>NC_143571.1:16212500-16530277 GCF_054136105.1 Typopeltis vanoorti
TCCGTATACAACTGGAACGGCTTGTCGAGATCTGGAGTATGCAAAGAAGGCATTTTTATAAGCTCTTCCTTGAGTTTCGTAAAAGCTTCATCAGCATCAGTAGTCCAAGGAATGTTGTTTGGGACACTTTTCTTAATCAGATTTGTCAGTGGTAATACAATTTGGGAGAATCGTGGTATGTAGTCACGGTAGTAGCTAGCCAGTCCAAGTAGACTTCTTACTTCCTTCTTTGTTGCTGGTGTCGCTAAACCTTTTATAACCTCGACCTTCTCTGGGTCTGGAGAATGTTGACCGGATCCAATCAAATGACCTAGGAACTTCACTTGATTTTTCCCGAATTCGCATTTTTGTAGGTTTACTGTTAAACCCACCTCTCTTAATGTTTTGAAGACTTCATCTATGTGGGTGAGATGTTCAGACCATGTTTTAGAAAATATAGCCAAATCGTCGATATAAGATCGGCAGTATGCCTTATGAGGAGCTAGTGCTTTATCTAATGATTTCTGGAATGTGCTTCCAGCGTTCTTCATTCCAAACGGTAAGACATTCCATTGATAGTGACCAGAATGCGTCACGAATGCGGTGAAGGGCTTTGCTTCCTTTTCCATAGGGATTTGCCAATATCCCTTGGTGAGGTCAACTACAGTGATAAATCTTGCTTGTCCTACCTCAAATAATAAATCTCTAGCTATTTTCATTGGATAAGCATCTGGAATAGTAAAACTATTCAGCAATCTAAAGTCAATGCATAGTCTGACACTTCCATTTTTCTTAGCCACACAAACAACGGGATGAGCCCATTCACTGACACTTGGCTCAATGAGACCCATATCTAACAGTTCTTTGACTTGTCGATCTACTTCCTTTTGTAGAGTGATTGGCACCCTATAGGGTTTGAGTCTCTTAGGGGAACAGTTCTCTGTAACTTTGATGGAGTGTCCATCAACTTTGGCATGACCAGGTTTGGAACTAAAAACATCTGCATATTTCCGGAGGATGTCAAAAAGTTCTTGTTTTTGTTCTTCCGTCAAGAGAGCTTTCATATCCTCAAGGTGTTTCCTAATATCTTCAACTGATTTATTCATCTTGTCAGCAGGTGCATAGTGGAGTGTTCCAAAATCTTCATCTAGTTCGAAAACTAGACCGACATGATTAATTCTTTGAATATATGGTCGAAGCTTATTTATGTGGAGCTCCCTGATACTTCCATCCTTCATCTCAACCTTCGCAGAATGTGTTCTAGTAAGTTGGACGACTGTAGCAGGTCCTGTCCAAGTATTTAGAAGCTTATGAGAGGATGAAGGTAACAATACTAAAACCTTTTCACCAACCATGAAGGATTTTTCTTTGGAACGAAGATTATATCTGGAGGAGTATTGTTCTTGAGACCCTTTGGCATTCTCGGATGCAATTTCATGAGCTTTTCTTAGATTTTCAAGAAGCTCTTGTAAATAATTTTCAACCGAGCGAGAGGCAGCAGTTGGGATGACTCATCCACCAGTCCAAATTTCTTTTAACAAAGATAAGGGGCCTGGAGGTAATCTTCCATATACCAACTGGAAAGGTGATAACCCAGTAGTGCTATGTGGTACTTCTCGGTATGCGAATAGAAGATAGGGAAGATGTAAATCCCAGTTTCTTCCATGTTCCTGTATATTCTTATTCATCATCTCTTTTAAAGTTCTGTTCCAACGTTCAACAGCGCCCATACTCTCAGGATGTCCTGGAGTGGAAAAACGTGGAGCTATGCCTAGCAGATCTTCAAAAGCTTGAGTGAGTTTAGATGTGAAATTCGTACCTTGGTCGGTACAGACCATTTTAGGAAATCCAGTCTGAGTAAATATCCTCATTAGAACGTTACATGTAGTTTTAGCACTTATTTCCTTGACAGGTATGGCTTCGGCCCATCTAGTGCATAAATCAACAGCACATATTATGAATCGATGTCCTCTTCCCGATGGGGGTTCTAACGGTCCGATACAATCCACGCTCCATACCTCAAACGGAGCTTCTGGTCTGACGATAGGTCGTATGGGGATTCTATCTCTATATGTAGCAGTCCTTCTCATTTGACATTCCTTGCAGCTTTCGCAATATTTTTTCACGTCTTGTTTAATGGTAGGCCAAAAGAATGAGTACTTGATTCGCTGACGGGTTTTCTTTTCGCCGAGATGGCCAGCAAGAGGGATTTCATGTGCCATCTTTAAGACATTCTCTCGTTTCACACGCGGTAGCACTACTTGTCTAATATTCTCGCCACAAATATGTTCATTATGAAGCAGAACCCCATTGTCAAACGCATAGGAATTTTTCTGTCTTTTTGCCCATTCAAAACACCTTCGAAGCGTCTCATCATCCTTTTGAAGTTTGCCGAATTCGAATTTTGTTTTTTCTGGTATACACTCATTTTCTTCACCTGGTGGGGACTCTATCGTACTTACTGCCAATGCTGTACTGGTTATTTTCGAAGGCATGTCTTCATCTTCATCATCTTCTGACCGTTTATCGCTTAAATCTTTTGATTTCAGAACCGGTGCCTCCCAATGATGACTACTCTCATGTAGCTCAACGCTTTCGACCAGCATTTCATAGGCAGAGGAGCTCAGTAGCAGATCGGTAACCAGTTTTCTTGAGACAGCACATGTGACTGGAACATTACCATGTAAATTATCATCAATTTTCATTTCAAAAATCCTTAAGGGTGTTATTTCATTTTCTCCGAAAGCAGAAGATATTTCTATCTTACTTTCTCCATCATGGGGCGTATCTGCCACTAAATCTTCGCGCACTACCGATATTTGCGCTCCCGTATCTATTATTCCATTTAAAACCCTACTTCCACATTTGATTTTGACCACCTTCAAATCATCTACATTTCGATCAATGTCCACTGATTTGGATACTGGAATGGAAATTTTGGCAGTCAACACACCTGATTTATCGTCATTCCCAGTGGTAGACGTTTGAACTAGGTTACTGTGTGCTGTAGTAGGAGTACCTTTTGATTGACTATTTTTCATACAAAACTTGGCAATATGACCTTCCCTTCTACAAGTAAAACAAGTTGGTTTGTAGTGAGGCTTGTATGAATCATCATTTCGCCACGGCTGGTACCATCTCGGTGGACTTTGAGAGGGAGATAACTTATTTTTGAATGTTCGCTCAGCAGGTGGAGTATAAGGTCTAAACTTTTCAGTAACCTTGTCCTTCGGAATAGCTCCGATGGGCTTCCTTGATGTACTACGAACACTGTCGTATTCGTCCAATCTGTCAGCTAACTTGGTTGGAGAAACGAATTTTGTCCAGTCGTCTAAGAGATGTTCTCTCACTTCATGTGGTACTTTCTTCTTCAGTTGATCCGTAATAATTAGATCTTTTAACCCTTCAAAATCCTTGATATCAAGGCCACCAATCCACTCTTCGAAATAATTAGTTATTTCATAACAGAAATCCCTCCAAGATTTTTCAGCAACCTTTTGGTGCATCACAAACTTTTTTCTGAAACTTTCAGGATTCAGTCTAAATCTCTTTAGTAGAATTGTTTTAATATATTCATAATCTTCGCAATTTTCTTCTGACTCTCTACCAATTAATTGGACAATCTCAAATGGTAACAAAGTCAAGAGACATGATATCCAGTCTTTAACATCTATTTTTGTTCTCTTAGCTTGTCTTTCAAACAGGGATAGGTATATCACAATGTCATCCTCTTGTAATCTAAACCTAGGCATTAGCTTAATTAGTTCAAGACAATATGGTTTATTGTCACTGGATACTGGAGTTGAGGTTGGTTGAACACGCGCTTCAATTTCCAGTTTCTTCAACTCGAACTCCATTTGTTCTCTTTTCTGTTGGGCCCCCAATTCATCTTTCCGGCATTGGGCTTCTAGTTCTTCCTTCCGCCGTTGAGCTTCTAATTCTTTCTTCATCAGTTCTTCCTCGAGTCTGGTACTAATAATCGTCTCCAACATCCCTTTAACAAATTCTTCTTCATAAAATTTACTTCCCGTAATAATCATTTTAAGATCTATCACTTTCATTTCAACAGTTGGCTTCTCTCCCAATTCTTCAGCCAATTTACGTAAATCTTCCTTTCTACCTTTGGTTAAATAAGTCATGGTGCTAAACAATAACACTCTTTACTGATAAAAAAAAAATCACCCTAAAAAAAAGAATCAATTGCACTTTTTTTTTTTTTTTTTTTTTAAAGCCCAAAAAGAGATGTATACATTTGGCGATTATGGGACTCATAATTAAATTCAACATATCATTTGTAAACATAGATAAATCTTACAATATTATCAGATAAAAACTTCAACTACACAATTTACTACACTTTCAAATACACAAATATATATATATATATATATGTGTGTGTGGATATATAAAAACAAAACAAAAACAAAAAAATAGTTCCGATTTTACACCGCTACTATATAATAACTGAAATCTCGAAACAGAACTATCAAAACAGTATGCAAAAATTAACTATGATAACACTGTCGTGTTCTTTCTCTGGCGAGAAATCACAAGTTCTGACTGTTCCAAGATGGAACTAACATGCAAAACAGGACAAATCGGTAACTGCAGAACAAAATAAATTTAAAATGAAAAAAAAAAAACAACTATTCTGAACTATCTGGGACGAAAATATAGCTTGAACACTGGCGTGTTTTTCATTTATCCAAACTGTTGTACTACTGTTCCAGGATGGAACAAACTACGAACACTATTTTTTTTTTTTTTTGTATTAAAACAGACTTTCGCCCAAATAATCAAAATAGAACTCTAAAACATGGGAGCATGCATTTACATAACGAATTGCTCTCACCTTGTAGATCCTGTCGACTGCACCAGTAAAATTCGGACTTGTGATGAGTGGTAAAGCTGGTGAAAGTCTTGATCATTACGCAGAATGAATGCTCGCTTATACGTATACTTTTAGAACACATTCATACGCATTTCACTGATGTAACTCTAGTGATGTTATTTATTTCTGAAAAACTTGACACAAACTTGCTTTACAAGATTCTTGAAACTACAAAAACATTATAATTTGCCTTCAAACACTAATGTTGTACTTATTCTTTCACTTCGGGCACATTTAAAAAAAATGGATACCACACACAGCGGAAACTTTGCTAATCAAGTCCTAAGCGTCGTCTGCTTCTGTCACGACTGCAGCGCCTCCTCGCCAAAGTACACAATTTTAAAGAGAATTTGCAAGTCTTTGTGACAAAAATCTTTACAGTATGTATGTAGAAATATATATATATATGTATGTATGTATGTAGAAATATATATATATATGTATGTATGTATGTAGAAATATATATATATATATGTATGTATGTATGTAGAAATATATATATATATATGTATGTATGTATGTAGAAATATATATATATATATGTATGTATGTATGTAGAAATATATATGTATATGTATGTATGTAGAAATATATATATATATGTATGTATGTATGTAGAAATATATATATGTATGTATGTATGTAGAAATATATAAATATGTATGTATGTATGTAGAAATATATATATGTATGTATGTATGTAGAAATATATATATGTATGTATGTATGTAGAAATATATATATGTATGTATGTATGTAGAAATATATATATATGTATGTATGTATGTAGAAATATATATATATGTATGTATGTATGTAGAAATATATATATATGTATGTATGTATGTAGAAATATATATATATGTATGTATGTATGTAGAAATATATGTATGTATGTATGTAGAAATATATGTATGTATGTATGTAGAAATATATGTATGTATGTATGTAGAAATATATATATGTATGTATGTATGTAGAAATATATATATGTATGTATGTATGTAGAAATATATGTATGTATGTATGTAGAAATATATATATGTATGTATGTATGTATGTAGAAATATATATATGTATGTATGTATGTAGAAATATATATATGTATGTATGTATGTATGTAGAAATATATATATGTATGTATGTAGAAATATATATATGTATGTATGTATGTATGTAGAAATATATGTATGTATGTAGAAATATATGTATGTATGTATGTAGAAATATTCATTTTAATATATATATATTAAAATGAATCTTATTGATCTTATTTTTGGAAGAGTCGAGAAGCACGTTTGTATGTTAAATTTCTTTAAGATTCTACTCAGTTTTTTTGGATAGTGTGCTGATATATGGCAAGGAGATATAACCTTTGGAGTCGTCCTGTGTCTCTACGTGGCTAAGACTAAAAATCTGAGAATTATAACAAATTGAGATATATTTGAAAACGCAACTTGTTTCATCAAGGGTTAAGAACATAGAAAGTTATTAAAAGACACTGAAAAAAATATTGAGACACTCTAATGCTATACAATTATAAAGCTATAATATTCGACTGTAAATTACAGTTATGAACTTGAGCTATAGTCCGTGTTAAAGTTCTATTGTTGTACACTTGTGCGTGTGTGGAACCACGCGATCTCCAGTATCTGATAGTAGAGCTGAAAGAGTCAGGCAAATTATAGCTGAGATTATTGTTCATATGAAGAGGGTCCAAGGTGATTTCTTTTGACTCGACAATGCACCATTCTACATCATTGTGGCAAATGTGTAGGTTTGAAGTTGTTGTCCAATTTACTTCATGTTGGCAGCTTTCGTTGTTCATGTTTATTGAAAATAGGACATGGCCTGATAGGGCAGTAGCTCTGGTTCTCTTGAAGCAATGTCTCTCTGGTGTTCCTCGAGATGGAGGAGGATAGATTTCTCCGTTTGGCCATAGTAAGGTTTTCCGCACTCACATGTGACTTTGTATACACCTGGGAATTGTAGAAGGTTGTGAGATTGTTTGTAGTTGGTGAAACTTGATCTTATTTTTAGAAGAGTCGAGAAGCACGTTTGTATGTTAAATTTCTTTAAGATTCTACTCAGTTTTTTGGATAGTGTGCTGATATATGGCAAGGAGATATAACCTTTGGAGTCGTCCTCTGTCTCTACGTGGCTAAGTTGACGGTGGGATAATTGTTTGTTGATACTTTTTGAAGAGTAGCCATTGCTTTTAAAGGTCCATTTAAGATGTTGTAGTTCTTTTTTTAGTTCTTCTTCATCTGACAATGCAGATCTTGCACGATTCGCAAGAGTTGATATGTAGAAATATATATATGTATGTATATATGTGGCAGCAGTCGAGAGTTAAGGCAGCCAAACCATTAATGATAACTAAGTAAAGAGAAATTAAGGACAAAGCAGGGTAGTAGAAGTACGTAGAATAAAAAAAGCCGCAGTCAACAAGAATACTGAATGTATAACCACAGATTTTACAATGCCACAGGAGAGAATGGTTGAAATGAACTAGACTCCATGTCAACTGTACCCAAGACTAATGGGGTCAGTATTGTTTACAGATGAGTCCCAATTTGCTCTTTAAAACAATACTAGGTGTTCTCTGGTGCAGAAAGAACTAGAGAATAAGAAATAATACGAGAATATCACATTATCATCCCACTGACATCTGAAAGATAAACATGGTGGAGGTAGTGTTATTGTTTGAGGAAGCATCTTGTTGGATGGGTACACTTACCTGTATGCACTTCCTATTGGAACCGTGAATGCTGCAACTTATAGAGACAAGATCCTAGATCCCTGTGTTTATCTGTATGTAGATGTGATAGGGGGAGACATTTATCCTACAAGTCAATGCTCATGGACCAGTCTATTCAAGAAGGGACTATTGTATGTATGGACATAGCCAGCATGTGTCATGAGCTTAATTCTATTGAGCATGTCTGGGATGCTCTAGATGGATGTGTTGCTGCCCTCAACCCCCCCCCCCTCCCTTAAAACCTTGAGAGACTTAGGAGAGCTTTGCAGAAGCAATAATTGTTATTACCAACTAAGCTTCTTAATTCCAGTATAAGCAGCATGAAAATTGTTGAGAGCAGTGCATTGCTGTGAGGGATTTGTACATTCCTTAAGGCCTTTTGATAATCTCATTTTGACCATTGTCTTTATGTATTAATTGGACTATTGTATATTACTGAATTAAACTATTTATTTACAATTTTTAATGGCGTTTCTTTCACATCTCATATCATACTGCTTTTCACCAAATTGCATAAAAATTTATCGTACAGTTTTCGAGTTATTGTGATTTTTCTCTTTGTTTCTTAATTTAGAAATCAGTGTGCTTATGACCTCCCCTATCCACACAGTGGATAAGTGAGATCATAGCACCAACCATTTTGGTATTAAAGGTGTGTGGGTGTGTAGTACTGTATGCTGGAATAACATGTTTTGGTTTTGCAAGTCAGTTAAATTTGCAATCCTGAGAAAAGATATCAGCATTCTTTCAAAAGAAAGGGGTAAAAAATGCTATGGCTTAAGCATCAGGTACCTTTGTTTTTGATTTAGCATTACATGGTTACTCCTGGCCCACAGGAGTAACCATGTAAAAGTGCAAACAGAATGTTGCCAAACAAACTTCTAGTTATTGAAATTAAAGGAACAATGAAAATGAATATTAATGATGCAAGAAAGATGCATTACCTTGTATAGGCTAATTAATAGTGCACATTGCCACAGCTATAATGCAGTGTATGGTGTGCAGCAACATCCTGAACGATGTGTTACTGTTAATATCTAGAATACATATTTAAGTAAAATATATTAATTCTTTGTGAAAATGTGAAAACTTTTGTTTGTTCTTCTTTCAAATTACATATAATTTTGTTTCTGAAAAATTGTATATAATTAAAGCTTTAACTTAACAGATGATACATTGGGATATTGTAATTAATACTGACCATTGTTTGCATCATGTTTACATAATACCAGAATAATTCCAAAACTATAAGTTATTTATTTCTCACATGCACAAAAAAAAAAAAAAGATATCAGATAAAGCATAAGAAAATGTGAATTATGGTTTAGTGAACTTGTATGAAATTGTTTACTCTGATGAAGATACATGCTTGCCAACAATATCAACAAACATTGGGAATCAAGTGCTCATAATATGCAGGCGATAGCAAAATAACTAATGATATGAGCTAAAAGGTGGAAAATGCTAATATAGAAAATATGACATAGAAGGCAATATTAAGATTTTCTGTAGAAATAATAAAACATGCTTTATTATTTTTTCAACAAACCAGTTGATCTGTTGCTGTTTTCAAAGTTACTTCTCACAAAATTTTCTGTTTATTCAAAGAGAATAGAACTACTGTTGATTTGTTTTCTTGTCTTTGGTGATTAGAATAGAAAAACCTATTTTAATATCTGTGAATGGGTTTAAACTGCATAAGAAATTATTCATTCTTCATACTGCAAAGATGCATGGAACTTTTCGCTACTTCTGGATGGTGAGACTATTTTTGTTACTTCATGAAGTGCCCATTGAAATTGAAATAATATTTGCATACTGTTGCAGTAACATGGATGCAAAGCATAAATTTATGTAGCTGCTTCAGTTCTTATTTTATCTCTCTTGTAAAGGAACTGGTTGATTTAGAATAAACTTTAATATTATGATTCAGTGTAGAGATTAATATCATAATTTCCTTACTCTTGCTTATACATAGATCTAGGAAAATTCAAGTGACAGCATTGTAATTGTGCTTGAATTTTCCTAGAATGCATATTGTCATAGGTTTTTGTGCGAAGATAATTCATTTGATTTAGTTTGAGAGTGTAACATGCATCTTTTTTTATACAGTTTTAATGAAATATATGTGCATGAGTAAGTGAAACTAATATTAATTTTTGTAATTACTATAGATATTTAATTAATTAAACTACTCATTTTGTTATATTTGGAGTAATTTTTGACCTCAGCTAGTATACACAGTCTTGCCATAACTATTCCATCCATCCACACCCACACTACCCACAGAATTACCAAATCCAGGTCCATTAGTGGCACTGTAAAACACTGATAAAATACTGATAAACATGCCAACATTCATGTGTTTATCAGTAGAGAGAGAGAGAGAGAGAGAGTTGTCTAGCTGTATGGATTAACATGCAGTGGGGAGATTATGAGAACCATGTAGATGTAATAGCACTTCACAAGGTTGGAATGCAACATCTGCTATTTTCAACATGCATAAAAACACTTGGGATCAGTAGGATGTCTGTGTTCAGGCTATTAACTGTTATAACGATACAGAAGACGTACCTGACAACCAAAGCACAGGTCAACCATGCTGCGTTAGGACACAACAGCTTGTGAGGGCTGTGAAGGCACGCTTCTGTTGTAATCCTGTGAGAATGCAGAAAGTTCTGTTGCAAGAGATGAACATTTTTAAGAGAACGATGTCACATGGACTAGCTTGATGTCCTGGGGATGAGAGTCTATCGTCATTCTACTGGACACTTTCTAGCACCATAACTTATGCAGAGGTTAATATAATCAAAGGCACTTCTCTGGCATTCATGAACAACAGACACAGAGATATCCTCTTAACAGATGAGATTTTCATCATTGAAGAGTCATTTTACTGCCAAAATGATCAGGTATATGCCCTGATGTTTGCACAGCATGTGCCATAGCACCCAGGATTCAGAGAGGTCATCACCCTGCATCAGTGATGATTTGGTGGAGGCCCCCTGAACAACACCTTGTTTCACGGTAGACAGTGGATCTCCCAACAGGATTTAGCCCCTACAAAGGTGAGGACTACACAACAGTGGATGGCAGCAAATGTGCCCAACCACATATCACCATCTGAATGGCTGTCTGGAAGTCCCAATCTGAATCCGTTGGACTTCAAATTGTAGTCAGAGCATGAGAGAGAGAGAGAGAGAGAGTAGCCTGCAAGAAACAACACCCCAGCATCGCCAGTCTGAAGATGGATTTGGAGTGAGCAGTGACAGCATTTCTGTTGGATGTTGTGCATGCCGCCATTGATATGTGGCTTCACAGACTTCTCCCGTGCATTGAAGGCAAAAGGGGACATTTTAAACATTGAATACTGCTCATCATCATCAAATTCCTGACATGTACTCTCAAGGAGTGTACAGGATATGATAGTACTACATTAAAAATTTACACCATTATGAACTTCCTATCTACAATTTTCCTCCAAATCAGTCTATAACTTGTCAAGACTCCAATATTATCATTATCCGATCTTATATTTCTATCGTCTAAGGCACATTGTACTGTATCAATCCACCTATATCTTGGTCTTCCTCTGGGTCGTTTTCCTGTCACCCTGGCAGAGAACACTTGTTTTGCTAATCTTTCCTCGCCCATTCTGAGATTACTACCTGAGATTAGCTCTGCTAACGCGTTCCTGGATGCCGACAACGTCAAGTTATTTCCTAATATCCTCGTTTTTAATATGATATTGCCATTGATGCCATCTGTTCATGCCTCTAATCTTTCTCAGGACTCTCATATCTGTGGTCTCTAGTCTTTGGTCAAGTGTTTTACTTCTGACCCAGCTCTCAGATCCATAAATTAAAACTTGTTTCAATACTGTCTTGTATACAGCTAATTTAGTGTTCCAGCTAATTTCTCTCTTATTCCATATGAATTTATTCAATTGACTTCCCACCATACCAGCTTTGCTGATTCTGTTGTCTATTTCCATATTTAATTTACCATCTTCACTAAAAAATCGTGCCTAAGTAGCTGAAATGTTTTACTTGTTCCACAGGTTCTCAATTCACAACACAGTTGACATTTTCAACAATTCTGCGTATTTTTATTGTCTTCGTCTTTGTAATGCTGACCTTCATACCATATCTATTACAACAGTTATTCAATTTAGTCAGGGAATCTTGCAAACTTGTAGTGGATTTATTTAGAAGTATAACATCGTCCGCATAAAGCAAAGAGCTCACATTAACATCTCCAATTCTGATATCATGTTTAATACCACTTTCTTTCATAATGTGATCCATATAGATAATGAATAACAGAGGGGATAATGTACATCCTTGTCTCACACCAGATTTAACATTAAACCATCTTCCTGTACTTCAATTCTAGCTGCTGACTTACAACTCAAATACAGACTAAGTATTGCTTGATATAATGCCCCATTGACACCATATAACTGTAGCGTATTGAATAGCTTCTCTCTTCGCACCTTGTCATATGCTTTTTCCAGATCGACAAAACTTAAATACAGATCTTTGTTATATTCCCATGCTTTCTCAACTATTTGTCGTAAAGTGAAAATCTGATCCTGACAGCCTCTATTTGGCCTGAATCCTGCTTGTTCTTCACCAAGGTTTTCTTCCACAATTCTTCTCAACCGTTTCTCAAGTATACTTGCATAGATCTTGCCAGGAACACTCAGTAGGGAAATACCTCTGTAATTCTCACATTCAGTTTTATTTCCCTTTTTATATATGGGCACTATTAGAGCAATACTCCTGTAAAAATAATCATATTAAAAATTCTGAATATTTTTACGTATTAATTTTGCTTGTTAGTTTTGTTTTCATACACGCAGTGTCTGCACTTGTGATGTGCTCGTTGTGAAAATATTATGTTGGAAGTAATATGTAAGGAAGTAAAAATATTGAAGTACTTACTTAATTGATTATTTGTATTATTTATAAGAAAGTTTGTTGTATTTTTTAATGTTGAATTTTGTGTTTATGAAAGACTTTCTTCAGCGCTGGTGGATACAGCGAGTCAGCCATATTTTTACAATGCGTAGTTTCTGACGTTGTTGAAGTGTGCATGCTCCCGGAGTGAACTTGATGTTTGATTGACAGCTGACAAAAAAAAAAAAAGCGTTGCGTATCCAAGTTACAGTGGTAAACAAGAGAGCGTTCGAAAAGTTTTTTTAGAACACTGGCCGAGGAATATTCAAGTTGGGAGGAACTTGATTTTTTTGTGTGCGGCAGTCAAAAGGAAATTTCATATTGTATTCCGAAAAAGGAATAGTGGAAATAATATGTTTCAAGAAGGAATAAGTACAGAAGAAAAAGGAAATCTTCAAACCAAGTTTTTATAAACTGGCCGAGGAATATTCAAGTTGGGAGGAACTTGATTTTTTGTGTGCGGCAGTCAAAGGAAATTTCATATTGTATTCCGAAAAAGGAATAGTGGAAATAATATGTTCCAAGAAGGAATAAGTACAGAAGAAAAAGGAAATCTTCAAACTAAGTTTTATAAACTGGCCGAGGAATATTCAAGTTGGAAGGAACTTGATTTTTTTGTGTGCGGCAGTCAAAAGGAAATTTCATATTGTATTCCGAAAAAGGAATAGTGGAAATAATATGTTTCAAGAAGGAATAAGTAAAGAAAAAGGAAATCTTGAAACTAAGTTTTTATAAACTGGCCGAGGAATATTCAAGTTGGGAGGAACTTGATATTTTTTGTGTGCGGCAGTTAAAAGGAAATTTTATATTGTATTCCGAAAAAGGAATAGTGGAAATAATATGTTTCAAGAAAGAATAAGTACAGAAGAAAAAGGAAATCTTGAAACTAAGTTTTTATAAACTGGCCAAGATATATTCAAGTAGGAAGGAACTTGATTTTGTTTTGTGTGAGGCAGTAAAAAGGAATTTTAAAGGGATCCTAAAAAAAATGAAGTACAGAACCTTGTAACTTCTGGAAAGAGCCTTAACAGGAAGAGAATAAGACTATGAACATTTTTTTTGTGATTGTAAAGAAAAAGTGTTTTGTCTTAAGAGTAAGTTTGTATTTTTTAAATAAGGCCTTGGATCCATATAATCTGTAATTGTAGTTATGTATTTTTACTAGAAGTGTATATATGTTGTTTTAAGTTTTATTAAATGTGTTTATTTTGTACTTGGTATTGAGTCAATGATTAGTTGGATTCTGAAAGAGTGAGTTAAAGTCATTGCACCAATTGGAGTGAACTCTTTGTGCAAATATAATAACATATAGGGACACTCGGAGTCAAAAATAAAAATAATTGTTAGTAAATGAAATATTATTTATAATACACAATATAAATAACAATGGCGCAGCCTCTAAAGGATAAATTCATTATATATTATCAATGGCGCAGCCTATATAGCAGTAGACAGGATAATTCATTAAATATTAACACTCCAATCATCGGGAATTTGTCCCTCTGTCCAGGCTTTCTGAACTATGCAGTGCAGCCACTGCAAGACTTTTATACCACCATACTTCAGCATTTCTATTCGAGTATCATCTACTCCTGCTGCTTTTCCACATTTGAAGCCTTTGATGTCTTTTTCTACTTCAAGTATGAATATGTATTCCTGACTGTATGCCTGTTGAGTGTTTTTTACCACTGTGCTATCACTGCTTGTTTCATTTAGCAATTTTTCCAAGTAATTGCTCCATACTTCAAGGATATCTTTTTCTCCTTTTTTTCATGTCACCTTTATCATTTCTAACTCCTTTTAGCACTCTTTCCTCCATTTCGAAGCTTCTTCAACAACCTCCAGAATATCTTGCCCCCTTCTTGATATTTATTTTCTATCTTCTTGCCAAAGTTCTCCCATGACTTTTGTTTAGCTAGTTCTCTAGTCTTTGGTCAAGTGTTTCGAGTGTTACACAGTGTTAAAGGGATAAAAATCCTATGTTGTTATATAGCCAGTAAGTGAAACTCAAGATCGAGAACTACGATCTATGAGTTTCAATGCCGAAAAACTATCTGCGAAGGCAATTCGAAGTAAAGGTGGGGCAAGCTCCCTCACTATTCTTGATATTCTCTCATAATGTAAAACACAGCTCCTAGGAGATGTAATACTGTCATTACATTATGAGGAGAGGTCACTACCCAGACCGGTTTCAACCTTTTTTGAGGTCTCATCAGTGAGTAGGTAGATCTGGAAGATATCAAAGCTTAGTGAAAAGAACTTACATACCTTTACTATACGAATGCCATAAAGGTGTGCTTATGTTTTGTAATTAAAATTAAAAAGCCAAATGGCTCGTAAAGGTATGTAAGTTCTTTTCACTAAGCTTTGATATCTTCCAGGTCTACCTACTCACTGATGAGACCTCAAAAAAGGTTGAAACTGGTCTGGGTAGTGACCTCTCCTCGTAATGTAATGACAGTATTACATCTCCTAGGAGCTGTGTTTTACATTATGAGAGAATATCAAGAATAGTGAGGGAGCTTGCTCCACCTTTACTTCGAATTGCCTTCGCTGATAGTTTTTCGGCATTGAAACTCATAGATCGTAGTTCTCGATCTTGAGTTTCACTTACTGGCTATATAACAACATAGGATTTTTATCCCTTTAATATCTATTAAGTTGCCAGAAAACTAGCCATTTGGCTTTTCATTTTAATTGTTACACAGTGTTTTGCTTTCTTACATTTGTCTCTGTATTCTCTAAGAGCAAAAGCTGACTTATTTGCCAGGAACTTTTGATATGATTTATTCTTTTCCTTCACTGCCTCTTTAACTTCCTGTGTCCACCATGGAGTCCTGAATTTTCTATCCTTGCAGACAACCTCACCACATGCCTCTCTGGCTGAATCAATCAGGGTTTTCTTCAAGGCTTGCCACTGAATCTCCAAGGTTTGATTCCTGTTCTCAAACTCTCATTTTTTCTTCAATAATCTTTTGTGTATTTTAGTCTACAGTTCACATCTGAGAACTGCTCAACTTTTATTCGCTTTAAAACTTTCTTACATGTTATTCTTTTCAATATGAAATTCAATTTTATCCTGCTCAAGACTAAATAGTGATCACTTCCAATGTCAAATCCTCCGTACACTCTGGTGTCCTGCACTAGGGAGAAAACATCACTATCAACAATAACATAGTCAGTGAGACTTTTCTTATTCCTAGCCTCTTCTCTCCATGTGAATTTGTGCACATTTTTATGTTGGAACATGGTGTTAGTAATTACCAGTCCATGTCCTGAACAGAAATCCAACAAATATTTGCCATTATTATTAGCCTTGCTCTTTTCTCCAAATTTTCCCAAAATATTTTATTATGTCTCACAATCATTTCCTACTCTGCTATTTAGATCCCCAACAAGGACCAACTTTTCCTTTTTCATTGTGTCAGTTGCTTTTTCTAAAGCATCAAAAAATTCCTCCACTTCTACCTTAGTAGAACCTTCTGTGGGACCATAGGCACAAATAAGTCTCATTGTCCAGTTCACCATTCTCATATTTGCCCACATTACTCTACTTGAGACTGACTGCCATTCAAGAAGATTAGCCTCGTATTTTGTGTTGAATACTATGGCTACTCCTTCTTTTCCTTGATTGTCATTGCCTGAATATAACATTTTGTATTTATTGCTCAGAAAGATCTCACCAGTTTTGGTCTTTTTTGTTTCAGTCACCCCTATTATGTCGATCTGGTACTTATCTAATTTCTCAGCTAGCTTCATTTCTTTGCCATTCAGGCTTCTTATGTTGATAGTACCAATCTTTAACTCCGCTGATGTTGAGTTGGGAAGCTGTATAACTGAGAGGAGACCTCTACATAGCCTTTAAAGGAATACAGAGAACCGACCAGGGCTTCTGACCTAATGTCCAATCCTCACCTTCTCGTGGTGCACCCTGTTGGGTATCTACCTAGATACTGAACGAACAAGGATGGGCTGGTAATTTGGTATTTAGCCGACCAAATTGTATTCTTATTGGTTAAACCAAAATAAAAAATGATGGTACAACATTGAATACTGCTATATGCACATTATACATGTGATTTGTATGTGCTGAAAGCTGTAAATGATTTATTGTTATGTACTGTTCAAATTGTAACAGTATTTATGGCTAGACTAGGTAGAATTGAGCATCTGTTATCATTTAAAGAAATAAAATAAAATAAAAAAAACTTCATTACATTTCCTCCTCATTCTAAGTCATTATTAGTACTAGTTATTGTTTTGTCAGCAGCATGGCATTTGGGCAGTAGAGAAGTTGCAAAACTGGTGCTGTTCCAGCAAGTCATAGTTTTTGCTTATCCATGCAGAATCATGGCTACACATACACAAATAACGAACAATAATAGTCTTCTGATACAGTTTTTTTCACTATCTAGATCAAAGGTGGTATCATACTAATTGATCTGTTTTGTTGGTTGGAATAACAAGACAAAAAGGGAAACCATTTCATGTCAGACTAATGCTGAATATAGTGATTGTATTAAATAGTTTTAATGAAGCTTGTGTACTAGACATATTTGAAAACTTGCACAGCTTATACATTTAAAAAAATATGGAATTTTATTCAAAAATTTGAATATATTTCAGCCATCATTATGTGGAGATCATCTGGGAGACAGATCAATGACTACATTCAAAACACGAATCATAAGAATGAGTTGCAAAGCAATTGCCTATTAGTTTGTGTCTCAGTTGCACATGTTTCAAGAAAAAGACAATCAAATTTGAACTAACATAACTAACTATGGAGAAGTCTGGTTCCAAAGAACTCTATTCCTAGTGTTAGCACGAGAAGCAAGGCCAGACGTCTAAAAATGTAATATAGTCTTGATATTCTTGGATTGTAATCAAACCGGAACAGCTGATCTGTCCAAAATAGTGAAGATAACATGAGCAGGGTATCCGATAGACACCTGGTAAGGAAAGAGGTGGTAATATTTCCTTTGTAGATGGTAAGAAGGAAGATAGTTTTGGAACTAGTTTCAAGGAAGTGTGTAGATTGAATTAGTGAAGAATCTGTGCTATTCGGAGGTACCTGTAAGGTATTGAGATTCTTTTTACATCAGATTGTAGTCTGGTTGAAAGGTGATAATCAATAATTTTTGGATGGTAGTTTTATTTATCTATTACACGTCAGGTTGCTTTTGATTTTATTCAGTTCATTTAACAAAAGGAAATCAGAAGAGCAGATCCTATGAGCTCCGTATGTGATTCTTGATAATACTCATCTTCTGATGATGTCCACATAACGTTGAATGAAATATATTGGATTTTTGAATAAAAATAGTGACTGCATATTACTTTTTATTTCAGATGATGTCGTAACTTTATTGAATTTATATACAGTAAAATTATGACATCACCTGAGTGAGAGAACTAAAAAAAAATGCACTCACTTTATATAGCTTTGGTATCACATGTACAAGAAAGAAATCTTCTTCCTTTCTTTCTGATCATATGAGAGTTTATTATTCTAATATTAATAATATAATGAACTTACGAGGGTGGTCTGAAAAGTTCTCGGCCTCAACCATAGATGGCAAAGCCATTGGCAAGATTTTTTTTTTTTTTTTTTTAAGTTGGTCTCTGTCATAAGCATCCATGTGAAATTGTAAGTCATTCTATCAAGTAGTTTGTTTTATACAGCTCTCTGAAGCAAAAGTGTTGTCTGTATCCCTTGAAATGGATAAAATTGAGTATCGTGGGGTAACACCAAAAGAAATTCATTCAAAGTTCATAAAAGTTCATGGGCACTCTTCTCCTTTGTTTTCGACAATTAAGAAATGGGCTGCCGTGTTTAAACGTGGCCGTTAACAGCCTTGAAGATGATCCACTTGAAGGACATAGAAAAAGTGTAACAACACCAGAAATCATTGAACACGTGCACGATATGGTATTGGATGACCAGCGAATCATAGTGCGTGAAATTGCTGAGACTATAGGTATTTCAAAAGAACGTGTAGGACATATTTTGCATGAAGAATTGCAAATGAAAAATCTTTGCGCAAGATGGGTGCCGCTTGCTCACAGCAGATCAAAAACGCACTCGCATGAAAATCTCTGAACAGTGCTTGGAGCATTTTGACAAGAATAAAACTGATTTTGTGCATCGATTTATTACTATGGATGAGACTTAGATTCCCCATTACACACCTGAATCCAAAGCAGTCAAACAGCATACAGAAGACGGTTGTTCAGACCAAAGAAGACAAAGTCGGTTCCATCAGCAGGAAAGGTCATGGCATCAGTGTTTTGGGATGCTGAAGGCATTTCTTTTATTAATTATCTTGAAAAGGATAAAACGATAACTGGGGAATATTGTTCCAATCTTTTAACCAGACTAGACGAAAAAATTCATGAGAAAAGATCCGGTTTGTAGAAGAAAAAAATTATCTTTCATCTGGACAATGCACCTGCCCATGAAGGTGTTTTGGCAATGGGAAAATTAAGGGATCTGCACTATGAATTGTTGGAACATCCACCCTATTCCCCAGATTTGGCTCCCTCTGACTTCTATCTCTTCCCAAAACTAAAATTCTTCCTCTCTGATCAGCATTTTTCTTCAAATCAAGAGATGATTGCAGCTGTAGAGGGGTATTTTGCAGATCTTACTGAGAACCATTACAGGGATGGAATAATGGTGCTGAATCATCGCTGGAATAAATGTATTAGACTTAAGGGAGATTATGTTGAAAAATAAAAATAATTTAAAAATTATAAATTCGTTTTTTCATTGTTAGGCCGAGAACTTTTCAGACCACCCTAGTATAGTTCGCCCACCATTTTTAGATCTCTCCTTGGCATTTTGCCAAGAATAGTCGATTCATGCTAAAGGGGAGAAAGAAATGAAGGATGTACGAATTGGTCACCAGCATGCGAAATCACGTGCTTTCTTGTCTGTCGCTGTACTAGTACTAGCTTGATTTTTGTTGTCACTTTTTTGCATTATTTTTTTTATTATTAATTTGTATAATGGATCCAGTACAGTCAACAAGTTCTGTGGTTAAATGTTTCAGTAGCTCTTGCAAAAAAATATTGAATAATGTGCTGACATTCTGTGAAAAAGAATTGTCTCCTTTCTCAAGTCATAAAAAGTGCAATTTGCAAGCGTATCGGGGTCGACTGTTAAAAGAATTCGTAGGGAATCAAAAGGTAAAGGTAAGCCAAAATTTAAATCTCCTAAAAAAATCGTCAGAGTAAAGAAAATAATCAAAACCGTAGCTTTGAATGATTTTGATGTAGACGTTATAAGAACTATTCACGAATTTTATGTGGTCGAGAAAAGAGTGCAAACTGTTCCGAAATTGATTCCTGTGCTTAAAGAAAAAATTAATTTTCTTTGGAAAAGAGAAACTTTAAGGAAAATACTTCATGAAATCGGATTTTGTTTTAAAAAGTCTCAGAATAAAAGGAAACTTATCATGGAGCGAAGTGACATTGTTTTATCTAGAATGTGGTATTTGAGAGCAATAAGATGTTTCAGGGAGGGAAAAAAACTGATTGTGTATCTAGATGAAACTTGGATTGATAGTAATTTAAATTATGAAAAATATTGGCAGTCTAAAGAAGAATGTGGAATGCTTCAAACCGGAAATGCCTCATGGCGCATATTAATTTTGTGTGCGGGTGGAGAAATGGGTTTTTACTGAATTCAAACTTACTATACAAAGCCAATTACCATAGGCAAATGAATTCTACGATCTTCAAAAAGTGGGCAGAAGAAAAACTGATTCCAAACCTTCCTAAAAATGCTGTTGTTATAATTGATAACGCTTCATATCACTCTATTCGATCAAACAAAGTTCTAAATTGGTCTAATAAGAAGCAAGTTCTTATGGATTGGCTCTCTGCAAATAACATTTCTCATTCCCCAGATATGCGAAAAATTGAATTGCTTAATTTGGTCAAAAGAAACTTGCCCACAACTGAACTATTTAAATTCGACACCATGCTCAAAGAGCATGGATTTCTATCTTTGTGGCTACCACCATATCATTGATATTAATACTATTGAGTATGTTTGGGCAGAAGTGAAAATTTTCATTCGCCATCGCAATGTAACTGGAGATATTGACATGTCGAAACTTTTTAAACTTTCAGAACAGGCGATTGAAAGTATTACAGTTCAAAACTGGGGAAAATATTGCTTTCATGTCACCTCATTGGAAAATATGTATTGGGACAGAGACGGAATTATCGAAGAATTATGCGAACCTTTGGTGATCAGTTTAAGTGAAAGTGATGGCAATTTGGACACCGATTCAGATGACTATGAAGATTAAAAGGATTTGATAATGGTATTTTTTCCAACCTTTTTTTGCATGGGTTTGTTAAAAGAGTCACAACAAGTCATAAATAATTAATCGGTTTAGGATATTAAAGTGTCTCAGTTCTCTCAACTGTAAGTTTAGAATATCTAAGTTCATTTGAAAAAATTTCTGTTTTCTGTATAATTATTTTTATTTTATAGAAAACTTTTTAAAAATAAACTTAGTTAAATTTTTGTTTTATGCTTTACCTTTTTTAATTTTGTTAATACTCTACGTACATTTTTCCAACTGTTATACAAGCAAAATAGTTACACTTTAAAAACTACAATGTTCGTAAAAGAAAAGCTAAATTTTCCGACCTGTAATAATAAACAAACACATCCCAGAAGACAGATCGATTACCCTATTATCGGAATTGATTCTCCTTTTTATGACATGCGCAGAAGTGTCTAGGGACCTCTAATTGGTGGGCGAGCTATATATAATTCACATCAGAATTGTTACTGAATTTAAATAATATCTCAATGCATATCCAAGTTAAATTGTTCTGAAAATGTTACAGGATCCTGAAGGCTTAAATATCCATGTTAATCAAGATACAAGACTGGATAACAGAGTATTGGATCTACGTACTCCAGCAAATCAAGCTATTTATCGTATTGAAGCAGGAGTTTGTGACTTGTTTAGAGAGAGCCTTTCAAAAAGGAAATTCTTGGAAATACACACTCCTAAAATTATATCTGGTAAGTTCATAAAGAAAGGTAAAGAAATGTATAAATTAAATAACTATCACATTTTTTTTTGTGTAGTAGAGAAGCTACTATAAGAGAGAGCTAAAGCTTGTGTAGGAATAATAATACATGGTGATTTCCAAAACTGAAATCAAAGAATTGGAATAGATATCTGTAAAGATACTAAGAATAAAAATAAAATTTCAAAATAAAACTCTAAATATAATGAAATGCCTATATTCCTATATATAGCCCTGAAGAAGGAACAACAAAAACAGAAATTGAAGAATTCAATGAAACAGCAGAAAACTTTAAAAATAAAAAACTTTTTTTTAACCATAAAAAAATAAAAAATAAAAATTAATATATTGTAAAGGGGCTGACAGGGCATCTTCAGTTGTTTGCTGGTGATGCAAAGATGGCACGGTAATCAGAGACTTCATTGCAAGGGTTGGAAACAGCATAATACCAGGCACATGTCAAAGATTCAGTGAAACAACTCAAAACTCAATTGAATAAGATTGCTTCAGATTCGTACAGATAATGAATTTAGAATAATTAATACTTTCTTTAATCACAATAGTTGACACAAAATAACATGGAGAAATAACAGACAGATGTCTATTTTAGGTTATATAATAACCTAAAATAGAACAATAAAACCAGATGAAATATTGGATATAAGAGTTCTAACAGACATTGGAAGTGATCATGGACTATTGATGAGAAAACTTAGATTTCAACAAAATATAAAGTAAAAAAGCAAAATAAAGTAATACAAGAAAATGAATTTAAGGTTGAATTATTACAAGAAGACAGTGTAAGAATACTCCAAAATAGACTAAAAGAGCAATTTCAAAAAAAAATGTTCTAAGTAATGAATAAAATATATATTCTCATTGGGAAATTTTCAGAATATTAAACAAGGTTTGTATGAAGCACTAGGACAGAAAAAAAATCTGGAAATTACGAAACAAGATGGATCCCTGGTATACTGAAGAAATAAAAGCTATCAGAAACAAAACAAAAAAAAAAAACTGCATATAATAAACATTTACAAGATAAAACTATTGTAGTCAAATATGAAGAATATTAAAAAAAAAAAAAATACAATAAATAAAATAAAATTCATAAAGCAAAAATATTGGGAAAGCTATTGTAAACAACTGAAATATGACTTACAGAGTACAAAAACAAGTGTGGAGAATGATCTGAAATCAAAGAAAATAAATTTGTGAATACATAAATATACCAATCATAGAAAGGGAAAACTATTATCAAATTATATGAAGCCAAAAGAAGAAATAAAAATGTTTGATATGAATGATACAATGAAATTGAATCATTCATATCAAAATCGAGAAATAGGAAATTATCTGGAACTGATAGAATTTATAATGAAATGCTAAAATATGGAGGTAAAGAAATGAGTAAAAACGTGAGAAATTTAATTAAACATATCTTTGAGAAAAGACAAGATTCCCAATGAATGGAGACGTATTACAATACCAATATTTAAAGGAGGAACAAAATCTGAATCCAAAGACTATCGAGGAATAAACTTGCTGTGCACCATCCTAAAAATATGTGCAAGAATTATCAGAGACGAATTATGATCATTACTAAATTATAATAATGCAAATAAGAGAAAAAGCAATAGAATTTAACAAACCAATATTTATCTGTTTTGTTGATTATTTATAACTATTTATTGAGCTACCAAATATTTATTATTGATTAGTTATTTATATTTTGCAAACAAATCCCTTTACTCTCCTCATAAGGTTTATAAATATATATATATATATATATATATATATATATAATTATGCCCATCATAAATGTAAATATGCATGACTATGGTTTGTAGGATCACATGTTTCGCTCCAGCCAGCAACTTGTAGGATACACACATATAACATCGCAAATGTGAATTATTAATAATTTATTTGCTATTAATGAAAGTATTTCTATTCACACGTGTTCTTTTTTATATTTGCCATTTTCATGTGGCTCATTAATGATAGTTCATCTATTTACAGCTTTTAGTAAATCAAATATACTACCCAAATATAGCATTCTCATTATTTATATAATATATCCTAAAAAAACACATTTGTTTCCCACCCATACACAGATTTGGTTACAGTCGAACAACCTGTCACACATCATGATGTGTCTAGTTAGTTTCACATAAGTTGATCGATGACCAAAAAATGTATCGAATTAAACACTGCAAGGACCTCGTTGAAACCACTCGTACGGACTCAAACCTCCTCGAAATGATTGTTACTGGTGACGAAATGTGGTGTTTTGAGTATGAGCCTGAAACAAAGTGCCAGAAGAGGGTCATCCAAAAAAAAGTTGCTTGGAGAAGTCAAAAGTAAAGATAGTGCTGATTTTTTCTACGATTCCAAGGGCATTATCGAGTTTTTATTAAGAGCATTATCAATGGTGATTTTTATCTCGAAGTTTTGAAGCGATTGATAGTGAAATTCATCACATACAGCATGAATATTGTGATGCAGGCAGCTGGTCACTTTTGCACGATAATGCATCATCTGGTCGCTTGAACATTGTGAAACAGTTTTTGAGCAAAAACCAAGTTTGTGTGCTGGATCACTCGCCGTATTAACCTGATTTAGCACCCCATGACTTCTTTCTCTTCCCCTGACTTGATTTGCCAATGAAAGGAAAGCAATATGACACCATTGAAAATGTTCAAACAGCAGTAACTATGATCCTCAACAGTATCCCAAAAACCGATATAAAAAACTCATTTAACGAATTAATTGACCGTGCTGAACACTATCGAAGCTGAAAGAGAGTATATTGATTGAAATAAATTATGTGAGTAATTATAATTGGCCTGTGTTTTATTTTCTATCAAAAGTTCGGTTTCTTTTTGGACAGAGGGTGTATATTATGCCACTGGAAATCTTATATACACCAAAGTGCATAACTTTACACCATTAAACTGTTAGCCATTTTTGTTTGCCCAAATTTCCAGCTTATTCAGATCATTCTATAAGTGCTGGATATCAGTAGTATCTCTGATTGTCCTATCCATTTTTGCATCATCATCAGCAAATATTTACATATTTCCTGTTAGATCCTCCCTAATGTCATTAATGAGATTGAACAACAATGTCCCAAGGACTGAGCCTTGAGGTACATCACTAGTCACCTTAAATCTGACAGATTCACACCCACCATATACCAATTATTTATATCTGTCTTGTCACCTATCTACTTATCCAAGTCAAGAGTTTATATTCCAATTCCATATGCTCCAGTTTATGCAACAACCTTTCATGTGATATCCTATCAGATGCCTTAGCAAAATCCAATATTATCATAACCTATCCATTCCCTTTATCCAATTTTGCCATACTATTGTTATAAAATATGAATAAATTGCTAAAACATGACCTTCCTTTATTAAACCCATGCTAGTCCTTGCAGAATATAGCATGTCTGTCTACCTATTTCTGTATGTAAGTTCTTACCAACTTCTCTATCTTAACCACCAGAGATACTGATAGTTTGGCAGTTACACATCAGTTTTTACCCCACTCTTGTACAACGGAACTATCGTACATACAATGGAATTATACAAACATGAAAAGCCTAGCCAATTTGTCTAAACATGCTATTAGCATACATGTTGGTAGTCCATCTGGCCCTATTGCCAAATTCTTATCTAGGTTATGCAACATCTCTTCAACTTAATTCTCATGCACCTCTGTCTCTTCATCCAATGTAGTTGTAGTAATAGTACTGTGCATCATGTTACATACTCCTGGTTTATATAGCTTAGCAAGGTGAACACTCATTAATTGAACAATCTCATTAACTTCTGACACTAGAGCACCATCTGCATTCATTAAAGTTATTCTTCCACATTTATTCTTTCTTTTGCTTGTGGCATAATGATAAAATTCTTTGGGATTGCCTTTAGCCTGCATACCCAATTTCTTTTCGTTCTCCACTTTAGCTTTCTGCATAATACTCATTGCTTTTCTTGCCTGTGCTTTATATATTTCATAACTCCTCTCACACTTATTTTCATAATATTCTTTCCATATCTTCTTCTTACAGATCTCTTGCTTAATAAAGTTGCACATCCATTTCACTCTTATTCTGTTTATTCTTTGAACTCTAGGGATACATTCAGATACTACCTCATTTAAACTTTTTCAAAGATTCTCATGCATTGCCACAAGAATTAGCCGAAACATGGTACAAGGATGGTCTGAAAAGTTCTCGACCTAACAATGAAAAAACGAATTTATAATTTCAAAATTATTTTTATTTTATAACATAATTCCCCTTAAGACTAATACATTTATTCCAGTGCCATTATCCTGTCACTCTGGTGGTTCTCAGTAAGATCTGCAAAATACCCTTCTACAGCTGCAATCACCTCTTGATTCAAAGAAAAACGCTGACCAACGAGGAAGAGTTTTAGTTTTGGGAAGAGATAGAAGTCAGAAGGAGCCAAATCTGGGGAATAGTGTGGATGTTCCAACAATTCATAGTGCAGATCCCTTAATTTTCCCATTGCCAAAACACTTTTGTGGGCAGGTGCATTGTCCTGATGAAAGATAATTTTTTTCTTCTGCAAACTGGGTCTTTTCTCACAAATTTTTTCGTCTAGTCTGGTTAAAAGATCAGAATAATATTCCCCAGTTATTGTTTTACCCTTTTCAAGATAATTAATAAACAAAATGCCTTTAGCATCCCAAAACACCGATGCCATGACCTTTCCTGCTGATAGAACCAACTTTGTCTTCTTTGGCGCTGAACAACCAGCTTCTGTCCACTGTTTTGACTGCTGTTTGGATTCTGTTGTGTAATGGAGAATCCAAGTCTCATCCATGGTAATAAATTGATGCACGAAATCAGTTTTATTCTTGTTAAAAGGCTCCAATCACTGTTCAGAGATTTTCATGCGAGTGCGTTTTTGATCTGCTGTGAGCAAGTGGCACCCATCTTGCGCAAAGCTTTTTCATTTGCAATTCTTCATGCAAAATATATCCTACATGTTCGTTCTTTTGAAATGTCCATAGTCTCAGCAATTTCATGCATTTTGACTCGCTGCTCATCCAATATCACATTGTGCACTTGATCAGTGATTTCTGGTGTTGTTACACTTTTTGGATGTCCTTCACATCTTTCTCATCTTCAAGGCTAGTAGAAAATGAAGAAGAGTGCCCATAAACTTTTATGGACTTCGAATAAATTTCTTTTAGCGCTAAACATTCTTTTACAAAGAATTTTATAACCGCATGATATTCAGTTTTATCATTTCAAGGGATACGGACAACACTTTTGCTTCAGACAGCTATATAAAACAAACTACTTGATAGAATGACTTTCAATTTCACATGGAAGCTTATGACAGATCAAATCAACAGATCAAACAGATTCCTCAGCTTCCACAAAAATATTAACTGAAAATAAACGGTTCTTAATCACTAATTATATGAAGAGCCAAAGGCTTCAATTCGGCGACATGAACTTATTTAAGTTAAGGGATATTATATTATATCCCATATTGTTTCTTAGCCGAATAAGAAACTCAAAGAGTTTCATGCCAAATATATAGAAACTATATGAAGTTCGGCGATTCCAAGCATAAGCAAATGCCTGGATAGTGCAGCACCTGACCCTTGAAGGTAGTGCAAGCTGAGGCAACTCATAGAAAGGGTGGAGCAAGCTCCGATCACTATTCTTGATATTTACCCATAATGTGAACTTAACTCCTAGGAGCTGTATTATTATTCAATATTATGAGAGAAGGTCACTACCCAGACTGGTTTCGACCTTTTTCGAGGTCTCATCAGTGAGTAGGTAGACCAAGTTTGTAGCGAACAGAATTTACATCCCTTTTATGAGAATTGCCAAGAGGTGTCCTAATAAATTACTAATTATATGAAGAGCCAAAGGCTTCAATTCGGCGACATGAACTTATTTAAGTTAGAGATATTATATCCCATATTGTTTCTTAGCCGAATAAGAAACTCAAAGAGTTTCATTCCGAATATATAGAAACTATATAAAGTTCGGCGATTCCAAGCATAAGCAGATACCTGGATAGTGCTAGCTGAGGCAACTCATAGAAAGGGTGGAGCAAACTCTGATCACTATTCTTGATAATGTGAACTTAACTCCTAGGAGCTGTATTATTGTTCAACATTATGAAAGAAGGTCACTACTCAGACCGGTTTTGACCTTTTTTGAGGTCTCATCAGTGAGTAGGTAGACCTAGTTAATACCAAGTTTGTAGCAAACAGAACTTACATCCCTTCTATGAGAATTGCCAAGAGGTGTCCTGCTGCACTATCCAGGTATTTGCTTACTCTTGGAATCGCCGAACTTTATATAGTTTCTATATATTCGGCATGAAACTCTTTGAGTTTCTTATTCGGCTAAGAAACAATATGGGATATAATATCCCTTAACTTAAATAGGTTCTTAATCATTTTGACATTGCACACAATATTTAAACAATTTTATTTTTCAGGAATTGACTACTTAAACTATGTGAATGTCAGTATTTGATCATTCAGAAGGCTTTCTCTCTTAATTATTGAGCAATATCTAGCCCTAACAGGAAAACTGGTAAAGAAACTGAATAAAATTTTATATATAAAATACTATAATGAAATTATATGTAAAATATAATTTTTAGTATTAATAATAATTAACATTAAAATTTTTTGTCATAAAATGGATTGTTTTTGATAAATTTAAATAGCTGCCAGCGAAGGAGGTGCGAATGTATTTGAAGTATCATATTTTAAAAGTAGTGCTTATCTTGCACAGTCTCCACAGTTCTATAAACAGATGGCAATTGCTGCAGATTTTGACTGTGTCTTCACCATAGGAGCAGGTAACTTTAGTTTTGATTCATTAATTTTCTGTAAATATTAATCTTTATTAAATTTAGTTTAATCCTTTATCCAAGTGTGTGCAAACAAAGTTTGTGCCTGAAAGTATCTTCAGGACTGGGGTAAAGTGGTACAACACCAGGCAACTCCTTGCAAAGGTGGAACAAGCTACCAACACTCCTATCTCAGGATCTCCCATAATGCAAAACACATCTCCTTGCGGATATGTATAATGTTATGCATTAAGGGAAGGGCCATTATAACATTATACATATCCTCAAGGAGATGTGTTTTGCATTATGGGAGATCCTGAGATAGGACCGGAGTGTTGGGTATAGATAGGAGTGTTGGTAGCTTGCTCCACCTTTGCAAGGAGTCGCCCTGTGTTGTACCACTTTACCCCAGTCCTGAAGATACTTTCAGGTGCAAACTTTGTTTGCACACACTTGGATAAAGGATTAAACTAAATTTATTATAGTCTGACCAAGTGAAAAATAAACTTTCAACATTAATCTTTATTATTGCTTTTCAAAAATTCTATTTATATTATAGCTATGTTACCAGTTTTACTGAGAATTTAAGTAATGTTTTGTATCTTTCCTGTGATTTTATATGTTATTTCAAGAATGGGTGGATCAGAATATGATACTCTATAGGGGCCAACATGGTTTTGTTAAAGGTCGATCCTGCCTTAGCAATTTATTAATTTTTTATAATAGAATGACATCCGAGTTGAACAAGGGAAATGGCTACACAGTGATACTACTGGATTTTGCTAAGACTTTTGACAGGATACCCCATGGAATACTGTTGCACAAATTAGAGCAGATGGAGATGGATACTAAACTGGTGATATGGATAAGAGAATAATGGCTCATGGAGAGATACCAGAAAGTATATGGAAGAGCAGAGTCCAGGATGAGGCAGTTGACCAGTGGTATGCCTCAGGGCTCTGTGCTTGAGCCATTATTGTTTAATTTGTATATAAATGATATAAGAAATGGCTTGAAGGGAGATATTCAGTTGTTTGCTGATGATGCAAAGTTGGGTAGCACAATAAAAAATCAAGCTGATGTTGAGAGTTTGCAGGATGATTTAAATAAGCTGGCAGAAGGTAATGGATGTCAGTTCAATGTGGAAAAGTGTAAAGTTATGCATTTTGGGATTAAAAGATTACTAGCATTGTACCACATTGATGGAATGGTACTCCAAGAGATTGATAAGTCTAGGGACTTGGGGGGTGTTGGTGGATAGGGAGATGAAGTTCAGAGGACACATTGCTAAGGTGTCCAAGATTACACATAGGATTACTTGTTTATTGAAGAACACTAACATCCGGAGATAAAGAGGTTATTATTCCCCATTATAAGGCATTGATACTTCCACATCTGGATTACTGTGCTCAAATCTGGTCACCTTGATTCCTTGGAGATGAGGAGGTTGTGGAGATGGTTTAGAGGAGAGTGACTAAGTTGGTGAGTGATGTAAAAAAATGCTCCCTACATTGAGAGATTGAGAGCTTGTGAATTGCAGAGGTTGGTTGATAGACAGAGAAGAGGGAATATGATAGAAACATTTAAATACTGGAAATTAAGGAAAAGTGTGGTTAACAAGGGTGTGAGAACTAGATTTTTTGCTTGGAGGGTGGTGAGTGGGTGGAATTCATTGCCTGACTCAGTTGTGAGTTCTTTGTCTGTAAATGAATCCAAGAAGAGGTATGATAGATATTGTTTTGATAGTTTGGGTCTTCCACGATGAGTCTACTGACTCCATTGGAGATACTTGTAATAATAATATTTATGGATTGATTCCTTTAGAAGAAATAGAAGGACCAACTGATGGTCCTTCATCTTCTCACTGCACGTTCCATTAGCAATTATCCACATGAATTATTAAATGAGTATAATAATAATTATTGGTATTTATCATTCTGGTCATCATCGCTATACTGCCAGAAGAAACACCATTAACATGCTTACATAAAGTTACGTCTAATCAGCGACTAGTCTGAGAAAATCTATGCTTGGCACACACGTTTGATTGCTTTCTAGAAAGCAATATTACTTGCATGCTGTTGAGGTTTTGATATTCTGTTTAAGGTAACATTTTGAAGTCCCATATTGAATGTAATGCACCGTTTTGTGTTCCATAATTCCACTCTGCTGGATGGTCAACCAAACATTCGTGATGGAAGAACACAGATTTTTTTTTTTAATAGTGATAACGTAACCACTATATAAAATCAGCCGTGAAGTAGCAATGGATTGTCAAAAATCTTCCTTTGCAATAACCAAATCGATACTTTAAACAACAGCTTAATGCAGCAGGTAACGTATCAAAAATTCAGTGAAGTAGTTGAGGCTAAAATCTCACTGAAATAGAGTATTAGCTTCAAAGCTAATCAGAATGTCTGGAGTTTTGATACCTCTTTTAAAAGAAAGCAATTTTTATGACATAACAGCTGTAACGTATTAACCGAGAGGTAGATTCATTTACGATTTGGAAATAATGCCGCGTAATTGCTGTACAAGTTGTTGCTTGAGCACTTACAAACCGGTTTTAACTCATCTTTAACTTCAAATTTATTCATAAATAAAAATTCAATGTTTGAGCCTTTGACCCGCATTTTATTTACGAATTTCGTTGTGTACTCCATTGATACTTCATCAAATGAGTGAGAATACTAGACATGCGTGGTGTTCAACATAATGAAAACACTCATGGTGACAAGAATTGTCCAGGTAAATAATGATTCATCCCCTGCTGTTTTCTTCCAGAAATTGGCAAAGAGTGAAAAGTCAGCTGATGGAGTAATCTTAACTGAAAGAAAGTGCTATGAGTATATGCATAATCAATTAAGTATTGAAATCAGCATAGAAACTACAAAAGTACTACAGAAAACTATTATTTGACATAGTGTCATTTTGATGAAAAGACAAATGAGAATCCTCCAAACAAGAAGAGAAGTAGTGACTATAATTGGCCACTTAAGGATTAAAGTAGATAACTAGAAGGCAACTCCACATAGCATGTAAGAAATGTAGAGAACAAACCAAGACCTCTGATCCTCACTTTCTTGTGCTATGTCCCATTATTAGGTATCCGCTTGGATACTGTCATTTTGGATTTAGCTGACCAAATTGTATTATTCTATATTGGCTTTAAACCATAATAATTATGATGATGTAACACTTCATATTTTTATTATTAAACATTGTCATTGCTGCTTGAACAACCTCAAGCAAAATCAAATTGAAGATAGGCACCATCAGTATAAGAAGCATCAATGGGAAAGGTAGATTTATCAGAAAAATTGAAATACTGCCAGCATTGCTGTTACTAAGATAAAGAGGACTAAATAGATGTGATACTTGGAAATAATTTTAAGATGTATTCAGGCAATGTGATTGAGGCCGAGGAGTAGAATTGGTTATAATGTTCAACATTAATGTTCACTCAGGTAGAGTGAAAAATTGGAAAATGTGACTTATTTGTGATTATGATCTCATCAAAAGTACCAGTAGTGAAGAAGGAAAAAAAAATTCTGAATTTTTAAAGTGGGCAGTTGATATAAAGGAAAGCTGCTTCTTATTGGAGACCTAAATCAGTAGAGTGAAATGAATCTCTAACATGTAAAAATGTTTCTTAAAAAATTCAGAGAAAATAGCAAAGCTAATAAGTTATTACTGTATTGTACATGTATATAGCTTAAATACTGATTGAAGCAAATGGAAATAAAAGCACTTGAGATGACCAATTAATGACTAGATTTCATCTCTAGCACAAATTCTATTTACTCTGTTGAATAAAGGTTGTATCTGACTTATTTTAATATCTTATTTGTGTTTTTTTTTTTTTTCTCCTGAAGAGAAATTCCACAAGCTGGTAGTTCAATCATATAATTTCTCAAATTTTTTTTTCTTATACATTATGTAAAAAAAGAAATACATTAAATACATATGGGAGAATCCAGCATAGTTTACAGATTAATATTTTTTCTATTTTTTTCATTTAAATAAATGAGCATTTATGCAGTTAGCTGAGTGGCTATGCGCTTCACAAACCATATGCCTGGGAAAGGAGTGTCCTGGGTTCGATTTTCGTTGCTGACGTGAGGAGCTTAAGGATCTTTCTCAAACATAGCCAAGTTAGCAGCCAGTCTTGGGTGTGGACAGCAGGGTTTTCCCCCCACAAGCAGACATACCGGCCCCGTGAACACACATGGATTACAGTCAGGAATACTCGAGTCCCACCCATAGGCCTGATTCATCAGTTATGCTGGTCCCGAGCCCGGATAAAATTTGGGGGGGGGATTGAGTGGTGCTGTACTTTCCTGTGAAAGGGGCCATGAGGCCCCTTTCACGGGGAAGTCATCATATTCATATTATGTCATCATAAACTATATAAAAAAAAAGAAAAAAATTTGAATGAAATTTAATTGATCAAAGATTTCCAAATCTGTACTTTTCAAATTCTTATTCCATTAGTAAAGTTTAAAGCTTAGCTTTTAGCATTTGCAAAATTTTCTTAGCTTCTAAAACAGCATACATAACACCAAATTGGGCTGGGGGAAAGAACATGTTTCTAGAGATAGCAGACACTGCATGATTGCAGTCTAAAATTATGCTGCTGCTGCTTATGGAACTGATATTCAGGCTAACTTGATGTGGAGGCAATCTGGACTTGTCAAAGTCTGGTCAGTGCAGCCTAACTTCTCTGCCCACACTTTCATGTGGGTATTCCCATTGGTAGCCCTGAATATATCCTCCAGCCAACAGCAAGCATTAAGCCATCAGACTAGAGGAAACTATATAGGAGTAAAGTAACCTAAGTAAGCAGTCACAGACTAAGGTGGATGTTAGGCACCACTTTGCTTATTGGAAGCTTGAAGTGGCCAAAAAATATTTTTGGACTCCAGAGATCCAGTAGATCCAGATTTACTTTTTCTCCATTTCTTCCAGTATGCAGTGCCAGTGATGTTTTACTGTTAGCCAGAGACTATGGAGAGAGAGAGAGAGAGAGAGAGAGACCAACATTTCTTTATTTCATGGGTGCAACTTTAAAAGAGTTATTCTACACAGACTATTTGCTGCTAATAGCACATTGGACTAAACCTAATAGTAACATTTCAAGAGGCTTCCAGGTCAGCTAGCAAAAAATCTTGCTTTGTTATTTTGCCTGGCGAGCATCCATACAGTTCTGCACAATAAAGAGCACTGCTAAGGCCATGATTTATATGAAATTCTCCACATGTCTGGCTTAGTGAAGAGTTTATTTTATATTCTATTTCAACTCAATTTAAACAACCATTAAAAAATCATCAAAAGAGAAATACTATAGATACATGCAGAAAAAGCAAACCTCCCAAAGCATTCCAGATTTACTTCAGAAATACATATGCTCTTAGTTCTATCTTCAGTGACGTTCATTGTCATCTCCATCTATGAAACACCTGTTTTTATTAAGAGAAGTTCAAGTTTCAGCTTGTTCAATTTTTTTCCAGTTACACACTATTTTAGAATGCATAACACATAAAAGAGAATGGTTCTGCAAGCTGAAGACAATTCAAAAGAATTCTATCATTATGTGCAAGTAAAAGAAAGAATGAACATGAAAGAATAACTACTGAATGCAGATGATATCCCAGTGACAGATGCAGAAGTTGATCGTTCAACTAATAAGTGCCCATTTTGTTAACCACTTACCAGCCATTATGGATCAAATACGCATCCTCATATGCTTCGTATCCATCGTATATTTCAATGCAATATCAATGATATTACAATTTTAATATGCACTTTGCATCCATGATAACCTTGACGTCTATAGACGTCTTGGCCAGTAGCATTGTTAAAAGCTATCAGCCTTGTGTATGCAACATTGAGCTCACTGCAACTGCTTCACTGGATGAAGAAACTCAGCTGTATGAGGAAGAGGAACTAGCAGTGGTGCACCCAGAGGGGGGAGCAGGGGACCTTGCCTCCCAAAGAAAAAAGAAAACTTTCCAAAAAATCTTTTCCTAATTAAAATTCATTTTTTTTTATTTATGTTGTGTCATGTCTTCTATTTCTATACTACTTACGAATTAGTGATCATTGCAGATGCTCAGTCATAGGTCGTATGCGATGTGTAGTGTGTATTCTCAAATCGTCTACTCAACTCCCCCCCCCCACCCACCCAAGATCCTGAGTGCACTACTGGGTACTAGCACTGAACTGAGTTGCACAAACTGAATAAGAATTCATCAATAGGGAATTATGGGATATCAGCATCAATGCTTAGTGTTTTCAGCTGAACTGACTATTCCTTTGACCAGACTATATAATTTTAGTCTCAGTACAAGGAAGATTCCATATGATTGAAAGAATGTATGGTAATCCCATTGCACAAGATAGCATAAACACAGATGTGTCCATCTATCAACTTATCAGTATCTCTGGAGCGGTGTGAAGATTTTGGAAAAGGTAGGCAACGGGAGGAATTAAATGAATTAGATATTTCGATAACCGACCTACTTGCATCAGGGACAGGAAATGAATGTTGGGAGACGAGTAGTGTGATAGGAGAGAATGATGAGCGAAACATGAATGAAAAAATAAGAGTCGAGAGTGTGGAAGGCTTGAATGACTGTGAAGTTTTCGGAGATGGTCTTGATGGGGAGAATGGATGGCGAGTAAGAGTGACTAACTTGCAGAGAAAGATAGATGAGCTGAAAGAGGAGGTGGAATGTATGGGAATGAGATTAGGAGAATGGAAGAGATGAATGCAAAGCAAATCAGAGTAGGAGGGAGAGAGAGTTGGGGGAAAATAGAAACAATAGGGGAGAGGAAATGAGAGAGAGAGAGAGGTATGGGAATAGTAGAAGAAGAGAGAATAGGAACAGTAGAAGAGAGGGAATGAGAGAGAAGTATGGGAAAGTTAGAAGAGGAGAGAATAGAAACCAGTAGAAGAGAGGGAATGAGAGTTATGGGAATGATAGAAAAGGGGAGAATGGAAACAGTCAGAGAGAGAGGAAATGATAGAAAAGGGGAGAATGGAAACAGTCAGAGAGAGAGGAAATGAGAAGAATGCGAGGGAGTGCTGGAACCAGCGATAGGGTGATGCCAGGACAGCAGGTAAGTAGGGGAACATAGAGAAAGGGTTAGAGTGGAGAGAGTGAGGGATGCAGGTGAGCAATCAAGGAACAGAGTGGTGAGAGGTGTGAGGTATGGAGACTCGATGATCCATAGTGTGCAAGATAGGATTCCAGAGGAATGTTTTCCTGGAGCGACAATAGAAAGTGCGACTATGGCAATTAAAAGGGGTGAAAGAATGGATGAAATGATTGTGATGGTGGCACGAATGACTTGAGAGGCAATGTAAATCGGGTGGCAAGAGATCTGAGATTCTTGCTTGAGGTTGTACAAAAGAAAAAGCAGAGAGGAAAGATTGTGTGTGTGTGTGTGTTGCCCCGGTATGATAGTGATGAGCTGAGCAGAAGAGCAGTAATACTGAATAGCATAATAACCAGAATGTGTCAGAAGAGAGGATTGGAATATGTGGGTGCTTGCAGGGCATTTGAGGACAGAAAGGAACTGTATGCGAGAGACCACTTGCATTTGAATGAGAAAGGATGAAGGCATCTGGAGCGATTGCTGTTTTCTGAACGAGTCAGTGTATCAATACAGGGAAACTGGAATTCCCAGGGTGGGTGGTAGCAGGGGTGGCATCTTGTGAGAATGGGTGCTTGGGGGAAGGGGGACAACATCAGGTAACACTGAGTCCAGTGGTGGTCTAGAGGGGATAATGATAGGTATAGAAGCAGTGACATTTTATGCTTTATACTAATGCCAGGAGTATCCGAAATAAAGGAGATGAATTGGTGGTGGCGCTGATAGCATCAGCCTGGCCAAAGATTATTGGGATCTCTTAGACGTGGTTGACGGAAGATGATATAATAACAGGAATTGAAGCAGCAGGGTATAGCATTTTTCGGCAGGATGGGAAAGGAAAATGTGGTGGTGGAGTACTGCTTATGATAAGTGATGACTTACATCCTCTATGAGTAGAGGCTTTGGAAGACAGTGACACTAATGGTTTTGAAATCACATGGTCACTCTCTCCAACTGGTGGGAGAGATTTCATCTCACTTATCAACTCTTCTGATGCTATGACCAAATCCAAAACTCTTGTTCCCTCTATTATATGTTGCCTAAGACATTTGTCCCTCAAGAATTCTAGAAATTCCATTCCCTTATTACTACATGCATTTTCTTCTTCCCAGCTTATACTATTGTATTTAAAATCTCCCATAACAATCATTCTTCTTGCACTTGCCAAGCTCAACTGTCTAAATATCTCCTGCTCCTCACCCTCTGTGCTCCTTGGTTTGTAGCAACACTGCACTAAATATCCTGTCTTGGCCATTTCTACCTCACACCATATGATTTCAAAACCATTAGTGTCACTGTCTTCCAAAGCCTCTACTCATAGAGGATATACGTCATCACTTATCATAAGCAGTATGTGGAATTATAAGGCACGTGATTATAATAGTCTTAGATATCAACTAGGGGAAGTTCCATGGAGGGTGGAATTGGAAGGCCAGGATATCATTAGTGCTTCAGAAATTGTGAAGGAATATTTGTTAGCAGCAATGGTAAGCTGTATTCCACGAGTGAAGAAGTGGACACAATATGGTGTGAAGTGGATGACAAACAATATCAAACAGGAACTGCAGTTGAAAAAGAGGTTATGGAAGAGATATAAGGAGAGGGGTGGAGGGCAGATGCATGAAGAATATAAGACGCAGGCCAGGAGAGTGACTGGTATATGGTGAGGAAGCTAAAACTGGAATACGAGACGAGATTGGCACTAAGATCCAAAGAAAATCCTAGGGAATTTTTTAGCTATGTGGCCAGTAGGAGGAGAAATGAGTGTGGAAGAATGACATTGTGAGATAAAAATGGGACATAGTGGAATTGTTCAATGAGCACTTTATTGTAGTATTTTATCCTGGAGAAGATTTTAATACTAGAGGGGTAGGGCAGGTTCAAGGTTTAGAGGTGCAAAAGGAGAGTGTGTTCCAAATACTGAGTACTCTGGATGTCAGTAAAGCTGTGGGACTGGATAGTATTTCACCATGGGTTTTGAGAGAATGTGCTAAAGAACTGACAACTCTGTTGACCTGGCTCTTCAATAAAAGTCAGGCTGCAGGAAAGGCACCCGAAGAATAGAAGGAAGGTAAGATAGTGTCATTGCACAAGGGCGGTAGCAGACTGGAAGTGTCTAATTATAGGCCAGTTTGTGTGTCATCAGTAGTTGTTAAGGTCTTGGAGAAATTAGTGAGGGACTATATGCATCGTTCGGCAGGTGAGGGTGATGTTATCTGTGAGAATCAACATGGATTTGTTAAGGGGTGCTCATGCTTTAGTAATATGATTGCCTTTTATAATAAAGTGACAAGAGCAGTTGATGAGGGAAAGGCATTTGATAGGGTGCCACATGATAAGCTGATATTTAAGTTGTAGCACATGGGCTTAAATGTCGGGTTAGTCAGCTGGATTCAGGATTGGTTGTCTCGTAGGTATTAGAGTTGTGTATGGTGGGGCAATATCAAGGAAGCAGAAGGTTACAAGTACTGGGACCTATATTGTTCAACCTTTATATCAATGACATTGTCAATGGATCAAGGGGATGTTTAGTTGTTTGCAGATGATGTGAAGCTGGGAAAGGTTATCAGTAATAGTGCAGATGTGGCAGCCCTGCAAGAGGATTTGAATAAACTAGACAGATGGGCAAATGAATGGGGGGGGGGGGTATCAGTTTAATGCAGCAAACTGTAAAGTCTTGAAGTTTGGGATCCATCAATGTGAGGCTGCATACTTTATTGGAGGAGCTGTACTGGAGGAAGTAGGGGTGACGTGATCTGGGGGTGATGATTGATAGAAAACTGAAATTCAGGGAGCATATTGCAAAGGTGGTGAAGGTAACCCAGAGGATTGCTGCAATACTGAGAAGGACGCTGACCTGCAGAGATAAGAGTTATCATTCCGTTGTTCTCAAACTTGGTCCCCAGGATTTGAAGGGGATAAATTAACTGTGGAAAGGGTACAGAGGTGGATAACAAAGATGATTTCAGAACTGTGCAATGTCAGTTATAAGGATAGACTGAGGTTTTTTTTTTTTTTTTGAGGGAATGTGGACTGCATAGTTTGGTAGATAGGAGAGGTGATATGATTGAGACTTTTAAACTGTTGAGAGGTGGTTACAAGGTGGACGTTGGAGAGTTCTTTTGCTTGGTGGGACAGCAGGAAGGAGCAATGACAAGAGGCCATCCCTAGAAGTTATAAAAAAGGAAGCTGTGAGCAAGAGGGCGAGGAGTGATTTCTTTGCATGGAGGGTGGCTGAACTGTGGAATGCATTGCCTGAGAGAGTGGTGAGAGCATGAACGGTCATTGAGTTCAAGGAGTGGTATGATAGAATTTGTGCTTCCTAGAAGGACCTCCCACGATGAGTCTCTTGACTCTATGGAGGCCTGAATGATGATAATAATAATTTAGCAACAAGCAGCTACAATCACCTTCATAATGAAAGAGCCTGTAACCTCAGAGCATGCTTTTAGAAAAAAAAAAAAAAATTGAAAGACCACCTCATGGGACTAAATAATGTAACTGTTACATATTATGTCTCAAGTATATGCTGAATGTTACATGTGTCCTCATAGATAGTCATTTGATTTTGTAGTGACTGTATCACCCCTACATTGATATTTTTCTAGTAACCAATATGACCATGGCCCTTGGTTACTCACATTGTACATTTCCTTTTAGTCTGTTTTCTTTTTCTGTTCTTTATTACTAAGTCTTCTTCAACTTATCAGTCTATATTACCACTTGAACAGTAATTGTATTATATTTATAATGTAGCATTACTTTTTACTATCTTCAATTATCACTTATATTGCAATACTTGTGTTACATTCACTGTTGTATTATTGTACTACTTCTTCAGTCTTAATAAATTTCAATTTTGCAAGCCACCCTCCAGAAAAAATTTCCAAAGAAGAGTTAACAACCATCTAGGTCATTCATTACAATAAAAGCCAACTCCACAGTAATTATGAATTCCAATGTTTACTCATCAAAAAAATGAAAAGACCTGTTTTAAATGACTTTGACATATATTATTGAATTCTGGGACTGATATAGTCCACCCACCTAAAAAAATAATAATCTGGCTGGTTAAAGGCTCTCCTACTGATTAGAAAGTAGTGACTTTCTAATCAGTAGGAGATCTGACTTGACTGACCTTCAACCATTCCATAATACCAAGAAATTCTGACACTCCTCAAGTAAACACAAGGCTGGTGTTTTTTATATCCTGTTTGAGGATGCCTGGGATTTACCCACTTCTAATCTGTCTAGATGTTTATCAAGGTTTAGCCCCACATAATGACAAAAATGAGTGTGTTGGTAAAAATAATCTGGTAAAGGATCTCCTACTGATTCAAGAAAGTTACTACTTGACTGACCTTCAACCATCCCATAATAGCAAGAAATTCTGACACTCCTCAAGTATACAAGGCTAGTGTTTTTTATACCCTGTTTGAGGATGCCTGGGATTTACCCACTTTTAATCTGTCCAGATATTTATCAAGGTTATTAGCCCCACATAATGACAAAAATGAGTGTGTTGGGAATTCCTTGCATTTCATTGAAAAAAAAATAAAAGATTTAATATTGTAACCATCCTCCTAGAAGGCTTTGATAATGTCATCTTGTTTATGATTGTTCCCAGGGTTGGTTTGGATGCCTTGCATTGTTTAGAACACTTCCCTTCTGATAACATCAAACTGTTTAAAAAAAAAAACTGCCTGGATAATGTTTTTTGGATTGGTGATACACTGTGAAGGAAAGGAAGATTTAGCTATGGGTTCATTTCATTCATACATATTTGTAAGGCACTCCAACATTCTTATAAAACATGGAAAAAAATTAATAAACATTATTTGTTTCTTGTTTGCAGTATGGCTAATTCTGGCATCTTTTATCATGAATTCAAACATTTTTTTGATTTCCCGAGCAGGAAATCAACCTTTTATATTGTTTGTTAATTGTTGGAAGTTTTTCCACTTGGTTATACTATAAATTAAAGATACCAAGAAATTATATACTTGTTTTAATCCTTTATCCAAGTGTAAGCAAACAAAGTTTGCGCCTGAAATAGAATCATGACTGGGGCAACTCGTATAGAGAAACTAATGACTTCACATCACTTGCCTTAATATCCCATAATGCAGAGCACATATCCTTAGGGGTTTGTATAATGCTATGCATTGTGGGAAGGGGTCACTACTCGGACTGGTTTCGACCTTTATTGAGGTCTTGTCGGTGGGAGACAGGTCTTGGGATACTAAGGCAAGTGATGTGAAGTCATTAGCTTCTATATATAAGTTGCCCCAGTCCTGATTATACGAGGGTGGTCTGAAAAGTTTTTTTGGCCTAACAATGAAAAAACGAATTTTATAATTTCAAAATTATTTTTATTTTTCAACATAATCTTCCTTAAGACTAATACATTTATTCCAGCGATGCTCCAGCACCATTATTCTGTCCCTGTAGTGGTTCTCAGTAAGATCTGCAAAATACCCCTCTACAGCTGCAATTACCTCTTGATTTGAAGAAAAACACTGACTAGTGAGGAAGAATTTTAGTTTTGGGAAGAGAGAGAAGTCAGATGGAGCCAAATCTGGGGGATAAGGTAGATGTTCCAACAATTCATAGTGCAGATCCCTTAATTTTCCCATTGCCAAAACACCTTTGTGGGCAGGTGCATTGTCCTGATGAAAGATGATTTTTTTTTCCTTCTGCAAATTGGGTCTTTTCTCACAAATTTTTTCATCTAGTCTGGTTAAAAGATCAGAATAATATTCCCCGGTTATTGTTTTACCCTTTTCAAGATAATTAATAAACAAAATGCCCTTTAGCATCCCAAAGCACCGATGCCATGACCTTTCCTGCTGATGGAACCAGCTTTGTCTTCTTTGGTGCTGAACAACCAGCTTCCGTCCATTGTTTTGACTGCTGTTTGGATTCTGGTTGTAATGGTGAATCCAAGTCTCATCCATGGTAATAAATTGATGCACAAAATCAGTTTTATTCTTGTTATAATGCTCCAAGCACTGGTAAGAGATTTTCATGCAAGTGCGGTTTTGATCTGCTGTGAGCAAGCTCGGTACCCGTCTGCACAAAGCTTTTTCATTTGCAATTCCTCATGCAAAATATATCCTACACATTCTTTCGAAATGCCTATAGTCTCAGCAATTTCACGCACTTTGACTCAGCAGTCATCCAATGCCATATCGTACACTTGATCGATGATTGGTGGTGTTATTCTTTTTGGACGTCCTTCGCGTGGATCATCTTCAAGGCTGGTATGGCCACGTTTAAGCTCAGCAGCCCATTTCTTAATTGTAGAAAATGAAGGAGAAGAGTGCCCATAAACTTTTATGCACTTCGAATGAATTTCTTTTGGCGTTAAACCTTCTTTTACGAAAAATTTTATAACCACATGATACTCAATTTTATCCATTTCAAGGGATGCAGACAACGCCTTTGCTTCAGACAGCTGTATAAACAAGCTACTTAATAGAATGACTTGCAATTTCACATGGATGCTTATGACAGGTGTACTAACTTAGGGAGAAAAAAAAAAAAATCTTGCCAATGGCTTTGCCATCTGTGGTCGAGGCTAAGAACTTTTCAGACCATCCTCTTATTTCAGGTACAAACTTTATTTGCTTACACTTGGATAAAGGGTCAAACCAAGTATATAATTTCTTGGTATCCTTTAATTTATAGTTATAACCACGTGGAAAAACTTCTAACAACTATCTCTAATTCAGAGTATTTTAATATTAAGTGTGACGCCTGTTGAATACTCATATATGAAAATATGACTTCAGCATTACTTCAACTTTAGTTTCACCTTTGAGTCTGGCTCCCACTGATGAGGTATGGGACCTTATAAGTGTGAGGTATCTTTAATTTATAATGCTGTCATAATTGTTTACATCTTGCAGTTGGTGATGATCCCTTGATTTCGAGTGAATTCTTAGCTTATTTTGCTTACATTTAAACCTAGCTATGGCTTCTAAGCAAGGCCGAATTCCCAGTGGTGATAGTGGTGCCATGCATAAGCACATGTTGATATCAGTACAAGAGTTTCTGTGTGATATGTATTGTATTCATTTGTCAACTAATAAAGCAAAGGGACAAGATACTGAAATTATTTTTAGATAGTGATTCAAGAAACAAATGAGTGTTAGAAAAACTTTGAAAATGATGTAATATTTTTGAAAGTGTTGGCTTGTAAGTTAGCATGTTAATGGAACAGGCTAAGTTATTTCATAAAGAACGTAAATTAGAACATGAGTACGACTAGTGATGGATGGCTTCAAAGGTTCAAGAGACATCATGGAATTTCCATGCATAAAGTGTGTGGTAAAAAAAAGTCTGCAAATTACAAAGGAGTCCCTGATCATGTGAACAGAATCGTCAAACTTGTTGCTGAGGAATATCTCATCCCAAGAAAGCATAATGCAGATGAAACTGTGTTGTATTGGTGATGTACACTGCAAAGGATATTAAACAGCAGAGGACAAAGAAGGGGCCCATAAGATTCAGACAATCTAAGGTTACTATCATAGAATGCCCGTCGTGATAGAACAGGAGCTAATGAATTTGCATTTGATGTATAAAAAATTACACAGGGAAAGATCAGAGCCTCTGACATACCAGGCAAGTAAAAATGGTTGGATTACCACTGAGAGTATATTAAAATGGTTTAAAAATTTTTTTTTTTTGTCTGTAGGCTGCTGAAAGATTGCAAAATTATTCTCGTTCTCGACAGCTTTTCAGCTTATCCCAGAGCTTAATTCTTATGTAAGAAGAATGTTTATACGGTCTATTTACCATCAAACTATATTTGTTCAACTCTTCATGGAATGTTTGTTAGTTGTTTTAAATGCTTTTCAAGCCGAGACATTTAATAAAGAATTTAACATTTAACTTGCTAGTGCCCTTGGAGAAGGAACAAACTTCAGCACTGAAGAAATGCTGGCATAGGTTGTGGCTTCTCTTGATTATTCTCGTGATGAAAATGTTAGCAGTGACTTTAAAGGATTTAATATATCACAGGAGAAAGAAGTTCATGAGTTTCTTGAGTATGCAAAAAGTGTTAATCAGACCTGCTGGCAAGGTTATAGCAAGTAGGCGTAATGAAGAAAATTTGGCCGAGTTGATGAACATTCACAAAGAAACAGTGAGTTTACATCACTATACTGACCCTGAAATAAATTATATTTTTCTGAATTCTGATAAAACGATGAAAGTGATAAAGATGAAACCTGATGTTGATGAAAAACTTATTATTTACAAGTTAATGGAATTGACAATTGTTTTGGGATGAATTTACTAAGTTATACTTACATAATTTACTAGAGAATGATAGAACAGGAGCTAATGAATTTTCATTTGGTGTATGAAAAATTACACAGGGAAAGACCAGAGCACATGAAAGAATTTCATTTGGATGAAATATTTAAAAACATAGCCAAGAAGTGTGTGTGTGAAAGCAGTAGGCCTACACTAATAATTCTGTAACTTTAAGTACTGCAGATGTATTCCCCCTGCAACATCACAGATCCATGATGAAACGGCTCTGAAGCAGACAATAATCCTTATAGCCTTCAACTTCCAGATTTTTGTGATTCGCTCTACAATCCTAGTAAAATTCTTATATTTTATCACTCGTTCATGAAGAAAATGTTCATGAGGGTATAGCATGAAGATGAAAATGTTTGTGTATTTTGTATTTCTGAATGAAATACAAAACAGCAAAAATACTGTTTTGTATTTCATTCAGTCATTTAATTTAAATTTAATACCTATTTAATTAATAATCCTCTTTCATTGATACAAACGAACTTAGCATTTAATCATTTAATTTACATATCATAGTTTAATTTCTAGAGGTCCATAGTGCTTTAAAGACAAAGTGGTATGATTAATGGGTCAAAGATGTAGTTATGATTTATTACTTGACCTCTATTGGTCTACAAAATGGCTAATCTGGCAACACTCTGGAACCAAGTGTGTTGAAAAATTGGTGGTGTGCCTGTATTAGACCTTTTCAGTTATAGAAATATATCATGGTGATAAACTAAATTCACATTTAAGAAGAAAATGCAATTGTTTTGAGATGAATTTACTAAGTTATACTTACATAATTTACTAGAGAATTGCAAAAATTAGTCACTATAGAATATTATGGAAAGTAAGTGCTGCAATAGTACTTAGAAGATATTTTCATTCCCTTTTACTCCTCAACAAATAATTAAAATTTATTCAATTATTGTAATATTGATATTGATTTTTTTCTGTTCTGCTTTCTTATGCATATCATTATTAGTCTTTAGGGCTGAAGATTCAAACACACATCGTCATCTCTGTGAATTTGTGGGTCTTGATCTAGAAATGGCCTTCAATTATCATTATCATGAAGTAATTAGTGTCATAGGAGAGGTTTTTGTGGAAATTTTCAAAGGATTGAGAGATAGGTAATAATTTGTAATTATTGAGTAAACAATAGTTTGGCACTATAAAGTAACAATAGTGTTCAAGCAGATTTAAGTCAGACTACCCAAATGTATACAGATATGACAAATTGTCATATATGTATACACCTTTCATTGGCTATTCCCATATCAAAAATTATATCATATGATCATGATTTAGGCAATAGACAATCTAGTTTGTGTATATGTATGCCAAATTGGAATGAACACAAGAGAACTGTTCAGTATCCTTCATGGAATGCATCACTTTTTCAGTGTCCCATTTCCATTCAAGGCAGTATAACATAAATGAGCAGATACTGAGGGATTGTGCCTGCATGTAGACACACTCAGTTCATCAATACAGTCTAAGTCAGCGCTTCCCAAGCTGTGGGCCGCAGCCCCCTTGGGGGCTGTAGGTTTTGTTAGGGCAGGCCATGAAATAATGAAAACAAATTTAAAATCTTTTAAGACTAAGTAGATTTTTTTATATTAAAAGAAACGTATTTAATTTTTATTTATTTATTTTTTTGTTATTTTTTATATTTTAATGGAATTTTCACACATTGGTGCTGGTTCACAAATTTTGCTTCCTGCATATTTCGCCGCTTAATGAATATTAGTAAATGTATGCTTATTTATATAAGTTTCATTTCAAGGCAGAAATCTATGAATTGCAGTTTCAAATATTTCACCTGATATTGGTGTAGCAGTATTGAAACACATCCATCATATTAAATTGTTATTAAACTTCTTTTATATTTTTAATTCTTTCTTTATTACTAATTGTTTTACGTTTCATGTGCTTATACTGCAAATGTACAATAACGCTATATCTATCTATATAAAAATATGAGATAATGTGGCATGTCAAATGTGTATGTGTAAGATGCTAAAAATGTAATATTTGCATTTGATTTTTGCAATATTCGCTGTGTATGTTTTGTATTGAATATAAATATTATAATAATATATGTCTATATTACGATTTTTTTCGAGGGGGGCCGTGAAATATTTTAATTTTTCCAATGGGGGCTGTGACATCCAGAAGTTTGGGAAGCACTGGTCTAAGTTACTTAGATCACAGTATAATAGTCAACACTAAATATTTTGGTTTGATCATCACATCAAAATGTCTGTAGTATTACTGAGAATAGTGATAGACTTGAAGGAGGGTTATAGGAAATGTGCACTCAGATAGACCATGACCAGTTAGATGACAGTACAGTACAAGCAGTATCAGAATGCACAATACAGTGGACCCTGACATGAATGAGGTGTCCAAGTTCCATTCTTAATAAAATAAAATAAAAGAAGCAGCTGTGAGTGCAGTGAGACATTAACATCAAAAACTTGAGGAATGGAAAGAGTTAGCCTTGTCTGACAAACCTGATTACATTTGTTGCACACCAATGACAATTGTAGTATGAAGCAGTGGACCATTTATTCCAGATGACACTCCTGCAGGCTTATGATGTTGATGATGTTTTCTTGACACATGTAGTGTCCTGATGCAATTGTCGCAAAGTCAGAATTGTGCAATCTGACTTGAATCTGCTACTTGAACATTGTTGCCAACAAGTATGCTCTTTGTGACCAGATTTTTAAGTTTTAGGAGTACTTCATCCTTTGAACATAACAAAAGGTCAGTGGGAAAAAAATGTTATTATTATTATTTATATGGGCACTCCATGAAGTCAAAAGACTCGTCACAGGAGACCCACTGTATCCATTAACACAATACTGATCATACATCTCCTTAAACCTATTCACTGTTTGGGTGCTCACTGCCACCTCTGTCAATCATTCACTCATTCATCCGAGAAAAGAACCTAGTCTGCACATCCTTACTAAACAGTCTTACACAGCTTCCAAGTGTGATCCCTGGTTCCCCCCCCCCCCCCATTCTCCATGTATTGAAAAAATTTCTTCTGTGTCAATCTTATAGTATCCCTTAACTTATAAGTTTGTATCCTATCCCTCCCCTCTCCTCTCCCCCTGTCATCTAAATGCTGCAACCCACGCACTCAATATATCCTCATAGGGAACATTCCACGGACCTGTCACCAGCTTGGTCACTTATCTTAGAATCTATATCAGCATTGTTGAAGTCTCCTATGATAATTGCTCAGCCTGTATTCATTATGCTAATCTGCTAGTGTATGTCATCCACATTTTCTTCTGGACCTCCAGGTCTATCGCAGCAACCAATAATATATTTTGTCCTGTTGGCCTCTATCTCACACCAGACAGCCTCAAATGAACCATTTCCATCAACTCTACAATCTTCCTTCTATTTTTGTTGGTTGAAGTCCTTCAGCTATCATTAATAATACCCCTCCTCCTCCTGCCCTATATCCTCTATCTTCTCTGAAAATACAATATCTATTGTATTCTATCCCTGTAACTACATCATTCTCTGACAACCAGGTCTCACTTATGCCAATAATTTCTGTCCAAGTTGAGCTGACCAGTGCTAAAAACTTCTCTCCTTTATTTCTGATACTGTGGCATTCATGTACATGCATTTCAACATCCCCTTGGGTCCACAGTTACCCTTACACAATGTTATTATCTGCCCATTCAGATTCAAAACCTGGGAAACTGCATCCAGCTGTTCATAATCATTCCTGCACCTATACTTATCTACCCCAGGAGTGGCTAGATACATGCTTGATTGCTTTCCCTCTAGTTTCTCTGGTTTTGCACTACTTCAGCCTCTCACTGAACAGCACTTTCTCTGAGCACCTAACTCCAAAATCTTTTAAGTTCAGTTCATCAGGCATATACAGGTCCTTACATCCATCAAATCACTCCACACATCTATAAACTGCACACCATTCCTCCTGCAGAATATTCTCATTGACAATCATGGCCTTTCTTCTAAGTTCTATTCTATCATACCAAGGCAGCAGACTCACAATCTTTACTTTCTTACTCTTCATTTTTGCTTCTTCTAGGAACTCTTTCATATCATCTCTCATTGCATATTTCTCACCTTTCAAGTCATTTGTATCTGTTAATATAAAAATGTGATGTACTGAATTTGGGATTCAAATCACAGTTCTTTTCTGCCGTTAATTTAACTGCAAAAAATTAACGATGGTTGGGAGATATATTTAAAAGAATGACACTCCATAACTGTGCTACATGGAGAAGGTCATTTCAGTTTAAATTAGATTTATGTAATAGTTTAAAACTTTTTTTAAAAAAAAGTCTTATGAAGAAAATGACTACTGTGAAGGAGTTTTTTTGTGACTGGTAGAAATAAACTGTCCACAGAACTTAAATTTCAAACAAAGAGTTCTTTCTTTCCCACTAGGTTTGGATGTTCGACATTCGAACAGAATTGTAATCCAAAATTGATATTTATATCAATCGCTGCCAGAAATGAGACTTAGATTGAACAACTTCATCAGAGGCAATGTCACTTGCACATTCACACAGTAATCAATATATAAATATATATATCAATTTGAAATTTAAGTTCTCTCTCTCTCTCTCTCTCTCTATATATATATATATATATATATATATAAAGTATTCTATAAGTAATAAGTCGCATGTTTTATGTAATTTACTAAATGAAATGTCCAGTGATCTTCATGAGATGAAAAGTAATGCCTCCTACTTTTTTTCTCAAAAAATATAATTTAGCTAACAATGGATTTTACATATATCAATCCTTCTTTCGTAAACATTGTCATTTCTCGATACACTTGCAGTATCTGAGTGAGATGTATGCTCACCCCCATAAGTCTTTACTCCAATCAGAATTTTCATGAACATTGTGTTTCAGCTCATCAACCTCAAAATGGTGTCCTATGATTGTATCTTTCAGGGGCCCAAAAGTGTTCAGTCAGAGAGTACCAGATCTGAGTTGTGGATAGGATGGGGGAAGTTCATTCGAGCCAAATGTTGTAGTTACATCCCCTCTGTGGATGCAACTTTACATTACATTATAATAAAGGAGGAAGAATTATTCAAGTGTCTGTGCACCAACAGTATTGTCCCATACACATTTTATGAGACAAGTATGAATTTTCATCTGATTCACATCTTCTTCATGAATTCATTTGCCACTCTGCTTCATACATGCATCTATAAATTAGGTCATTTCCATTTTGAACTACTAGTGTGCTGCACCCATGTGGCCAATCAAAGTACTTTAATTCCACTCTAGTGGAATTAATGACTACTACTACTGTTCACTCAGTGATGTAAAGGTTTCTGCTATGCTCAAATTGAAAGAAAAGAAATAACCATTGCTTTTGTACTGCCTCTCATGGATTTATCTTTTATGGGTGAGATTCACATTAAAAAATAATAAAATATTTCTAAAATCAAATAAATAATTAGCAATATGTACTGTTATTCACTATGAGCATTCAGGAAGAAATGAAAAGTAAAAAAAATAAGAATTGAAGATTTTGGTACTAAACTAGGAATATCCTAGAATTTACAAAAAATTTCAATGGCAATGAGATATTCCTGGGATCCCGCTTAACAATTAACAAGCCTTAGTAAGTGGATAGATTTAGATAAATGGAAATTTAATTGGCAAACTTTAGAAAATCTTTATAAATATAAGAATAGATCATTTCATTTGGGTGTCTGTGTAACCTTATGTCATGATGTTAGACCACTACAAGAAAGGCTTATAAGTTTGATCACTCCCTAAAGGAATTTTTTTTTTTTTCCAGCGGTTGACCAAATTAAGTGATCTTTGATGGAGGCATCTAGGACCTGTTCTCCTGTAAACTACAGTTTTTAGTCCTGCATCTCAGAAAAATTGACTATAGAACTCACAAAATGCAGAAAATAATAGGATTATTAAGATTTAGGATCATGAGATGGCAGCAGTTGTCTGCCGCACTCTCACCGTAATGCCTCCGAAATATTTGCTCAGCTAAGGGTGTGAGACTAGCAACTGTCCCTACCCCAGCCCCCATTTCCTAAAGTAAGTTAGGGTTAATGAGTTCTATCTGTTCCCTCTGCTTCTTTTGGGGAATAAAAGACATTAGAGGATTTTGAGGATCATTTCAACACAAAACTTTAAATCATGTATTCTTATAAAGAAATTGAAATTAAGGGACAAGTGGTAATTAAAAAAATGACAGAAGATTGAAATTTTATTGAAACCTTATATTGAGGATGTGGTCAGAAAACTAGAAAGCACCCAAATTGGAAATTGAAAAATAATGGAAGGCAGAGTTAATAGTAAATGAGATGTATTTAAGGATATTTTCATAATAAAATGTTTATATTTATTCTAAGTAAGTTTAAAAACAATATTGCAGTTGTACTGTAATCAATATGTACTGTTTCTCTTTCTATCTCATGTATGAATTTTTGATCAGAAGAAAATGATACATTTAAAATGCTTAATCAAAAAGAAATAAAAGACTGGATAATTGCTTTTATTTATAAGAATACATGATTTAATAAATAAAATTAATAAATGTCACATATACACATACAACATACATGCATTTTATTTATACTTCAGGTTTGCAGATGAAATAGCTGCTGTTATTATCTGTTATTATAGATGATTTGGAAGAATATTTCTGACTACTCTTTACATTTAGAATCCAATCCCTACCCATACAGCAGCCCAGTGTTATCAAAACTATGAAGGACCACCTTCAGTCCCTTTTGCAAAGAACCTCACTTCTCTGTTCACAAAAACTAAAGCACAGATGGCTAAAGTATCCAGGTTCATATAATGTCCCATCTAATTGGTTGATACCATACTTAGGGCAGACCTATTGATTGAAGACAGTCCAAAGCATGAGAAAGTTGAATACAAAAGGTTGAATGCCACAGTGTTATCAGAAAACACTCTAACAACTGGCATCTTAGGAATTCAACATAGTTTCAAGAAAGAAGAAACAAACTCTTCTCTGTTCACATCTCAGTATATACATCCCTAGAACCAGAAAAGAGAGCTACTTAAAAACATTTATAGATATTAGTACCAGTTTAATACTCTCACAGACATGTGAAGCAAAGATCACTTTAGCATATTTGTTGCAAACTTGTACAGTGATGTATGACAAAAATAAAGCAACACTTGAAAATGGACATTTAAAAGTCTAACAAATCAATATATACTGTTTTTCTTTCTATCTCATGTATGGATTTTTGATCAGAAGAAAAATGATACATTTAAAATGCTTAATCAAAAAGAAATAAAAGACTAGATAATTGCTTTTATTTATAAGAATACATGATCTAATAAATAAAATTAATAAATGTCACATATACACATTCAACATACATCTGTTTTATTTATATTTCAGGTTTGCAGATGAAATAGCTGCTGTAAATCTACAGTTTCCTGCCGAACCATTCAAATTCTTAGAACCAAGGTTTGTTTCATTAAAGATCACTTACATTGCAATATTTATTTTTAAATCTATGTTTATTGTATGTTAACAGTCAAATGAGTAAGTTTATTTTTGCATAGCATCTATATATTTTTTGTATTGTCAGAAACTGTCGATGGCACACTTCTTCAATTAAAGAACTTAGAATTTATTAATGCAAGAAATTGACCATTTAATCATACTTTGATGTATAAAATTGCTATATAAAATTTAGCATATATATGAGGAAGGGCTTTCTTCCCTTCACCATTCATGTCATTTCTGACTCACTGCACTCCTCATATGCTCTGTTTTTGCCGTATGCATTTTCTTTTAATATCCTCATTAGCACTCCCTTAATGAATTAGTATCCATAATCTTTCCTTCTCCATATCTATAAAAAGCATAAATGGTATCAGGCCACATCTGTACACAGTCTACTAACAAACTCATCAAACTGGCTTCACATTCTCATTCTCTAAATTCTTTGAAACAGTTTATTTCTTCTATTTTTCTCAAAATAACTACATGCAATACTGATGCACCATAGGATCATCAACTTCTCATATATGGCATATTTTTTTATAAAAAAAAAAGTAAACAAGTAAAATCCTTGGCATCACATTGTGTCACAGGCCTATACACCATGCACTTGAATATATCTTTGTTAACCATGACCTTGGTTGTTATAGTCAAAAATTGCCAAAAAAATGAATTATGTGTATTAATTTGGTCCCAAAACTGACATTGAAAGATGTACAAACCCAAATTGCAGGTGCCAAGTATCAAAAATAACTTGACAGAATATTAAAGAATACACAAGAAAAATGTTTTCTTTCATTAAAAAAGTCCCTATTCTTGAAATATTAAAAAAAAACAATGATGTTTCCATCTGATTATCACTAAACCAGTTCAGTCACATGTTGTATTGATAGTTTCAGTGCATGCATAACCTGCTAATATCTGTTTCATTCAATAAATTACATCTATAGATTTGTGGTGTTGGATGTGAATGCAAAATGTTTCGAAGTTATGGTGAGTACTGTACTGCTGAACTTTTTCCTGCCATGCCAGCAAATAACACTTGTTTTACTAAACTTTCCTCTTCCATTCTGTTTGATTGGCCAGCCAACCACCTGCAATTAATTTTGCTGACACATTCCTGAATGCTAACAATCTCAAGTTCTTTCCTGATATATTTTTTTTAGTATGATGCTGCCATTAATGCCATCTGTTCATTCCCATAACCTTTCTCAGAACTCTTAGATCTGTAAGTTAAAATTGGTTTGACCACTGTGTTGTATATAGCTAGTTTAGTAGCTTAGTTGATTTCTCTCTCTTATTCTATATAAATTCTTTTGACTTCTACCTGGGTCACTTAAAAGGGGGGAGGGGGTCAATGCCAAATAACAAACTCCAGTAGCTGTTTTTCCTGATCATACATTCATCATATCTGTAATATGATGAATGTATGATAAAAAAAAATGTTTTTTTGTTGTTGTATGTTTTTGATTCATTTGTTATAATACAGTTGACTCTCACTATAGCAAATACTCCTATAACCTGTGGTCCCTATGAGGTTGCCATAGTGAGTCATCTGTAACCTTCTTATTGTATAACTTCATCATCATCATCAAATTCCTGCCATGTACCCTCAAGGGGTGTACAGGATATGAGTGTACTACATGAAAAAATTACATCATTACTAACTTCCTATCTACAATTTTCCTCCAAATCAGTCTGTTACTTGTCAAGAATCCAACATTATCAGATCTTATATTTCTATTGTCTAAGACACTTTGTACCGTATCAATCCACCTATATCTTGGTCTTCCTGCCAACCTGGCAGAGAACACTTGTTTTGCTAATCTTTCCTCTCCCATTCTATTTAAGTGACCATACCACCTGAGATTAGCTCTGCTAACGCATTCCTGGATGCTGACAATGTCAAGTTCTTTCCCAATATCCTCATTTTTAATATGATATTGCCATTGATGCCATCTGTTCACGCCTCTAATCTTTCTCGGGACTCTCATATCTGCGGTCTCTAGTCTTTGGTCAAGTGTTTTACTTCTGACAGAGCTCTCAGATCCATAAGTTAAAACTGGTTTGAACCCAGTCTTGTATACAGCTAATTCAGTGTTCTGACAAATGCTTTCTCCCATGCTTTCTCGACAAATAGTCGAGAAATCATGGGAATATAACAAAGATCTGTATTTAAGTTTTGTCGATTTGGAAAAGGCATATGACAAGGTGCCAAGAGAGAAGCTATTCAATACGCTGCAGTTATAAGGTGTCAATGGGGGGCATTATATCAAGCAATACTTAGTCTTTCCTTCATAATGTGATCCATATAGATAATGAATAACAGAGGGGATAATGTACATCCTTGTCTCACACCAGATTTAACATTAAACCATCTTCCTGTACTTCTTTCAATTCTAACTGCTGACTTACAACTCAAATAAAGACTAAGTATTGCTTGATATAATGCCCCATCGACACCATATAACTGCAGCATATTGAATAGCTTCTCTCTTGGCACCTTGTCATATGCCTTTTCCAAATCGACAAAACTTAAATACAGATCTTTGTTATATTCCCATGCTTTCTCGACTATTTGCGTAAAGTGAAGATCTGATCCTGACAGCCTCTATTTGGCCTGAATCCAGCTTTTCTTCCACAATTCTTCTCAATCGTTTCTCAATTATACTTGCATAGATCTTGCCAGGAACACTCAGTAGGGAAATACTCTGTAATTCTCACATTCAGTTTTATTTCCCTTTTTATATATGGGTACTATGAGAGCTCTACTCCAATCATCGGGAATTCGTCCCTCTGTCCAGGCTTTCTGAACTCTGCAGTGCAGCCACTGTAAGATTCTTATACCACCATACTTCAGCATTCCTTGTTGAATATCATCTACTCCTGCTGCCTTTCCACATTTCAAGCCTTTGATGGCTTTTTCTACTTCAAGTATGGATATGTATTCCTGACTGCATGCCTGGTCAGTGTTTTTTACCACTGTGCTGTCATCACTGCTTGTTTCATTTAGCAGTTTTTCAAAGTAATTACTCCATACTTCAAGGATATCTTTTTCTCCCATTTTCATGTCACCTTTATCATCTCTAATTCCTTTTACAGCACTCTTTCCTCCATTCCTAAGCTTCTTCAACAACCTCCAGAATATTTTGCCACCTTCTTGATATTTATTTTCTATGTTCTTGCCATAGTCCTTCCATGACTTTTGTTTAGTTAGTTTTACACAGTGGAAAAAGCAATTGTGTTTCCTATCTTTAAAAAAGGTAATAGAGATGACCCTAAAAACTATAGAGGTATCAGTATACTAAATTCCTGTTGCAAAATATATAGCAGAATCTTAAATAGCAAACTAATAAAATATTCCGAAAACTTTATTTTAGAAGTACAGAATGGATTTAGAAAAGGACGATCATGTATAGACCCGGCCTTTTGCCTAAAATTAATAATAGAGAAAAGAAGAGAATACAATTTAGAAACACATATTAAAAAAAAGCCTTTAAGGGACAAGAACTAAAATAGTAATAGATAGTGAATTCATTTAACTACCTAGGATGCATGATCACATATGAAAAAGATATAAACATAAAAATTGCAAAATATTTAAAAATAACAGGTGTAATTAATTCTATATTTAAACCAAACCTAGGTCAAAAACAAACCAGACTAAAAGTATACAATACATTAGCGTACCAGTCTTAATGTATGAAAGCGAAATCTGGACAATAAAACAAAAAGATAAACAAAGATTAACAACAGCAGAAATGAAGTTTACGAGAAAAACTGCAAAGTATACCCTATTTGATCACAAAAGAAATGAAGAAATTATGGGACGTCCTCTTAAACGAGTCAATGATGACTTCTAAGGCCGTAACAGGCCATGCTAGGCCTAAATCCTTGATACGCATGATGATGAAGTATTATATTTGCATTGTTTTTTTGTTTTTAAGTTTTATCGTATTTCAGCACATTCTAGTAATGAATGTATGTGGCCTAAGTTGCAGTTTTTTCGACCACGAACTCCACAGGGTAACTATATCCCATGCACTACTAACATCCTTACCCTGCAGTGTCTTATGCCATGGTACAGATTTAAGCTTCTTCCTAAGCATGTCATAATCACCTGCCTTGTAGTTTCACAAATACCTCTTCTTGATAGAATATTGCTCATGTTTTACAATTTCCCAAGTCAAGACCAAGTCACTCACCAATTGGAGGCAATGTTGTTAACTTGGTTATGAATAGCTCTTCTGATCCTATTACCAGGTCCAATACTCTCCCACCCATACTCCCCTCCATCACATGCTTCCTTAAGTAATTATCTCTCATCACGTGTAGAAATTCTATTTCCTTTCTGTTATGTGATCTTTCTTCCTTCCAGTCTATATCTCCATAGTTGAAGTTTCCCATAATAATCACTCAACCTGTACTCATTGTACTAATTTAGCGATGCATGGCTTCCAGATCAGTTGTGGAATTCCCTGGCCTATAGCAACAACCAACTGTATATTTTGTCTTACTGGTCTTAATCTCACACCAGATTGCTTCAAATGAACAGCCGCCCTCCCACTTGTCTCCTATTCTTTTTGGTTGCAGTTCATCTGTTATCATCAACAGTACTCCTCCCCCAATCCTATCTTCCCTGAAAATACTGTTGATGAAAGCAGATGAACTGCATCTACTATATGAAATATGAAAATTGGAAGTGTTAATCTCAGCTCTCTACTTTATTCAGGTAGTGTTATAATCCTAAATAAATCTCGTATGGCATACAAGATTCCATAACTTAATTGAGTAACTGCGGTAATAAATTTGGTATGAAAATCAGCAATAAAAAGACAATGAAAATAGCCAGAAACATCTGCTACATTCTGTAATCTATACAGTTAAGCACAATATTTTTAGTGAAGATGGCAAATTAATTATGGAAATAGACAACAGAATTAGCAAAGCTGGTTTTTGTAGAAAGTCAACCGAATAAATTTATATTGAATGATATCAGAACATTAAATTAGCTCTATACAAGACAGTGTTCAAACCAGTTTCAACTTATGGATTTGCAAGTTGAGTAAGAAATAAATCACTTGGTTAAAGACTGGTTACGACAGGTGTAAGAATTCTGAGAAAGATTACGGGAGTGAACAGATGGCATCAGTGACCGTATCATATTATGAATAAGGAAAGAACTTGACATTGTTAGTATTCGTGAATTTATTAGCAGAGCTAATGACAGTTGGCTTACGAATGGGGGAGGAAAGTAATGCAAAGCAGATGTTTTATGCCAAGATGGTAACAAAAAGGTCTAGAAGTAGACCAAGAACTAAATTACTATTACTATTACTATTATTACGGGCAACTCCAGGGAGTCATTAGACTCATCGAGGGAGGCCCCAAATCATATTCATCACAACTATCTGACATTCATACAGTATCTATCATACCTCGCCTTAAACTCATTCACTGTCACAGCATCCACTACAGACTCAGGGAGCGCATTCCACTCATTCACTACTCTAAAAGTAAAGAACCCAGCTCTAACACCTTTACTAACCACACTTTTGCCCAGTTTCCATGGATGTCCCCTAGTCCTCCCACAACCAGCCCTGTTCTCAAAAATATCTTCTGAATTAATTTTATAGAAACCCTTCAGTAATTTGAATGTCTCAATCATATCTCCCCTCCTCCGCCTATCAACCAATTTTTGCAACCCACAAATCCTCAACCTGTTCTCATACGGTTCATTCCACAGACCTGCTATCATCTTGGTCACTCGCCTCTGGATCCTCTCCACATCCTCCCCATCAAGAAGAAACCTAGGTGACCAAATCTGAGCACAGTAGTCTAGATGGGGTCTTATCAAGGCTCGATAGAGAGGAACAATAACCTGCTTGTCTCTGCTTGTCAACATATTCTTCAGCAACCAAGTGATTTGATGAGCTGTTTTGGTCACTTTTGCAATGTGTCCCCTAAATTTCAATTCCCTATCCACCAACACTCCTAAATCTCGTGCCTCATCAATTTCCTGGAGCAGGGTTCCACCAATGCAGTAAACTGCCTCCAATCTTTTCACCCCAAAATGCATAACCTTACATTTTGCCACATTAAACTGACATCCATTCTCCTTAGCCCAGACCTCCAATCTATCCAAATCATCCTGCAAAATTTTGACGTCATCTGCATTCACTATTGCCCTACCCAACTTCGCATCATCCGCAAACAAATGAACTGTTCCTCTCAGATCATTTCCTATATCATTTATGAACAAATTAAACAGCATTGGTCCAAGAACAGATCCTTGTGGCACACCACTAGTCACAGGCCGTCTTGTGGACTCTACTCCCGAGTAAACCACTCTCTGATATCTCTCCGTCAACCACCCTCCTATCCATCTCACCAACCCTATGTCCATTCCCATATGCTGCAATTTACTGATTAGAATTCCATGTGGAATCCTGTCAAAGGCCTTGGCAAGGTCCAGTAGAATCACCGTAAACCCATTGCCCTTATCCAGTTCAGCCGTCACTGTGTTATAATACGTGAGCAAGTTACTGAGGCATGACCTACCCTTCACAAAACCATGCTGTCCCCGATACAGTATCCCATTTTCTTCAATCCAATCTTGTATTTTCCTTTTGACTATTTTCTCTAAGACCTTTACAATGATTCCTGATATGCTAATCGGTCGGTAATTTACAACAGCAGTCTTGGAACCACCTTTATGCAGTGGAACTATTTTCCCCTCTTTCCACCCGCTCGGGACTAACCCAGACCAGAGACTCAAATTAAACAAAATGGTCAAGGGTACTGACAATTCTTTAGCTGCTTCTCGTACAACACTAGCTGGTATACCATCCAATCCCACAGATGTATTGACATTGAGGTTATGCAATAGACTACTCACCTCCACTTCATTAACCACAATTCCCGTATAATCTACTGGTTTATTCGTTTCTGCAATGTCACCACCTTGATGATATACTTTTGCAAAGTGCTCACTCAGTAACTCAACTATCTCAACTGATTCAGTTACCTCCCTACCATCGGCATTCTTTAAAATCAATCTGCCATGTACATTTTTCCTTTTACTTGCTACATATCTGAAAAACTGTTTAGGATTCTCTTTAGCCTGCATGGCCAATGTTCTTTCGTAATCCTTTTTTGCTTTTCTTACCACACTCGTCACCCTTCTGGCCTGCGTTTTATACCGTTCATGTGCCTGCCGGTCACCCTTCTCCTTAAATTCCCTCCATAGTTGTTTCTTTTTTTACAACTCAAGCTTAATGGTGTTATTCATCCATTTAACCCCTACTTGATTTATTATTCGGACTCTAGGTATACAGTCAGCCATTGCTTCATGCAAGCACTTCTTAACTACCTCCCATGCACTATCAACTTCTAGTCCTTGCAGTTGTACATGCCATGGCACTGAACCAATCAAACTCCTAAGCTTGTCATACTTTCCCGCTCGATAATTCCACATGTACCCTGTCTTAATTGAAAATTCTACACCTTTAGCCACCTCCCAAGTTAAGACCCTATGATCACTCTCACCGATTGGTGGCAATGTGGTCATATTTGTTACAGCCAAATCCTCAGATGTAATTACTAGGTCAAGCACTCTCTGACCCCTAGTATTTTCCATTACATGCTGTCGCAGATAGTTATCCCTTAATAACCGCATAAAATCCAGTTCCTTCCTCCCATGTGTCCTCTCCTCACTCCAATCAATGCGACCATAGTTGAAATCTCCCATAATAATCACCCTCCTTCCACCCATTTCTTCTATTTGCTTGTGCATACTGTCACCACCATCTTTTCCATCACCTGGTCTATAGCAGCACCCAATTGTATATTTAGTTCTGCTAGCCACAATCTCACACCAAATGGCCTCAAATGTGCTCTTTTCTCTATCCTGCAATTCAACTTCTATTCTCCTTGGCTGGAGCTCATCAGCTATCATCAACAATACTCCTCCCCCCATTTTATTCTCTCTGTCATTCCTGAACACACTATACCCATCACATTCAATCCCACTAGTTATATCATCTACAGTCAGCCATGTTTCACTAATACCTATAACCTGTGGTCTGGAAGTGCCAACCATGGCCAAAAACTCTTCCTTCTTGTTCCTAATACTCCTAGTATTAGTGTACATGAATTTAAGACCCCCATTAGCCCCAATCCTACCTTGATGCCTTATATTAACTATCCCACTCTGATTTGTTGTCCTTATTTGCTCTGGCATATTATATTCATTCTTACATTCAACTGCCTCCATAAGGACTGTATCTCTACCCACCCCCCCCTAACAAATCTAGTTTCCCTGAATTTGCACGTCCACTACATTCAGCAACACTTTCTCAAGTCTTCTTACACCGTAACCATTCAAATGCAAGCCATCCATCTTATATAGATCCTTTCGCCCATCAAACTCACTCCACACATCCACAAATTCCACACCACTCGTCATACATAACCCACGCATAAAGTCATTTGCAATTATAGCCCTCCTTTTAAACATTTCACTGTCATACCGTGGCAAAAGACTAATCATTCTAACTCTCTCACTCTTTTCTTTTGTTACCTCAAACAATTCATTCAGGTCTTCTATCATTTCCATTTTATCTCCTTTCAAATCATTCGTACCTGCCACAACAATCATTTCTTTCACCCTTTCCTTTTGCTCTCTAATAGACGCAGTTACGTCCTTTATGGTCGCACCAGGTTGGTACGATTTTGTCAAATCCTCTACTAACACACCTCGTACTAACGAGTCTCCATACAGCACTCTATCCTTCATTTTGTTCATGTTCACATTCATACGTCTATTTTTCCTGTCATACCTTTTATTATTGGTTGGTTCATTCAGTCTACTTTTGTTCATGCACTCTAGCTGCTGTTTTGCTCTTTCTATCGCACTATTCAACAACGCGATCTCACTCAATGTATCTATCTCATCTTTTTTGTTCTCTGAGAAACCATTTATACTAACATTCACACTTTCTACATTCACACTCTCACAATTTTCATGTACAACTTTGCCGTTTCTTGTCATATCCCTATTTCCTTCATTTTGAAGGTTGACAAAAATATCACACTCACGATCCGAAATACGCTTTAATTCCGCATTCTCCCTACATTTTCTACACACATTCAATCCTTTATCATCATCTACCCACACTCCGACCGCACTCCGCAAAGCGTACATTTCACAGCTAGTACACTGACTCATTTCTTTTATGCTACCGTTCTTTGATAACGATGGCGAACCTTCATTACTGGCCGCCATTTTCCTACGCACAGGTGCCATATTTATCCGTAACGTGTTTTGTCAAATTAAACGTTATAACACACCAAAAATAGACGCACTAAAATACGCAAGGCAAATAAAACAAAACTACACAATATTAAGTAATTTGTATCGATAACTGAAAATGATACTTATCTTATCTGGAGCTTGCACGAACACTACTCATTACGAATTCATCTAGCGGCGACTTCCGACATAGATTGTTATAAAACACTTTAGTACACTAACCACGTTAATAAAGCTCTAATAATATACCAAAATTAAACACTTAAGTCCATTAAATTGAATCCAAAACACCAATAAATCAGCAAAAAACACAAATCTCTCAGGAGCTCTCCGATAGCATGACCGTTCACCAGCTAGCCTCGACACCAATAAATGGATTGATATGGTAAGAAATGCCTTAGAAGACCAAAATATAAGCTCTGATAATATTACAATCTTGACAGTTAACAGATTAATTTGGAGGAAAATTGTCCATAGGAAGTTAATAATAATAATGTAACATTTTCATTTAGTACTATCATATCCATTGCATCCCTCCTGAGGGTACATATAGTTATTTGATTATGATGATTTTTTTTAAATCTCAATAACACTAAGTTGACACCCGCTGTATTATATTAGCCAATAGAAAAATATTGCTGCAGTGTAACATGATCTGCTCATATTTGAATCAATTTTTCCATCATTATCCCATTACACCTGAATAAAATGAAGTGTTTCAATGGGATAATGAATTATTATTGTTTCTTAATGTCAAGTGATATCACAAATTTATAGTTTGTCATTTAAGATAATGCAAGATACTATAGTCTGCCCACATTTGCAAGAATCCTAGCTGGCACAGTGCCAAGAAGAGCCAATTCATGCTGAAGGAGGAGAAAGGAATAATGCGATATATGAATTTGTCACCAACATGGAAAATCACATGCTTTATATGTAAAATTTTCCAATTGTTATATAAGCAAAATAATTACCACTTTAAAAACTAGAATTTTCATAAAAGAAAAAGCTAATTTTCTGACTTTTAATAATAAACACCCATCCCACAAAACTCATTGATTACCCTATTATCAGAACGAATTCACCATCTTCTGCCATGTGCAGAAGTGTCGAGGGGTCTCGAATCTGTGGTCAGACGGTAACTGTTCCATTATTTTATTTTTTTAATTTATTTATTTTATTGTATGAATCAGTAATACTCTGTTGAATATAATTTATTATTCATACAACTTAATTTAAAAAATTTCATTTATACTACAGCCTAAGACTGGAATATCCTCAGGCTCTTGCTATGTTACAGGAAGCTGGGATAGAAATGGATGAAGAAGAAGATCTTTCTACTGCAAATGAAAAACTTTTAGGAAAGCTTGTCAGAGCTAAGGTATGGAAAAGGTTTTCCTAAATGCATTTGAATGAAAGGCATTTCTGCAGATATGGCAGATTTTGTGGCACTGCCTTTCTCTGAGATAATTACAAATTCCCACTTTTCAGTAATAATATTATAACCAGTGGTGAGCTATAAGGGGCTCACGTGAGCCCTTTGTTAAATTTTTCTCAAATTTGCGAGCCCCTTGTTCTTCTTGTTTACTTTTTATTTAAAAAAAAAAAAAAGCATAATTTTTTTAAATATATTAAGCCACAAACTCATACGGTAACCTAACAAAAATTATTCTATTTGGCAGTGTATATATTATTTGGAATTATTGTTTCAACTTCTCTATAATGAATACATCCTCTATAACTCTTGTATAACGAAAGTTTGAAAATAAATAAAGATAGCATGCGCTATCTTTACCCTTCTCCCTTCTGGTAGCCAATCTTATGATAAAACCAGTAGACAATCAAATGTTCGTAAAACTGTCATCAGTGGGTTGTTCCACTGAACATTAGTTCTGTGTTCGTCAGTACACTGATGTATAACAATTGTTTGTGTTTAAAATTTAAAAATAATAATAAATTTAAAAATTGTATATTCAGCAAATTTTATTTTTATAATTGTAAAAGTATTTTTACCCGTGAAAGATGAAAAGACAGTGAAATTCATTAAATTTTTTTTGGGAAAAAAATAACTAAAAGTGATTCTGCTGATTCTACTGCTGTTGAAAATGAAGTTGAAGATAATACACACATTGATTCAATGAAGATGCAACAATTGGAGGAGAAAAAGAAAATCATTTACCTGATTGCTGGAACGAGAAGCAAGCATCGTATTTCTAAACGCAGTATAAGTGGTTAAAAGTTAAAAATGGTAAATTAGGATGTCGTGTTTGCTCAAAATATAAAAAGTTAAGTGTTCAAGGAGAAAAAAGTTGTTTTATCATCAAAGTAACGTGTAGAAATGAAAATGGAACCGAATGGAAACATTACAGACTCAAGAACTACATGTCTGCGTAAAAAAGTTATCCAAACATAATGAATAATTTGCTCATAATAAAATCATAAAAATAAATGAAGAATGTAGCAAATCTGTATTACCAAATTTAATTGACAAACTAAATGAAAAAGAAATTTTGATAATTTCAGAAATGTTTAATTCTGTTTATAATTTGGGTAAGAGAAACCGACCTATGTCTGATTTGCCAGATTTAATCGAGCTGCAAATTAAAAATGGTATTGTTCTAGGATTATCATTGCATTCTACATTCTCAGGAATTAGAATAGTTGAACATATTTCTAAACAAATAAAATTAGAAATATTCTCCAAAATAATAGAAAAAACAATTGCAAAATTTCTATAATAGCAGACGAATTGATAATGTTTTCAATTCGTCTGCTATTATAGAAAATAAGTGTTTTAGTTATTCATATCCCACTGAAGAGATCTCAATAAAGGTCGAAACTAGTCTGGGTAGTGGCCCTTCCCTTAATGCATAACATTAGACATATCTGCAAGGAGATGTGTTTTGCATTATAGGAGATACTGAGATAGGAGTGTTGGTAGCTTGCTCCACCTTTGCAACGAGTTGGCCTGGTGTTGTACCACCTTACCCCAGTTCTGAAGATACTTTCAGGCGCAAACTTTGTTTGCTCACACTTGGATAAAGGATTAAACTAATTTTATTATATTCATATGCAAGTTGAGCTCACTGAACCATATATGATTTTTGTGGATCTTGTAGAACTAGAAAATACCACTCCGGAATGTATACATGCTACTATAATTGCTACTTTAAATTCATGTGGATTTTCTGATAACTATTTAAAAAATCATCTCATTGCATTTTGTTCTGATGGAGCTAGTGTAATGTTAGGAAACAAATCCGGTGTTGCAATCAAACTTCTACAAAAGTTTCCCAACATTGTGATTTGGCATTGCATAGCTCATCTTTTATTAGACGATTCGATAAAAAACATTAAAATAATAAATTATTTTGAAATATTTATAGATAAATTATATACTTTTTATCATCAATCACCAAAAAATCAACGAGAATTAAATACGATTGCAAAAGACCTTGGTATTGAAATTTTAAAGATCGGCCGTGTGTTTGGAGCAAGATGGGCAGCTTGCAGTTTACGAATGGCTCTTGCTGTGTGGAGAAATTACCCAGCATTATGCAAGCATTTTGCATCGAACGATAAATAAAAGGGCTTTTTAAATCGACTTCTCAATTTGAATTTTTTTTTAACATCTAGCATTAATGATTGACATCCTACAGGAATTATCATATCTGTCAGAAGCTCTACCAAGTTGTAATATAAGTATTATAAGAGCTAACTCCTTAATCATGCAAACAATTAGTGCAAGTAATAATTTTAAAAATTCTGTAGGTTCTTGTGAATCTAAAATTGATACCATGTTAAAATCAAAAGAATTTGAAGGAATAGCAAGTGAAAGCAAATCATATTTCACAAACTACTGTGAGAAACATTACTAAACCCTCTTATAATGTCTTTAAAGGATAGATTAAAGCAGCAAAGAAATTTTAAACTTAAAAATGAAAATTTGAGGATTTGGAAGATGAACTGAAAAACATTTTAAATGTATGTTATCCTGAAATATGGAATATGAAAGAAGTTACGTGTCCATGGTTAGAAGGAAAAAAAGAGGATAAGATATTTAAATTTTATTTTGAAATATGAAATTAAAATTAATGATTTTAGAGATTTAGTGGAAATGGCTTTGAATGGAAAGTTACAAAACGAAATTCCCAGTACGGTGAAAAAAGCCAAAGTGATTATGGCAACAATTGCAGTTTACAGCGCTGAAGCCGAACAAGCTTTTAGTGTGATGAATAATATCGTAACGACGAAGAGATCTTCTCTCACTATAACATATTTTGGATTTAATGACAATATGTATAAATGGGAAACCTTTGAATGAATTTAATTCGAATCCCTATGTCAAATATTTTCTAGAAAATTATCGCTTAGCTATAGATCCTCCTAGAAGAACGCAAGACGTGAAGGAGGAAGGAAATAAGGTGTGGCAGCTGTTCTCATAAGTATTTCCTTAAAGTAATTGTTTGTAAATGTTAACCTCTAAAGGAGGGAGTTTTTTTCTGGGTAAATGTGCACCAGACAGTGAGGTTTTTTTAGTTTTTTTTTATGTAAATTCGTCTCATCGTCTCGAAAGTGATTTTATTAAATAAAATATTAGAGTTACTGTTACTACCATTTTATATATAATTCACTTTTGGTAATCACATATAAATAAATAGGACTATAAAATAATGCCCCTTGATTGGTACCAGGCCCATTTCTACATTTTGCGGGGCCCTGTGCGAAATGGAAAAGCGGGGCCCCTGAAAGTTAGTAACATTTATGGAAATTTTAAATGGAAGAATATCTTGTTAATTAATTAATTAAATCAGATATGAAAAATATTTATGCACATAAACAAGTATGCTCTTTAGCATCAATTAAAGTAAAGGGAAAAAATTAGTTAAAAAATAAATATGTTTGTATGTACATGATATATTATTTTATTATGTAAGTACACATTATCATATAAATATGCCAGAATAATGATTTATTTAATAATGTAAATAAATCATAAATAAATAAATAATATAAAAATATAAAAAAATATCCAGTTTTACTATAAAGAATGAAATATATGTATAACAACTTATAAGATTTAAAAGGAATCTTAATATATTAAATTTTATTTAACCTAATACGCTTATCAATAAAATCTTTATAACGCTATCAAAATTCAAATATTTTGTAATTTCATGCTCTATAGATATTATTGCCAGGGACAACAAATGTTCTTGAGACATACAAGATTGCAAATAGGTTTTTATTAATTTTAATTTGAAAATTACCTTTCTGCTGATGCCACCGTAACTGGACTGATCAATAATATTTTAAATGTCGTAGTAATATTTGGATAAATATCCGACAAATTATTTGCAATTATGAATTTTAAAATATTAATGGGTGCATCTTCTGGAACAATATTTCTAAAAATAATTAATTCATTGTAAAATTCAGATTCATCAATATCTGTATTTAATTTTTGATACAGCTGTTTGCAGCAAAATTTTAGTTCATTTTCTGTCATTTTTCTTATTAATTTCATATCATAAAGAATCCAAATGATTTTTTGTGAATTTCATACAATTCAAATCTTTTTTTGACAGATTGTAGACCAGTATCTAAAATTACAAAAAAAAAGAAATTTATCCTAAAATTATCTTTATCACCTATGTGTGATTCATCAGGCGTTTCATAATCAAAAAATACTTTTCTTCAACGTACTGGACTTTCTTTAAATTTAATTTCTAATAGATTTGAACAGTTCTTTAGCAATCTCAAAACAGCTATCAAATCCTGATATTCTCTGGTCTTCAAAGTATTGCACTAACTCTTTAATGTGCTTAGTTACTACATCTATGGGAATTTTTGCATTTTGTAATACTTGACTTACTAAATTAACTTTTGACAAAAGCTCATACCAAATTACAAGGCTTAGTATAAATTCCAATGAATCTATTTGTTCATATATTGAAACCACTTCTACTTTGATAGTATTAACTGATGCAGTTTTAGATAATTCTTTTAGTGCATTTAAAAATTCTGGAATTTGAAAACAGCTCTAACTGATTCTATTGTACATTCCCATCTTCTATCATAACGGTTTTGGAGTTAATTGTTTAACAAATAACAAATTTCTTTAATATGTCCCAACATGAAGTTGAGACAGCAAATAATACATATATTTTTTGTATAACATTAAAAAAAATTTATTGCTATAATTGATGATTTTGTGACATCCCCTAAAATCAAATTTAAATTATGACAGGCGCAAGGAGTATAAAATGCCTTTTCGTTTTCATTTAAAATGTAAGCACAGACTCCCTTATATACTCCTTTCATATTCGCTCCGTTATCATACCCTTGCCCTCTACAATCTGACAATTTAAGATTTAATTTATTCAAAAGTGATTTTATGTTTTCATATATACCTGTACTAGCAATGTCATTAGTTGTTAAAAACGTCAAAAAGTGTTCATGAATTTCGATATCTGCTTCAAATATATGTAAAAATGTAAATATTACTGAAATTTGCTCCTGATGACTAACATCAGGAGTACAATCGAGACTTATTGAATAGTACTTTGCCTGTTGTATCATTTTTACAGTATTTTGTTGAATTTTGTTTCTTAACTGTAATTGTTTTTCCCGAACATCGCATTAAATGATCTTTTAAAAGTGAATCAAATTCTGCAATTAATTCTATGATCCTAAAAAATTACCATTATTGAGCTGTGTACAAAGTATCAAAATTACCTCTAAAAGCTAAATTATGTTCGGATAAATAAAGAATTGCTGCTACTATTCTTCTTAAAACATTTCTTAATCGTTCTGCTTCAAATTTTATGACATTTTGATTTGCCTGATCAATTGTATTGTGATTTTTTAAATTACATTCCATTTGTGTCCATGAATACATGCATTTCATGTACACTGGATTTCGTTCGTGCGACGTTAATCTTTCACTTAATTGTCGATGTCGCCAGTCAGAAAAGCCATTAATAGATAAAAATTTATCATCAGAAGAAAATAATTTGCAACAGAAACAAAAAAATAGTGCTGGAAGAGTTTGAATATACAAGCCATCTTCTGTTTTGCTTCTCTCCATTTGTAATTGTCCTAACATAGTGAGTTGTGGAAAAACATCTGTTGTTGTCATCTTTTGGAAAATCATTTTCAGTCAGAGGAGACGGTGGACCAAGTTGTACAATTTGTGTTAGTGTTGCGTTGTTCAAAATTTTGAGCCATGTTGCAGATCATCAATAGTAAATAGTTCACCTTCCTCTGGTGTCTCAGTTTTTGGATCTTCAATACTCATTGTTTGACCAAGCATGTCACGTTCTCCATTTCCTTTGATCTTAAAAATGCGGTGCAGTGCCAACGAAAGAACGAAGCGCCGTTATCAGTATAATTTTAATGTATTTTGATGAAAAATTCGGTGTTTATTTTACCAAGAAAATACGTACAAATATTTCGCTTACTATAACAATAGTTGGTTGTAAAATTATATAATTTATATAAATTATATATAATTTATATAATAATTTAAAAAATTAATCGATTTTCTTTTTTTCAATTGGCATGGGGCCCTGTGCCACCTCACAGTTCGCACACCCATGAATATGGCCCTGATTGGCACCGTTGATTATCACTTGAAGTATAAAAACAAAAGAGAAATATAACGTATTTCAATATATTGTGTTTTAGATAATATTTATGTATTTTTATAGATTGTTTGTCATAAAAACTTCTATCGTGAACAAAACAAAATAAATTTGTTTTGTTCCTATCGAAATTAAATAAACAGATTAAAAAACATCTATTCGCATTCGCAAACATCCCACCATGGGCATGGATGTTTGTGATTGTCGTTTGTGTATTTCCACAGAAATACACCACTAGTATTTCTGTGGAAATACTAGTGGTGGCAGTCAGCGTTAGATGGTGTTGGTGTAGTTTGTTTGTTTGTTTGACGATGCAAGCCAAGAGCTCACAACTGGTTATAACCCCCCCCCCCCCAAAAAAAAAAAAAAAAAAGTGATCCAGGAGAGACAAAAGAAAAATGCATCATGAAGCAATGGCTGTGTTGACCATAGTGACAACATTATCATGTAGACATATTTTGAACCACATTAATAAAATTTTCCCTGATTAAATATAACATTTAGCATACAGTCAGCACTAAATATTAAAATGAGAAATTTTTGAGTTATCACTTTTTTTTATTGGGAGTGTGATATTATTAATTGTAATTAATATATCACACAAGTTCATGTATATTGCACAGGGCTTTGTGTGTATTTGTATGATTTCTTTGATTACCTGGGCCACAGTTAACTATCTAAATCATCTTGTCTCAGAGATCTGACTGGCATAATTCTGTGTTGGGCCATTAGAATATGAGATCTTAAGTTATAATAATATTCCATTTTATATCTGAAGTGATCCAGCTGGATGAAATATCTAGCTTTTAGTGTAAATGAAAATTCTGAAGTTATAAAAGATTATATCAGCTCGGCAACTTTGCACTCAGGGATGTGAGTATCTCTAGAAATACAGAGTAATAATAGTTCAAATTCCACTGTGGGTATAAATGTTCATAAATGAGTGTAAGTGGTAACTGAATTTCTTTGTGTGCCTCACAGGGCACACTGTCAGTGTGGCAAAAATCATCAGCGAAAGAGATTCTTCAGGTCTGCAGTTTGGCAGCACAAGATATTGTTGGACTTAGACCTCTTCTTTCCTACATATGGATGCCTTCTACATATGGCACTAATTTCTGTGGGAAGGAGAAAAATAAAACATCACCTTTACTGGGTGAGATTCGCTTCTGACAGTCAAGCGAAGGCAATGAAGATTGTCAGAGATCCTGTATAATTGCATTTTTGTTACTTAGTTTTTAAGATTCCACCATCAGCGCTATTTCAGACATTTTTTTCTCCCTCAGTGGAGATAGGAACTTATCAGTAGTGATCTGTTAATGGTTAAAAGCTGCCATTAGCAAAGCAAGAAAGTGGTATTAATTGCAAAATGTATTCATGTTCCAGCAAAAACCTTATGCCGAAATTAAAAATAATAAAAATAAATAAAAAACATATCCATTTGAAATCTAGGGTTACTCCTGTCCCTGATTACAAAGTTGTAGATCTAATATCATTTTGCTTTGTTTTCCATTTAGAGTAGAAAGCTGTGTATTTTCATAGGAGATTTTTAGATTTTATATGTAATATTTTATGCTTTTTATTCCAGTCTGAGGCTTTATTCTTTTACAGGAATGCAATAAGTTATAACAATAGTGTTGGAACGTCCCACCTAACTGACTGTTCCAATTATGTTGGTTTGTTAAACTCATTTTTAACTCTTTAAATTCCGTTTTTCTTCATTAGTTGATAATTGATACTCATCTGAACATAAAGAAATTTATATTATACTGTGCCACCCTATATTCAGATTAGTCTAAATAATATAGAAGAATCAATCATCAACTATATTTATATTATCACTCTACTTTTAGGTCGAGGTTGTTAATAGCATTTAAGGCTTCCGCAAAGGTCCGATTAATTTTATGAGCGGTGCAATAAAAGAAAATCAGGCAAACACCAAGCTTAACTCAACAAAAGAAAACATTTAATGTGGAATGGTACAACATAAACATACAAGTATAACTATCTGCAAAAAGTTATCCAATTAAATATATACAAGAATTTATATTCAAATATTAGTAACTTCTAGGTTAGGTTTGTGGATTATGACTAATGTTGACATTTCTTATTTCTAAAGCTTTAGTACTGTATTTCTTTCACATAGTTCTCTCTGTCCAATTGGATGAATCATATCATAAATATATTAGCTCAGTTTAAACTATTCAGAATAATTACAGTCCATTAACTATCACGCATTCATTTCTCAGTTCTATATGCTCATTCAATCAAGTTGAAATTAGTTCTTAAAAGTTTAAGCTTCCAAATGTTACAACAACTAATCTTATGACAGGCTACACTATATTCTTTCTCAGTCAGCTAACACTTAATAGAACAACATAACACTTATTGTTACGGTGGGGAAAGTACTTCTGTACATCTAACATCCGACCAATGATTGACATAACACTACAGCTAAGGTCAAATTATATCCGATGGAATTAACTGATATTGCTTCACAAGTCATAGAAAGGACAACTCTTAACGGGTTACTGCTTCTAAGCATCAAATTCACATAGGCACATTTGAATTTCTTGTTGACTTTTACTTTATGGCAACACAATTCAAAAGAAATCTTCCACTATAATAACTGAATTATAGACACAGAAATACACAAGTCTTAATGCACTTGGTTTAAGTTATTTACTAATTCTTTATTTTCTGCTATGTATTAACTTCAGTTCTGTACTATTCCTCCAACCATTAGGAAATCATTGTAGTATCAGAACTCCTATAGAAGTAATTAAAAATGCCTATTAATTCCTTGTTCTTTCCTAGACAATTTTCGGCATATATCAACTCCCCTTCTGCCACTCACTACCGATCTCTATGCTGTCTCCAGGGCTTCTCTTTTTCTTCTGTTTTTCAATCAACGTAGTTGATTGGAAAACAGAAGAAAAAGAGAAGCTTTTTTTCCCGCCAAAATCCGGTTTTAACCCGTTCAGTTTATATCGAGTGGCTTTTCTCTTTATATACAGTAGCTCATGCTCTCAGCACAAGCTAACTGAAACAAACTCCATTTCTCCATCAGTAGCCAATCAAATCCCATCAGTAGAATTCCATAAAATTACCTTTTACTTATAGAAATAACAAAAATATATATATCATGGTTCACATAAGGTACATTTAAATTTATATACACACAGTTTCTTATAATAAATTTTACAGAATAAAGTAAATTAAATGAATGTCATTTTTATATAGAGTCTTTTTATTACTATTACATATCCTAAGGTTATACAATTAATTAATAACAAACAAAACTCAAAACATTTATACGAATAACATATTTTCCACTATAATAACTGATAATATTTACAACAAATAATATTTACAAGTCTTGCTTATGACATAGTGGATTATGTTAAATATGAATGAAGTATTATAATATATATCATCATCATCATCAAATTTCTGCCATGTACCCTCAAGGGGTGTACAGGTTATAATATATAGAATATCTTCATTCACAATTTAACAATAGAAAGTGATTTAGTTAAAATAGTTAATAGTTCCCTGCATGGGAAAGAAGAAGAAGAGTGGGTAGGAAAAAAATGTTACAATCCTTGAAATTACAATATGAAAATGCCACATACCAAATTTAGTAGTACTGCCATTAGCCTTTATTGGCCATCAGGTACACAAGCATTTAGATATATGTTTTATTATTGATTATTATAGTATAATTATTATTATTTCAAGAATACAATACCATACCATAGTCTACACAAATTTTTGAATATATATATATAGATAGATAGATAGATATGCATATAAAAGCAAAATAGTTGTGTAATTTACCTTTTTGGTTATTTTCCTTTCACATACATACATACTATATTAGCTTCAGCATTTCTCCTAGCTTGTAAAGAATTTGAACCCAAGTGTTTCCAACCTTTGGAAACACTTTTGAAGTTTATGTCTAGCACACAAAGAACCTTGATCAGGACTTTTCATTTGAATGTGAGATGGCTGGTCTCGTACCAAAGTGTCAGGTTTTTCATCATGCAGAATAGTCAAACTGGCAAGAAGAACACATGAAATTACAGCGATGGTCTACAATGCAGATACTATAGTGTCGTGAGCAATATCAGGTTTCTAAGAAGCCATGTTATTTGACTGTGACAGACTGTTGAGTTTAACATGAAGGAAATGAGATGATATATTTATATAGTTTATTTTCTAAATGCCTTGGCTAGCATGCCAAGGCATTTAGCTTCACTTAAGGATTTTATTGCATCTTATTCACTTCCATTACCACATGCCATGAAAAGAACCTAGACTTCACATGCTTCCTGATCACACCCTTAGCTTCCAGGCCTCTTAAGTAATGCCGGTCTTGTGGTTTGTTCTCCATGCAAATTTGGTTACCAATATTCTCTTGCCCTGCATGCTGTAATAATGGGAATCTTTGTCTTCAAATTTCAGAGGTAATTTTGAATTGCCACAGGGCTTCATTCTTTCATGCATTCTCTTTCTATTTTGCAATCCATATCTGTTACCTTTTCCAGTCAATTGCAAAATTCAGTTCACTATACCTCTCTTACTTATTTCACAATTTTTGCATTGCACAAATGCTAGAATTTATAGTATCTCTGCTTCCACAACTGTGAAATATATATGATACATGTATTATAGTATAAAGTAAATGATGGATCTTATTGTGTAGGACAAAACAAGATTTCTTTTACCTCGATTTTCTTTTATCTTTCATTCTGAATCTTCAGTCTACTTGGCATACAGGAAACTTTTTTAATCACAGGCATTACAGAAAACTTTCCACTATACTACTTTTTATTTGGTCCCTACAAGTTTGTTATAGTGAGAGGTGATGGTGCTTTACTGTTGAATCTATCATAGAATACTATTCTCACATCAGGAATGGTGCTCCTAAGTTTCTTAAAAATACTTGATCCCATTCAAAAAAAAAAAATATGCTAATTACCCTTTCTCACCAGTTTTCTCCACTGTCTCATATCTGGTTCATTTTTTTTATACATGTATTATGTGCAGATGTGGCATTTCCATGGTCACTTATCAGAATTGGCATTAGTAATTCTGTCACTTTCAGTCTACTACATACAGCAACTAAGAAATCATTCGTTCATAGTTTCAAAATCTGTCTCTTTCTCTCTGTTCATTCATGTTCTCTACTGCTGTTCGTTACCATTGCTTATCCTGCCATTGGTGTTTCCTGAAAACTAATATGCAGCCATTCAAATTGGTGTTTTTTTTTCTTTGCCTTTTATTCATCCATAGCATTAGTAGGCTATAGGTTTAAAGCGGCGGGGGGGGAGACTGACCACTTCATTAATAAAGCAATTTTGAATTGGAAGGACAGTTTTGGTATTTTCTGTTTCTTCTCTTTCCTAAAAATTCCCACGATAACTTATCAGCCTCTTCACTCGAAAAGCTGATCATTATATTGTACCAGAAACTGTGTAGACTTTCATATACTACCCAGAAATATACTGAATCTCATTTAAAATATCCTACTTGGATAGAGAAGTCATTCTTCTGCTATTAGACACCAAGAACTACTATATAAAATTTTTACAATGTGATGAATTGGGTTTGGCTGACTACCCATTAATAGAAACCATAGAATCACGTGAAAATCAGTAATTAGAAATTAATAGAAAATTTCTAAATTGAATATTTAGAAATTTTGGACTACACTTTAGCTCCAAGATACTAGGAACTAATCATCAGATGAAAAAATTGTTATAGAATTATCATCATAGTTTTATGCTTATGTGTAGGTTAAGCAAGCTTTCAAATTCAAATCTGACAGAATAGGAATAGAACTATTCCCCATACCAGTACTCACTTCTCTCTCTCTCTCTCTCTCTCTCTCTGTGTGTGCACGTGCATATATGTTAATTATGTGTTCTCTGCATGATTGCATTCTGTGTAGGATGAAAATCTTGAAATTCCATGAGGTAAAACCTTGTCACCTCTGTATGGAGCTGCCCAACTGGCCTTCAGTTGCAAAAATTCCATATAGGAGGTAGGTTCCAAAAGTTTCCGGCCTTACATACAAAATTCACACCAATTTTAAAATGCTGTGTGTGACAGATAGTACCATCTATAGGGAGCTTAGCATACCAGTTTCAACTCTACCTGCATCATTCAGTTAGAGGCACTCGTTTGACTAACACATGACACACTAAGTGGCTGTAATGTTAAGAATTGAGTACCGCACTGTGATAAAATTTTTCACCAAAGAAGGACTTTCTCCAAGTGCTATCAAACAGCAATTGGATGGTGTTTATGGGGAAGTTTCTCTTTCATATTCCACCATGAACGAATGGGCTAAACAATTTCACCTAAGAAGAGAGAGCATAGAAGATGATCCTCATGCTGGTTAGCCTGTGAAGCGATGACTGAGGAAAATGTCTCTCTTGTTGAGGAGAAACTGCTCAGTGACAGACAGCAGAAGTTCAAAGAAATCTTTGAGATTTCTTTGAACTTCTCGAAAAGCTTTATTCACGAGAAGCTTCACATGATATGTGAAGGTGGGTGCCCTGACTTCTCTCTGTAATTCAGAAGAAGCATCGTGTGACCTGTCCCATGAGTTTTTAGAGCTTTGCCAAGGGAATCAGAGAAGTGTGAAATCCATTGTCACCAGGGATAAAACCATTGTCCTTTATTATGATCCTCTTTCTAAAAGGGAATCCATGGAGTGGTGCAAACCAGGCTAAGCACTGCCGAGAAAAACCAAGGTCACTCAGTCCACCAAGAAGATCATGGCAACAATCTTTTGGGATTGTCAGGGAATTCTCTTGATTGACTTCAAGGAAAGGAATACCACCATAAATACAGAATGTTATGCTTCACTGCTACACAAACTGTGTGATGCCATAAAGGAGGAGAGATGAGAAATGCTGAGTCGTGGTATTTGCCTGCTTCACAACAATGCTCCAGTCCATACAGCTATTGTTATGAAGGTGTGGCTTCCAAGAGATTGAACATCCACGCCGTAGATCTAGCACCCAGTGACTACTACCCCTTCTTGAAACTGAAGAAAGACCTTTGAAGAAGAAAATTTGCAGATGACAATGAAGTGAAAGATTCAGTTTTTAGGCCATTTTGCATACAAAAGTACACACTATTTTTTCAAGGCCATAGAAAGTGTGTTGAAGTAAAGGGAGATTATGTTGAAAAGTGACAATGGTTTTCTTTCTATCACAAGTTAGTCAGGCCAAAAACTTAAGGGACCGCCCTTGTATCGTTGATTGGATTTGAACCCAGTTTTTCTCATTCCAAGAGTGCAAGGCTTCTTTAAACTTTTACAAGAAAAGTTTAAAGAAGCCTTGCAAATGTTTAGGATTCCTATACAGTGCATTAAAAATCAAGGCTTAATCTTGCACCAAGTATGGTCTGCTTACATCAAAAATTTAACTGCCACAGACCTAGGATATGACATGCATGATGTCATATCTTAGCAACAATTGGCTAAGCTCCAACACATACAATAATGAATTTACTGTTTTTATTCTGGTTTCTCATTTGTGACAGTTGTGAAGCTATCATAACATCTAATATGTGTAATTAATTGTTTATAGTCTTTTGTTATGTAAAACTTTTTTGTACCAGTACCCCGATGATGTAAGTCTTACGACTTATGGAACTTGTCAGGTTTTAATTGTTTATTTCTATTTAAACGCCTTTATTTACATTATAATGTGAATAATATGTATCATTGCCGAAAACTTCTCACAGAAAAATGTAAACTTTGTTAATTAAGACTATATTGTATTGAAAAGAATAACTGCTGATTTTCTGTGGTAGTTTTAAAAACTCAACAAATTAATAGCCTTTTGTATCAGTCTTGAATACATTGTTTTAGAATAATATCTCCTTCTTTCATTTCAGTATGACACAGATTTTTACATTCTGGATAAGTTTCCTCTTAAAGTAAGGCCATTTTATACAATGCCTGATCCAAAAAATCCAGTAAGTATATTAAATATCTAATTTATCTATTTCTCAGGATATTTTCCAGAGTGTATTTATCAGTATGCTGGTATTAATAATTATTTTTAAGAAAATTAGAAACTTATATTTAGTAGTCATAATTAGTTTTTTCATTATGTAACCCTCAAGGGGTATGGTGGATGCTATGACAGCATTACATGGTTACATCTACATTATTACTAAACTCCTGTAACAATTTTCCCCAAATGAGATTATCACTTGTCAGCACTCCAATATTGTCTGGATCTTGGTCTTCTAGATTTTTTTCCTGCCATCTTGGTATCAAACATCTGTTTGGCTAACCTTTCCTCTCCTTAGCTTAGCTTAGCTGTACTCACACTTTCTTGAATGCTAACAATGCTATATTCCTTCCTATATCTTCATTTTTAATATGATTCTGCTATTGATATGATCTATTCACTCCCCTAATTTTTCTCTAAACTCTCATATTATGGTCTCTACTCTTTGATCATCTGTATCAGATGTGTTATTTCTAATGCAGTTGATATAGTTGATACCCAACTCTCAGATCTGTAAGTTAAAATTGGTTTGAACACTTTTATGTATTGTTGAGTGTTTACACTAATTTCTCTTATTTGTTATATAAATTTATTCACCTAACTCCTCACTGTACCAGCTTTGCTTATTCTGTTATCTTTCTTATTTATATTGCCATCATCACTAAAAATTGTTTCTAAATAGTTGAAATATTTTACTTGTTCTATAGGTTCTCCATTGAGAATGCAGTATATTTTATTTGTCTCTGTCTGTTTTCATGAGTTTGGCAATGGAATTAATTTTTACACCAAATTTGTTACAGCTGCTGTTCAGTTAAGGAATCCTAGAGACTTGCACTGGATTTGTTTAGAAGTACATCATGGAAAGTGTTAGGAGTAAATTGTCCAGAAATTAAAAACATTGAAGTTTAGCATGAAATAGAAGAAATCTGAGTATTGTAGAAAAAATAAAGAAAATGAAATTCCTGGAACAAACATGGAGACATAATAAACAGATTGTATATGGAACAAATAAGTTCCAAGGGAATAAAGAAGTCATAGAAAGGGTGCAAAGAAGAGTTACAAAGATTATATCCAGGTTATGGGATTTAGATTATGAGGACAATTGCGAGTACATGGATTACAGACTCTGGTTAACAGGAGAAAGAGAGGTGATATGATAGAGGTCTATAAACTTCTGAATGAGTATTATAGGATACGTCTGATAAAATTTGGTTTGGGTGATTTGTAGCCTCTCTCAGTGAGTCCTTGACTCCCTGGAGGTCTCAGATAATAATGGTGATGACAATAATTATAAACATATTAGAAAGGCAGGAAAAAGAAGAGGATTACTGAAAAATTTTTCTTAGAAGATGTACTTAGATTAACCAGAAGAGATTAAAGAGAAAAGCAGAAATAGAGAAACCTGGAAGAAGGAACACCATAGTAACTGGGAATTAGAATGTCCTTTAGATTGACAAAATCATCTACATAAAGCAAAGAGCTAAGTTTGATATCTCCATTATCAATTTTTGCCACTTGCTTTCATAATATAATCCATATAGATGATGAATAAGGGTGCAGATAGTGCAGACTTTTGTCATAGACCTGATTTTACATCAGAAATCTCCATTGTTTCCTCATTTCAATACCCTGCCTTAAAGGAACCTCTGACAAATAGCATGGATTCTTTGTAAATTCAGTCTGTACACTTCCATCAAACAGTATGAAAACTCTTCTTTCTTACTCTATAAAAAAGGATGCATTACCACCTCTCTCTCTCTCTTTCCCTCCCTCCTTATGAGATGTCTATCAAATACCCTGCTTGTGTCATGTTTTGCTATTTTGGACAGACTAGTTTTGATTAGAATCTGACTATTTTGCATTTTTAGAATCCAACAAAGTTCAGCCTTACTTCTCATGCCAGATCTACACTAGATCTATCCGGCCTGGTTGGCCGAGTGGTTAGCATATCCGCTCTCCAGCCAAAAGGCTGCAGGTTCGAATCTCACTGTGAGCATGGATGTTTATGAATCTCACTGTGAGCATGGATGATTGTGTAAAAATACTAGTGGTGGTGATCAGTGGTAGATGGCATTGGTGTAGATGATGAAGGTAGTTGCGGTTGGTGGAGTGGTGGAGGCAGAGAGTTGTAGAATAGGTGCCCTCCCTCCCTCAATGAGTCTTTGGACTCCCTGGAGATATTTCGTAATAATAATAATCTACAGAGTACAGAGTTCTTTGGAATGAGACAAAATTCTTCATTCCAGTAGGTTCAAATTTGATTGTCTTTTCCTTGAAACTTAAAATGCTACAAAATCATCTGGACCTTAACTGCTCTGACTGTCTGCCATTCTCTAAGTTTTGATAGGTGATTACTATTAACTGTTAATTTTTTTTTTTTTAATATATTAATCTGCATAAACTTTTACAGTTGTTCTTATGAACTCTAATAGTGTAATCCTGCCAACTCAGCTGTGACAGAGACATGAGCTAGTAAACACTTGCTAAATAACTCATGATTCATGTTTTGAATGTAGTTACCGGTCGTTCTCCTTGATTATGTCTTCATTGCATTGGATGATATATATATATATATATATATATATATATATATATTGGAGTTTTTGAATAAAATTCTATATTTTTTCTACATGTGTAAATCATATAAGTATCTATAAATAGAGCTTCAATTGCACTAATAGATCTGTTTACACTTTGAATTTTTTTCATTTTATGGAAGTCTAGTTTGAGGCTGTTTTGAGTGTGGATGTGTTATTACAAAATTCCTCCTGTAAAATTGATTCTTCCTCGAGTTTTCTTAAACTAATTGGTGTAGTTTTTAGTGGATTTATTGTATTTAGTGCATTTAAATATATATTTAAAGATATGTTAATTTTTGATAGTTTAAAAAATTACACCATTAACCCAACTGAACAAGTGATGTTGAAAGTACAAGTTAATGTAGATGCAAGGGATGGAATGCTTTGTCCAGCTCAACAGTATCATTGTTGATGGTACAAATGAAGATAACTTGACATTTGAAATATCCTGATTAAAAAATTATTAGACAATCGGCCAGAGAATTAGAAAAAGTCGAGAAACAATTGAAGAAACTCAGATAGGGTAAGAAAGAGCAGAACAAGAAGAGGCAGGAAAGTGCTGAAGTAGGTTAAGTTAACAATGAATAATAATAGTTATGGGAGTCTGGTTTGAGGCTATTTTGAGCATGGATGTGTTATTATAAAGCTCCTGTAAAATTGATGCTTTTTTTTATTATTAAGTTTTCTTAAATTAATTGGTGTGTTTTTCATATATTATTGTGGTTTTAATGGATTTAATGCATTTAAAATTATAATTGAAGATATGTAAATTGGTATGGCAATCATGGTGATGGTAAAATATGGTATTGGTAATTGAATTTGTGCTTACTGACAGAATGACTACTTTGAGCTTTCAGGGACAAAAATTAAAGATTGGAAAATGGGACAAACAAAAATGGAAACAGAAAAGAAGGAGATAGTAGTGCTTGTCAGAAGTAATGATTTTAGTAGTGGTAAATATAGTATGAGAGAGAGAGTTTTGTAAAAGGATTGTTAGCTTATTACATATACCGGCCACTGAATTTGAAATTTTTATTTACTTCGGAATTTGATGGTTTCCTTATAGGCATGCAACTGCCAATACCAATCCTCTTCAATTCTCTGCACGTGAGATATGGGTTGGGAACAGCATTCATTAAATGCTTTGGTCAATTGCTGCACACAGGAAGTTCTGTTTGTCTATAGAAACCTTCTCAGATGACAGCGATCTCATTCCTGGAATACTCTCTTAGGACCAGTTACACCCTCTTAGACAAGCAATGTGGGTTATTTTTCCACTAATTAAACAACCAGGCCAGCTGAGTGGTTAGCATATCTGCTCTGCAGCCAAAAGGCTGCAGGTTAGAATCCCACCGTGGGCATGGATGTTTGTGATTGTCTCTGGAAATACTAGTAGTGGTGGTGGGCGGTAGATGGCACTGGTGTACATGATGGTAGGTGCAGTTCGTTGTACTTGGTGGAGACAGAGAGCTGTAGAGTAGGTGCTCTACTTTGATGAGTCTTTGGACTCCCTGGAGGTGTCACTTAATAATAATAATACCTCACCTTTTGAGAAAACAGTCAGCTCTGCTGTTTTCAAAATCATGGCTCCAGTCAGATGAGTACCCACGGTTCTCATTGTGATCAACAATATTGATTACTGACCAGCAGCATTCTTAAATAGGTGCCTAGAACATGTGGTCATGTAGACACACATGACGAAGTATTTTGCATATACACTCCATAAGTGACATTTACATATATCTGCATAAAGGTTTCTAATTCAGTGGCATGTATGTGTACCAAGGTTGTATGTCCTAATTGAAACACCCATAACTATATGGATGTTCCAATTAGACAGGTTACAAGCTGAAAATTGTGACCAAAAAAATTTCTTTTGAACTTAACATAGTAAGGTCTTATGCAGACCTTATTGACCTTGACATAAGGTCACTTCTATACAAAGTTGGTTTAAGTTTCTGCTGATTCTTGGAAAAAACATTCAAATTTGAATTCAGACCTGTATATCGCCTTGTTCTGTTTTCGTAAGATTTTATGATCACTGTGAATGACATAATCTGCCAAATCTGATTTCCCATGTTGCAAAAAAATCTCATATTTGTTGCTGTTTTTAAGTATTTCACAGCTGTCTATCCACAGTATAATATCTCCATATAAGCCATCTGTTTGTGGCAGAGGGGATCTTCTAGATGTGGTAGCCATTTCCAGTCTTCCTCTTTTTCTATACTTTTCTTTCTATATTCTTTACTCTCATTCACTTTGTATTTTTTACTTTTTTTTTCTTCAGTATCAGCATCCTATTGCCATGTTTACTGTGTAGTGTGACCTGAAGATCTGGAGGAAAAGGGTGGTGGGCGATCCTGGTAGTTTTGCATTACTTTGGCCCCTGCTTCAACAAGATTGGCAAAACTGAGTGATCAGTCAGCATGCAAGCATGCTCACTAGGGTAAATGGTGTTGCAGTGAGTCTTCCATAAGGACCAGGGACAGAGCTCAGGTCTTACTGCTGTGTCTAAGGTAATCTTGGCATTCCACTTTGAAATGTATAAATTGCTTGCTGGATAATGTGCATTCACATGTGTCTGTAGCTCCATGGTAGGTAGGGATTTCTTGCGTTGAACTGAAATTCTTTTTGAGCGTTAATCCTTCATCCTCATATTTTTCAAGAGCTCCACAAAAGCCTCATCTAAGTACACATTCCATAGGTAAATGTTTTGTCTCTTATTTCTGATAACAGAAATAAGAATAATATTATTACCTTAAAATTAACCTTCCTAGTTGGTGGAAATGCAAACTAGATCTCTAGGTGATAATTTTCATCACTTGGTGAAACACCACCTCCCTACAAATTATTTTCTTCTTTGTAACTACTTGTCTACGCATGGCACTGTCATGTCTCGGGCAGTCTTCAGCATGGGTCCAACCATGAAACAGGTGTGTAAAGCAATAGTGAAAATTTTACCCTTCTTTATACAAAACAGGTGAGATATTTCAGATAAGAAGATATGTTCAGGGGGGGTGCTTAAGGGTCTAAGCTGTATAACTGAGAGGAGACCTCCACAGAGCCTTTAAAGGAATGCGAAGAACCGACCAGGGCTTCTGACCTAATGTCCAATCCTCACCTTCTCGTGGTGCACCTGGTTGGGTATCTACTTGGATACTGAACGAACGAGGATGGGCTGGCAATTTGGGATTTAGCCGACCAAATTGTATTCTTATTGGTTAAACCAAAATAACAAATGATGGTACAACATGACAAAATTTCATGCCGGCTGGGGCGTCGCCTGGTTAAACAAGGCCCCCGTTGTTTTCGCCAGGGAACCAGGGCGAACAACGAAAAGTCAGCTACTGGAACAAATCTGAAAACAAACCCCAACTCAACATCACCAGAGTTAAAGATCGGTATTATCAATGTAAGAAGCCTGAATGACAAAGAAATGGAGCTAGCTGAGGAATTAGATAAGTACCAGATCGACATAATAGGGGTGACTGAAACAAAAAAGACCAAAACTGGTGAGATCTCTCTGAGCAATAAATACAAAATGTTATATTCAGGCAATGGCAATCAAGGAAAAGAAGGAGTAGCCATAGTATTCAACACAAAATATGAGGCTAATCTTCTTGAATGGCAGTCAGTCTCAAGTAGAGTAATGTGGGCAAATATGAGAATGGGGAACTGGACAATGAGACTTATTTGTGCCTATGGTCCCACAGAAGGTTCTACTAAGGTAGAACTGGAGGAATTTTTTGAGGCTTTAGAAAAAGCAACTGACACAATGAAAAAGGAAAAGTTGATCCTTGTTGGGGATCTAAATAGCAGAGTACGAAATGATTGTGAGACATACAAAAATATTTTGGGAAAATTTGGAGAAAAGAGCAAAGCTAATAATAATAGCAAATATCTGTTGGATTTCTGCTCAGGACATGGACTGGTTATTACTAACACCATGTTCCAACATAAAAATGTGCACAAATTCACATGGAGAGAAGAGGCTAGGAATAAGAAAAGTCTCATTGACTATGTTATTGTTGATAGTGATATTTTCTCCCTGGTGCAGGACACCAGAGTGTGTCCTGGTGCACCAGATACACAAATACAGGGACACAAATACCACTCTGGTGTCCTGCACCAGGACACCAGAGTGTACAGAGGATTTGAAATTGGAAGTGATCACTATTTAATCTTGAGCAGGATAAAATTGAATTTCATATTGAAAAGAATAACATGTAAGAAAGTTTTAAAGCGAATAAAAGTTGAGCAGCTCTCAGATGTGAACTGTAGACTAAAATACACAAAGATTATTGAAGAAAAAATGAAAGAGTTTGAGAACAGGAATCAAACCTTGGAGATTCAGTGGCAAACTATGAAGAAAACATTGATTGATTCTGCCAGAGAGGCATGTGGTGAGGTTGTGTGCAAGAATAAAAAAATCAGAACTCCCTGGTGGACACAGGAAGTTAAAGAGGCAGTGAAGGAAAAGAAGAAAGCATATCAAAAGTTCCTGTCAAATAAGTCAGCTTGTGCTCTTAGAGAATATAGAGACAAATGCAAGAATGCTAAACACTGTATAAAACTAGCTAAACAAACGTCATGGGAGGACTTTGGCAAGAATATAGAAAATAAATATCAAGAAGGTGGCAAAATATTCTGGAGGGTGTTGAAGAAGCTTAGGAATGGAGGAAAGAGTGCTGTAAAAGGAATTAGAGATGAAAAAGGTGACATGAAAACGGGAGAAAAAGATATCCTTGAAGTATGGAGTAATTACTTTGAAAAACTGCTAAATGAAACAAGCAGTGATGACAGCACAGTGGTATAAAACACTGACCAGGCATGCAGGCAGGAATACATATCCATACTTGAAGTAGAAAAAGCCATCAAAGGCTTGAAATGTGGAAAGGCAGCTGGAGTAGATGATATTCGACCAGAAATGCTGAAGTATGGTGGTATAAGAGTCTTACAGTGGCTGCACTGCATAGTTCAGAAAGCCTGGACAGAGGGACGAATTCCCGATGATTGGATTAGAGCTCTTATAGTACCCATATATAAAAAGGGAAATAAAACTGAATGTGAGAATTACAGAGGTATTTCCCTACTGGGTGTTCCTGGCATAATCTATGCAAGTATACTTGAGAAACGGTTGAGAAGAATTGTGGAAGAAAAGCTTGGTGAAGACCAAGCTGAATTCAGGCCAAACAGAGGCTGTCAGGATCAGATCTTCACTTTATGACAAATAGTCAAGAAAGCATGGGAGTATAACAAAGATCTGTATTTAAGTTTTGTCGATTTGGAAAAGGCATATGACAAGGTGCCAAGAGAGAAGCTATTCAATACGCTGCAGTTATATGGTGTCAATGGGGCATTATATCAAGCAATACTTAGTCTTTATTTGAGTTGTAAGTCAGCAGTTAGAATTGAAGGAAGTATGGGAAGATTGTTTAATGTTAAATCTGGTGTGAGACAAGGATGTACATTATCCCCTCTGTTATTCATTATCTATATGGATCACATTATGAAGGAAAGTGGTATTAAACATGATATCAGAATTGGAGATGTTAATGTCAGCTCTTTGATTTATGCAGATGATGTTATACTTCTAAATAAATCTGCTACAAGTCTGCAAGATTCTCTGACTAAATTGAATAGCTGTTGTAATAGATATGGTATGAAGGTCAGCAATAAAAAGACAAAGACAATGAAAATAGGCAGAATCATTGAAAATGTCAACTGTGTTGTGAATGGAGAACCTGTGGAACAAGTAAAACATTTCAGCTACTTAGGCACAATTTTTACTGAAGATGGTAAATTAAATATAGAAATAGACAACAGAATCAGCAAAGCTGGTATGGTGGGAAGTCAATTGAATAAATTCATATGGAATAAGAGAGAAATTAGCTGGAACACTAAATTAGCTGTATACAAGACAGTGTTCAAACCAGTTTTAACTTATGGATCTGAAAGCTGGGTCAGAAGTAAAACACTTGACCAAAGACTAGAGACTGCAGATATGAGAGTCCTGAGAAAGATTAGAGGCGTGAACAGATGGCATCAATGGCAATATCATATTAAAAATGAGGATATTAGGAAAGAACTTGACATTGTCAGCATCCAGGAATACGTTAGCAGAGGTAATCTCAGGTGGTATGGTCACTTAAATAGAATGGGAGAGGAAAGATTAGCAAAACAAGTGTTCTCTGCCAGGTTGGCAGCAAAATGACCCAGAGGAAGACCAAGATATAGGTGGATTGATATGGTGCAAAGTGCCTTAGACGATAGAAATATAAGATCTGATAATGTTGGAGTCTTGACAAGTAAAAGACTGATTTGGAGGAAAAATTGTAGATAGGAAGTTAGTAATGATATAATTTTTTCATATAGTACTATCATATCCTGTACACCCCTTGTGGGTACATGGCAGGAATTTGATGATGATGATGAGATATGTTCAGAGCTCTAGGAGTGACAGGTATAAGCATCTTCATGCATAAAGATGGTCACTTGGTTCTGATCAGGAATATCATCCTCACTTTTGACACTCAAACCTCCGACATTGCTAAAAGCAGGATATTTCAACTCTTCTGTAAGGCCTTATATCCCTAATCTGCTATGAACCTTTAAATGTTAGGAATATGTGAACACTCCAACTGCCTGTTGGTGGCTCTACCATCCATTCCAAGTGGGGTGGTAAAATGTATGTTTAATAAATCTTGCTCTGAAAATAAATTTAAATGTGTTGACTGTGAGGGATACCATCCAGTTTACTTCCTTGCATAGCAAAGGTAGAAATAGAGACAAAAGATAGACCAAACAGAACATTTCACATTAGGATGCAAAAAAGAAGCTAACCAGCATAACTCACAAAATCCTCTTACACTGAGAAGACAGTTAAGAAAATATCAAAAGGAAGAAAAATCTATGTCAATTCCACCATCTGATAATATCAACGTACATCAAATTTATGATCACAAGCTGTTCTGCAGAACCATTAATTAATTATTCCTTACTCCTTTAACATCAATTCCAAAATGATGCCCCTGAATGAGAGCCCAGTTGTCAAGAAAATTATGGCAAGGATATCACTGGATGAGTGGGCTTCTGACACTTTCACAATAAAAAATGGATACAAAGCATGCCTCAGGTATATAACATGTTAGGTTCCAGACCACCATTGCATAGCATATTACTGTCTTTTTATGATTATGGATGCACATAATGATTTAATTTAGCTGATTTAGCCTTTCTTCAAGATTATCTGCTATTAGGACAACATCATCTGCAAATTTCAGATGATGCAGCCTTTCTCCATTTATGTTTATTCCTTTTGTTTTCCAATCAAGGCTTCTAAAGACTTCTTCTAATGCAGCTGTAAATAATTTGGGAGATATGGTATCGCCTTGTCAGATGCCTTTTTGTATTGGAAACTTTTCACTGTCTTTATTTAATTTAATTACAGAAGTTGCATTATTGTAAATATGTTTTAGCATTTCAATATATGGTTTCTGTTCACTGAGTTTCAAGTGCTTTTTTTGTAATCTATATAGGCCAGACATAAGGGTCTGTTGTATTCAATTGATTTTTCAATTAGTCATCATAATGTGTGAATGGGTCACTTCCTGTATGGTCCAAAATATTGTAATTCTCTCTAAATTCAGCTTGTTCACAGGATTGCATTCTCTCAAGTTTAGATTTTATTCTATTATTTATAATTTTTTTGAAGACTATATATATGGTGGAGAGTAGACTTATAGGTCTGTAGTTTTTAATTTATTCCTTGTTGCCCTTTTTAAAAATTATTATTAGGACTGAATTTTTTTGGAATTTTTCTCTGTTTTAGGCATTTTTTAAAAAGTTTGGTCAGCTGTTTGATGACAGGACTTCCTCTCGGTTTTAAGAAGTCTACCATAATTTCATCTTCTCTTGGGGCCTTTCCAGTTCTTCCTTTCCCACAATGCCATTTCCTCTTCACCATGTAAGATCTCAGAGGCTTTCACACTCCAGTTATCCATAGTTGATTCTGGGATGTCTCGTTCCTTGTCTTCATAAAGTTCAGTATAAAATTCCTGAATTCTTTTGATTATTGCTTCTCTATTTTTTATAACTTCATTATTTTTTCCTCTTACAGCAGCTATTTCCTTTGTTCCAACTGATAATGTGCATCTTAGGATCTTCATATTGCTATATTTTTTCTATTGTTTCTTTAATTTTCCTAGTATTATATGATCTAATTTCATTTTTAATCCTTTTGATATAGTTTTACAAATTTCCAAATGTTCTGTTTTATTGGTCTCATTCAAATCTCTTTTCATATTCTCTTCTTTTCTTCATTAGATCTAAAGTTTCCTGTATTAGTTTTTCCTCTCTTTGGTGCCATTTTTATACCTCCTATTTCTAGTGCACATTTCAAGAGAGATTTTGTTAAGATTTCATTGGTATCATCGATAGTAGTGGCTGTGTTTAACTTCTTTAGTTCATTTTTGAGTGATTCTCTATAACAGCTTTTATTGTGATAGAGGTTTTGTAGATTCACCAAATTGGACTCTCTTATGAGCTTATTATGTTCCCATTTTTTGATTATCCTTACTTTTGTTCTAACTAGTCTGTGATCACTTCCTGTATTGAATCTATTGAGCACTTTGGTATTATTTATTGTATGCCTTTTGTTGGCGAGGATAAGGTCTATTTCATTATAGATTTGTCCATTTTCAGTTAATTTTCTTCTCCACTTTCAATCCTCTGTCCAAATCCAAATTTATCGATGGAGTTCAGGTGGTCATCTCCATTCCAATCTCAACATTAAAGTCACCCATTATAATTATTTAATGTGGATTCTAATGTTTCATAGAAATCTTCTATCTCTTCATCTGGATGGTCCATGGTTGGGGCATATAGTTGTATAATTTTCAGTTGGTATCTTTTATTTATGAAGAGACTTAGTTCAGCTATTCTTGATGTTATTTTATTAACAAACAGGACATCATCCTTGAGTGTTTTATTTATTTGGAATCCTACACCACCGATTGAGTTTCTTTCACATTCACAGTGGTAGAATAGATGTCCATCTTTTAATTGCATGAAAGTTTCCTCTTTCCTTCTTATCTCCGATAGGCCCACAACATCCCATTTTATATGGTCCAATTCCTTCACCAGTTCTTCCAATCTATCATCATCTCAGAGAGATCTGCAGTTATATATTTCTATTAATATCATTCTGTCATTGTTCATTATAGATGGTCTTGAGGTAAGTAAAAATGATGGAGACTGTAGCACATTTTTCGACCTAGATCCTCTGCCTAAGTCCAGAACGTATCCCTTTTTTATGCTGGACTAAGGACAAGCCAGTATGTAATCTTCCTACTTGATTCCTCATTATCATCATGTGTGTGTGTGGGGGGGGGGGGTATTTGGCCTTATAGCACTGCACTAGCCAGATGGATTGGTGCCTCACAGTAGTCCAGCCATTAAAGACTGCATCCATGCCTGCAATCGTCTGATTCTGAGCCTTGCTGACATTACTTGTCATTGCTGTTATTAAATCAACTAAATGAAGCCTGGAGAATAATTGGATTAAAAATAAAGAGAGAGAAAATAAAAATAATGATGAATAAATACGTTAAACCAAAGAATATTTGGGCAAAGTCGAAAACCATGAAATACAACAAGTTACCTCATATGTATATTTGGGCCAGCTGATAACTTTTGAGGGCTGCCAAAGAAAAGGGATTGAACAAAGAATTCGCCTTGGATGGATGGTTTATGGGAAAATGAGAAACATATTCAGAAGTGACATTCCTATGAGTCTAAAAAGGAAAGCTGTCAACCAGTGCATACTTCCTGTCCTAACATATGGAGGAGAAACATGGACTTTAACAGAAACCGTAGACAAAAAGCTGAGAACAACACAACATCAAATGGAGAGAAGTATGCTAAAAATAACTTTAAGAGATAGGAAGATGAATACCCTGAAGATCTCAAACAGGCAGGTGTCACTGATAACGTAAAATACATTAAACAGACGAAGTGGAGATAGGCTGGCCATATTGCCAGATGCAATGATGGAAGATGGATTAGAAAAACAATAGAGCAGAGTAAGTTTAGCCTACCACAGTGTTTGATACATCATTGTCACCTAATTTAATCATTTTAACATTAGTATCAAATGTAATAAGTTTAGTTTCTTTTTCTTTTCACTGGAAGCAACCGCACCCTTACTTTGAATTTTATTTGCCATTATTAACAACAATAAAATAATAGCTATAAACAATTTATGATTCACAGTGAAACACCAAAACACAATGTAGCAAGCAGCAATGTCGCAAACAAAAAAATTCATGAAAACTGTACATCTATTGATTCAGGGGGGCATCGTGTCACTAACAAAAGTGTTGTATGAGCAAATGCAGCATTTTATAAATGAGCATTACATAACTGGGCATTGGTCATATTTGAAATGATGTATGGGTGAATCGTCATAAAGCAAAGCATAATGAGGTGGGATATTACTGTCCCTTCTGTATCCTCTGAATATAAACACAAGAACTGACACTGATATGGGCACTCGCCATCCATGCTTTCCAAAATCAGTTGACAAAAAAAAAAAAAAAACTAGACAAATATAACCACTCAGAAATCTGATATCTACAAAGCCAAAAGAATAGAGAAATTCTTACAGTGGAACTGTCATGGATTCCACCAGAAAAGGTTCTGCAGTAGTTATATGAAATTTGCTGAGGATGCATTTTAGTGTTATTCATAAGGACACAACAAGAGATGAACCTCTAATTCTCTTAACATCTATTTAGTTTTGAAGTCATTTAATAAAAGTTAAAAAAGCATGATGCAATGTGCTTTTTTTCACCTCAATATTAATATTGATTCTATCTGTAAAAATATATTTAAAGTTTATTGTGAAAAATTTTAATTTTAGCATACCTACTCAACAGAATTGGGTGTTGATCAATGTTCCTCACTTCACTTTTATTGTGCACTTATTTGCTCAAAACTTGATTATGAATCACAAGCAATACTCCAATATTACTCTATCCCATTCAGACTAATTAATACATTCTAATTACTTACTTTTAGCTTGTGCTGTGTTGAAAAACTGATGCTGATATCAGCAAGTTAGAGGAAACAAGATTACTGTATGGACATTTGTACATTTCTATCAAAATGTGCAAATGGTAATGGATTTTTCTATGCAGATTTAAGCAAATTAATTTAGTGCTCTCAAGTTTAGAATTTATAGCTAGATGAAAAAGAGGCAACATTAATATGAGAAATAGTACATAAGCAGTTTTAGTACATTAACTCCTCAAAATGTCACTTTCAAAATTAAATCGTAAAAGAACTGAGAATTCATTTAAATTGAATGGCTGGACAAATGTGACATACTTTGTTTATAACTTGCATATATATGCAGTATTTAAGTAACTGAATAAATAAGCATTTAGGTTGCTCTTATAGAAATATTTAGCATGCAAAGTACAATATCTCATTTGGAGATTCAGTGGCAAACTCTGAAGAAAACATTGATTGATTCTGCCAGAGAGGCATGTGGTGAGGTTGTCTGCAAGGATAAAAAAATCAGAACTCCCTGGTGGACACAGGAAGTTAAAGAGGCAGTGAAGGAAAAGAAGAAAGCATATCAAAAGTTCCTGTCAAATAAGTCAGCTTTTACTCTTACAGAATACAGAGACAAATGTAAGAAAGCTAAACAGTGTGTAAAACTAGCTAAACAAAAGTCATGGGAAGACTTTGGCAAGAATATAGAAAATAAATATCAAGAAGGTGGCAAAATATTCTGGAGGTTGTTGAAGAAGCTTAGGAATGGAGGAAAGAGTGCTGTAAAAGGAATTAGAGATGATAAAGGTGACATGAAAACAGGAGAAAAAGATATCCTTGAAGTATGGAGTAATTACTTTGAAAAACTGCTAAATGAAACAAGCAGTGATGACAGCACAGTGGTAAAAAACACTGACCAGACATGCAGGCAGGAATACATATCCATACTTGTAGTAGAAAAAGCCATCAAAGGCTTGAAATGTGGAAAGGCAGCTGGAGTAGATGATATTCGACCAGAAATGCTGAAGTATGGTGGTATAAGAGTCTTACAGTGGCTGCACTGCATAGTTCAGAAAGCCTGGACAGAGGGACGAATTCCCGATGATTGGAGTAGAGCTCTCATAGTACCCATATATAAAAAGGGAAATAAAACTGAATGTGAGAATTACAGAGGTATTTCCCTACTGAGTGTTCCTGGCAAGATCTATGCAAGTATACTTGAGAAACGGTTGAGAAGAATTGTGGAAGAAAAGCTTGGTGAAGAACAAGCTGGATTCAGGCCAAATAGAGGCTGTCAGGATCAGATCTTCACTTTACGACAAATAGTCGAGAAAGCATGGGAATATAACAAAGATCTGTATTTAAGTTTTGTCGATTTGGAAAAGGCATATGACAAGGTGCCAAGAGAGAAGCTATTCAATACGCTGCAGTTATATGGTGTCAATGGGGCATTATATCAAGCAATACTTAGTCTTTATTTGAGTTGTAAGTCAGCAGTTAGAATTGAAGGAAGTATGGGAAGATTGTTTAATGTTAAATCTGGTGTGAGACAAGGATGTACATTATCCCCTCTGTTATTCATTATCTATATGGATCACATTATGAAGGAATGTGGTATTAAACCTGATATCAAAATTGGAGATGTTAATGTCAGCTCTTTGCTTTATGCGGATGATGTTATACTTCTAAATAAATCCGCTACAAGTCTGCAAGATTCTCTGACTAAATTGAATAGCTGTTGTAATAGATATGGTATGAAGGTCAGCAATAAAAAGACAAAGACAATGAAAATAGGCAGAATCATTGAAAATGTCAACTGTGTTGTGAATGGAGAACCTGTGGAACAAGTAAAACATTTCAGCTACTTAGGCATGATTTTTACTGAAGATGGTAAATTAAATATAGAAATAAACAACAGAATCAGCAAAGCTGGTATGGTGGAAACTCAATTGAATAAATTCATATGGAATAAGAAAGAAATTAGTCGGAACACTAAATTAGCTGTATACAAGACAGTGTTCAAACCAGTTTTAACTTATGGATCTGAGAGCTGGGTCAGAAGTAAAACACTTGACCAAAGACTAGAGACCGCAGATATGAGAGTCCTGAGAAAGATTAGAGGCGTGAACAGATGGCATCAATGGCAATATCATATTAAAAATGAGGATATTAGGAAAGAACTTGACATTGTCAGCATCCAGGAATGTGTTAGCAGAGCTAATCTCAGGTGGTATGGTCACTTAAATAGAATGGGCGAGGAAAGATTAGCAAAACAAGTGTTCTCTGCCAGGTTGGCAGGAAAACGACCCAGAGGAAGACCAAGATATAGGTGGATTGATATAGTACAAAATGCCTTAGACGATAGAAATATAAGATCTGATAATGTTGGTGTCTTGACAAGTAACAGAGTGATTTGGAGGAAAATTGTAGATAGGAAGTTAGTAATGATGTAATTTTTTCATGTAGTACTGTCATATCCTGTACACCCCCTTGAGGGTACATGGCAGGAATTTGATGATGATGATGATGAGTACAACATCTTTTAACAAAGATGTCACCAATTTTAGGCATATCAAATTAAGTGTTTGTAGCATGTGACTGTCGCTACTGTGAGCACAGACTATTTCACACGTTCAGTCTGAGACTGGAAACGTGCACAAAATGTTTTCATGCATATGTGGGCTGGCAAAAATTAGAGGGAATATTGATCATAAGACTATGCTTCAGGGAAGGGTGCCTTCCATAATGGTTGGATCCGGTGCATTTTGCAAGTTGCCTAAAGGCCAAAGCAAATGAATGTGCTCTCTCACTTTACCAGAACTGTCATTTAACCCTACCAGGAGTACCATTACCCCTCCCCATACTGAGAAGTTTAGTGTTACATACATCAGACTGCTAATTGTCCGTTTGGTCTGCACGTGAAAGAGATTATGCAAGTTGTTGGTATGAGTGTCGACAATATTTCCTGCACTGAACATTATAGTATTCCTCCATGGGAAGTTTGTGCTCTATCAGCAGTGTACCTGCAGCTCTTTAATTCACATAGACCAAAGTACTCTGATTTCTTACTTGCCTATTCCAATAGTTCAAGATCTGAGACCTCTGTTGGTGACTGCTGTTTTCCTGTCTGCATTGTATCCAGTCTGATTCCATTTGAATGCAGTAACTGTGCTACTAAGCTACATGCCATTCTGCTGGCATTGTTCACATAAAAGAAAATTTCTATCAAAAATATATGATTTATGCAAGCTCACTAAGGTCTTTATGGCCATCTCCTCTTCTATATCAGCACGCCAGTGTTCTGAAGTTATTGTATAAAATGAAGACCCTTAATTTTGATGTTAGGTTGTGCTAGATTTCCAGCCATGTTAAAATGAAGGGAATGAAACAGCAGATGCAGCTGCTAGGTCAGCTTGTGCTTTACCACTGTTGGTCAGTCCCATACACAAACTACAAGCAATTAGTAAAAGCAAAGTTAATTAATCAATGGCTGTTTAATTGCCTGAAGTTAAAAAGAATTAATTTATACAAACATAATTTGATCATAAATGTAATTTATATGTAGATGCAGCATTGCTCAGATTTTTTATTTGTTTTCTTATACTTAACATCTAAAAAAAAGTAAATATTTTACATAAGATGTTTATATTTATTTCCTTATGTACTGCTGTAACCTTTAATGGGACAGCAGGACCTTTACTATCCCTGCACCAATAATCCAAAACCATGACTATAATGTGAAGGTTTCGTTCATACACGATTTTATATATTGTGATAGCGAGTCCAGTTGATCTTCAACAGGATGGTCTTTACCTTAAGTTTGAGAACTATCTCAATATTGCATTTTTTTAACCTGTTTTAGAATGGTAGATTTGCTTATTCTGCTTAAAAGCCATTACTTTAAAGGAATCCTCAACTATTGTAGAGTAACTGTGCTTGCATGATAGATAACAAACAAAAATTTCAGCAGGTATTTATATTGTTATCTAGATAACTTTTCTGACCATTAGTTTCAGCTATGCACTAATTAGTATTGTGTGGAATTATCCAAAGTAAATACAAAGTTATTATTACAAGATGGCAAAGATTTTGTGAAAGCAGATTAATAATGTTTAATGGTAATTTTTTGTATATTCTTATTTCTTGTTACAAACAAGGAAATTTTTGTGTTCTTTCAGAAATCCTCCAATTCTTATGACATGTTTATGAGAGGAGAAGAAATATTGTCTGGTGCACAACGAATCCATGATCCTGACTTCCTAGCCTTGAAAGCTACTGAGCATGGCATTAGTAAGTAGAATCGCATTTACTTTGCATTATGTGAGAGTTTTAATGACATGGGTAGGGGGAACCTTTGCTGATATCAGTTACCTCACCAGATATCTACTACATTCGTTACTGCATTACTTTTATCATTGGTCACAACCTCAATTATTGTTTGTTTTTCAGTCATGCTTTTCACTTGTGTTTTTGCACTAATATTTTCATGTTACTTTTTTGAAAATTTTAAGCAGGATGATTGTCATGACAAATAACAATCTTCCTTCAATAATTTCTTATCAACAATACTGAGACATAGTTGCTCATCAACAATTGATTTGTGATTAAACTTTATAACAAGAGGATGAGGCTGCCCTTGTTAACTCAGTCTGTCCATTATAAATGTTCATACATAATCAGTCATTTATTAGTGAGCCAAGACAGTCATCCTTCAAAGCCAGATCCCTCCCACAATTAGCTTTGAGATCCAGCTGATTTTTGATTTGTGTATAGAGGATGAGGGGCAGGAATCAAACTTCATGAAAATTCATGCACAATTCTTGTATCGGAATAAATTTTTATATCATTATTATGTTATTTCAGCTATATCCAAATTATTAATCACATAAAATATGTTTTCTTTTAGTTATTTATTTTTAGTCATATAATTTCAGCACTTGCCAGCTTGCAAGTGCTGAAATTATATGACCTCTTCTTCTATTAACCAAACTCTGCAGTCTACACATTCTCAGTCTATCCTCACAGTTAACATTGTACAGTCTTGATATAATTTTTGTTATTCACCTTTGCGGATAACATGATCAAATGATCTTGTTATCTGCAAAGCCGAAAAGGATGCGTTAGCTCAGTATTGCAGCAATCTGGGTTACCTTCATAACCCCAAGGTTCTGTATCTTCTCCACTTCCTCTAGTACAGTTCCTCCAGCAGCATATGCATCTTCCCATCTATTGATCCTCAACTTCAAGATGTTACATTTATTTCATTCATTTGTCCAGCCTATTCAAATTCTCCTGAAAGGCTGCCATGGCAGTACTGTTACTAATAACACTTCCCAGCTTCACATCATCTGCAAACAACTGAATATCTCCCTGCAATCCATTGACAATGTCATTTGTATGAAGGTTATGGGATCCCATTAGTGAACCCTGAAGGACCCCACTTATAACCTTCTGCTTTCTTCACTGGGAGGAAGCAGAATTTGCTCTACTTCTCCTGAGTCTTTTTTTTTTGCTATCTTTTTTTCCAGCCACCATCACTGGGATCCAATGTCCTGCTGCCGTGTTTACCATATAGTGCAATCCACGGACATCTGGAAAAGGGGATCCTTGTAGTCTTGCACTACTTTGGTCCAGCCAGGATCATTCAGCTAGTGAGTTTGCCTGCATGGGTCAACAGTGTTGCAGTAAGTCTCTCACCCCATGGTCTGGGGTTGGGACTCAAGGCTTGCTGTGGTGCTGGTATAGCATTTGGGAGTAGCCTTGGCATTCCACTCCCAAGCGCAGTCATTTCTTACTGGTCAGTGAGTATTCATGTGTGGCTTTATGGTTGATGGGGAGCTCTGCCACTGAACCAAAAACCTCTTGAGCATGAATTCTTCATCCTCAAATGTTTGGGGCATCCTAATAAAGATCCCAACCAAGTACTGATACCATAGATACAGCATTCTGTAACAAAAGTGAGAAACAAAGGATATGTGATAATATAAATGTACCAGTGTTCCTGGTCATTCGTGCAACAGGTGTGAAGTCAATAGGTAAAATTTTGCCCTTCTTTATTCAAAAGAGTTTAGGACTGACAGGATCTCCTAAAAGTGTTATCAAATTATTCTGGTGCTATCCATGTAGAAACATGTCAGCAACATTCTGAGAAACTGCTGAGAGCAACATTAATTGATGGAATACCAATCATAGTAACACCTCATAAAGCACTCACAGTCTCTATGAACATATCTCCTCACCAGGAACATCAGGATCTCCTTGTTGTTCCTGGTGAAGAGATATGTTCAGAGCCTAAAGATCAGGGAGTGACAGGTGTGATGTGCATCCTGATACACAGGGATGGTCACCTGGTTCTGATGAGGAACATCATCCTTACTTTTGATCTGCCTAAGCCTTCAGCATTGTAAAAGCAGGGTACCTCAACTGTCCTGTTAGACTGTACATTCCTAATCCACTAAGATGCTTTAAATGTCAGAAATATGAGTATGCCCAAACTGCCTGGCATGGCTCTACCACGTGTGCCCGCTGTGATAGTAAAGAGCATGATAACAAATCTTGCTCTACAAAGAAAATGTATTAACTGTCAGGGAGATCACCAAGCTTTCTTCCATACTTACTCCCATAAAAGGAAGTTAGCCACTGCTACACCTGTTCTGAGATCCTCTTTTGCTGAGAAGGTGGTAGAAAAGAAAAAATATCAACAGCTTCTCAAACACTTATGGTTCTATTTGATGAGAACCCACTTGTCAAAAAATTATTATGGCAAGGATATTGCTTAAAGATAAACTACCAGACCCCCCCCCACACACACACATACACACAGAAAAAATTTATGCTTCAGTATCTGCTGAAAGTAACCTGAAACCAGTGATCCTGACACATCCAGTGATATATTGGATATTTTTCCAGAGGATTAGATGTGCACTGGTCATCCATACTTCCCAAAATGTAATGAGAAATATAAGCCCAACACGGGCAAGTCCTCAAACTCCCAGAAATTAGACACGTCTACCAAGCCTAAACAATAGGAAAATTTTTACGATTAAACTCTCATGAGTTTCGCCAGAATGTCAATGATATCAAGATTCTACTGCAGAAACACAAATCTTTGTTTCTGTCTGCAGGAAACATATTTAAGATCCAGTGAGGAATTTCACTGTTGTATGCAAGGACAGAAGTAAAGATTTCCTGCTCATGGAGGAGTAACTATCTAGTGGACAGTCAAACTCCTTTTCATCATGTCCAAGTTAATATAGTGCTCAGGAAGAAGTGGCAATTCACTTATTCATGGGATTTCTTATTACAGCATGGTCAGTTTATCACCAGGTGCTGAGTTAAATGAAATCGATCGTCATCTTGCAACTGCCTGAACCCATACTTCTTTTTGATGACTTGAATGGGCACACTACTCTGTGGAGGAGTGCTAATACAAATGGAAGAGGTCATCATATCATTGAATGAATCCTTGAGAATAGTGACCTCTCTCTTTTGAATAATAGACTCAGTACTTTCTTCCATATGCCTATCCACTCATATTCTGAAATCAACCTTACAGTCTACTCTCCTGCCATTTTTCCACTGCTTATGTGGGATGTCGAAGACACCATCTACGGAAGTGATCATTTTCCTTGTATTTGCACAACGCTTACACATGGTTCATGTGAAAGCATTCTCCTACACTGGTGTCCATATGGAAAATGGATCAGACTGAGTGGAATACTTTTTCCCATCTTTGCAAGATTTTAATGCTGATACAGTCCAATCAAAACACCTATTGATAATAATATCAATATGTAACAGACTGCATTGTCCAGATATTAACAGCCTTAATTCCAAAAACATCATCTCAATTTCCACACTCTCTAAAGCCTTGGTGGAACCCAGAAAGCGAGGCAGCCAAAAAAGATCAACACAGAGCATGGGGTATATTTTGTAGATACAACCACCATCAAACTTAATAGCTTTTAAGTATGTTCAGGACAGAGCATATTATGTGAGATGTCAGAGTCAAAATCAATCTTGAATCCAATTTACCTCATCAATTAATCAAACAAGTGCAAAAATTGTATGGGATAAGATCTGGAAAATGAAAGATAGATGGATAGATAGATACAGAACACATTGTTTTGACTACCTTAGACCATAATGGATGTGTTGTTGCCAATCCAAAAACTACTGCAGACACTTTGGGAAAAAATTTTGCCAGAATCTCAACAACAGCTTCATATCTCTCTGAATTTTTAATATTGAAAGACCAACAAGAGAAACAGCAGCTAAATTTTTCTAGCAATGGGCTTGAGCCATACAAGCAACCATTCTTTAAGGAGGAACTAAAAAGAGCCCTTTTGCTGTCTCACCCTGGTGCAGTAGGGCTTGATAACATCCATTATGAAATGATGAAACATCTTCTATTGATCTCCTTCTATACAACAGAATACTTGCAAAGGAAGAATTCCAGGTTCTTGGCATAAGTCAGTTGTCGTTGCTATCCCAAAACCAGGAATGATCCAGTGCAAACAAATAATTGACCTATTGCTCTGACCAGCTGCCTTTGTAAGATATTGGAGAAAACAGTTAATGCCAGACTTCTCTGGTATTTAGAAAGCAATGACCTTCTCTCCAATATGTAATGTGGCTTTTGTAGACATCATTCAACTTTGGACCATTTAGAAACGCGTAAGAGATAATTCCAAAGCAAGGCATGTTAAAAGATCTTATAACCTAGGTCTCAGAGAACACCTTCCTGTATTTATTAAAAACTTTCTGTCCAGGTGAACTTTCCGAGTCAGAGAGGGAAGTACTCTACCTCAGCCATATCATCAAAACAGGGTGTTCCCCAAGGCTCTGTCTTAAATATGACACATTTTGCTATGAAAGTTAACTTAATCGTTGAACAGCTTCCTTCTACTGTAAACAATGCTCTATATGTTGATGGATTCACAATTTACTGTCACTCTCATAACAAGGGTAACTGAAAGACAACTTCAGCAAGCTATTGATTGTGTCTCTCTGTGGGCTTTTAATAATGGGTTCAGGTTTTCAGTAGAAAAAAGCATGTGTACACTTGTGTCAAAAATGCACTCTTCACTTTGATCCTGAATTAAGAATGGGACAGGCATGCATTCGTCTATTCTCTTAATTGACGAATGCATTCAACGAATCTCCTTCTCATTCTATTCTCTGCTGAATGGAGTGTGAAATTATCTTCATTGCTTCATCTTTATCCTGCACCAATACGTTCAAAGTTGGATTCTGGGTATCAAGTCTATGATTCTACATGGCAGAATAACCTGCATTGGTTGGATCCTATTCATCATCAGGGTGTACAGATAGCTACTAGTGCCTTTCACACATTGCCCACTCAAAGTCTTTACATTGAAGCCAATGAACCAGCTCTAACTATCTATATGTTCACTGGGCATCTACAGATGCCATATGGTCACTCCGATGCTCGGTGATGTGCCACACCAGGCCTCACCATGTAATCCTGTCATTTGCTTTTCTGGTGGCCTCAACTCTGAAGATCAGCCATCCCACACACACACACACACACACACACACCATCCATCCATCCATCCATCTCATTGATGGTCTACCCCTGCCTCTTTTTCCAAGAACTTTACCTTCTATTACTGTTCTGAGAAGTCCCCTTCCATCCTTTCTATGTGTCCAAAATATTTTAACTTTCTTCTGTCAATATCGTTAAGGAGCCTTAGAGTTCTACTGATCTTTTCTAATACCCATTCATTTGTATGCCTTTCAGTATATGATATTCTCAACAGCCTTCTGTAACACTACATCTCAAAAGCAGATATCTGACTTCTTTAGGTTCCAAGTCTCACATCCATAAGTCGCTGTTGGAAAAACAACTGCATCCAAAATCATCAGCTTTGTTCCCATGGAGATAGATCCATCCTTCCAGATTTTAGACAGGTCTCTGACTGTTGTTTTAGCCATTTCTATCCTTCTTCTGACGTCTTCTGAACAGCAATTCTTCACATTAATAATGGATCCCAGGTACTCAAACTTGCTGACTTGCTCAATTCTTTCTCCATTAAGGTACACTTGTTTCTCAAGAGCTTCTCTGTTTGTATTTCCTTTGAGAACCATAATCTTTGTCTTGCTAGGATTGAGTTGAAGTCCTCTGTTATTACTGATCTTGTTAACTTTGTTAAGAATTAGTCCTAGTTCTTCCATGTCATTACAAAGGAGTACTATATCATCAGCATACCTCAGATTACTGATCAATCTACCTCCTATCCTAATTCCTGTCCTGAGCTCATCCAATGCTTCACCAATGATGTCCTCCATATATATACTAAACAAATGAGGAGAAAGTAAACATCCTTGCCTAACTCCTTTTCCAACTTGAAGCCAGTCAGTCAATCCAGCTCTATCACTTAGATAGAAACAGTTGTCCCTTAATATGCCCTAAAAATATGTCTCTAAGTTTCTTCCAGAGCATCTTACATAGACTAGTCTCTTTTCTACATTGAGATGGTCAGTACCACACATCAGACTGCCAGACATCCTTTTGGTATATGTGTTATGGAGACTATGCATGCTTATTTGCTTGAATGTTGACAACATTGCCTACACCAAACATAAGGGCATCCCTCCATGGCAGGTGTGCACTCCATCCTGCAATCTCTTGCTTTGTCACCTGCAGAAATCTTATGCTCCATCATCTCTCTACCTGAAATTGTTTAATGCACACGTTATTTATTGTTTATCATATGATGGTAAAGTACAGCAAGAAAAAAATAACGTAACAAATGTGTGACAATTAAAAGTCACATAAAAAGAAAGTTTTACAAAACAATTTTCAATTTTTCATGCCAGTTTATATCTTCTGTTGTAACATTATGTATATGTTGTATAGTGCCCAGAAAAACTTATATCAGGCAGTCAGTAAAATATGGTCAATAGTTTGAGAGTGATAACTGCAGTCACAAGGAGGAAAGTTGGTCCATTGCCATTTATGTAGATGATGTTTACATCTAATGACCAGTTCTAATGCAGCTTAAGGTTGTCCAGAGATGACGTGGTAGTCCAAATCCAGGTAGTTTAGATGTTGGGACCAATATAGCTAATCTGAGATTGTTAGTGTTGGAGCCATTCATCTTATATCAATCAAGCTGAAAGATTCATCTCCAACTAGGATTTCTTGATTTTAGTCTCCTTGTAGAGGGATTTTGTATGTCTTTGTGGATAGGTAGGTTAACATTGTTGGTTAAATTTGTCCATAATTTAGCGAGAGCTGCTTTTCTGCATAGCTTAGGTGTGATGTTACTGACAACAGGGAGCCAATAATTTGGTGTAGATCTATAGTTCCTGTTATTATTGTCATTGTTTGATTAAGTTGGACACAGTACTACTTCCAAGTATGAGCCATACTTGGAAGTAGTGCTGTGCAGTTAAATAAACCAAGGCCCAAGCTGATAGATGTAAGGCTTCATCATCTGCACCTCAAGTTGAATTAGCCATCTTCCTTATTATGTTATTACAAGTTTTTTTTTTCTAAGCTACTTTCACTAGGTGTTTTCTTTAAAGATGAGTGTTCTATCTAGGGTAAGACCTAAATATTTAGGTGCACTATTAAATTTTAGTAATGTATCTCTGAAAAAGACAGTAGGTTTGAAATTAGCCTGATGGTTAAGATGGAAGGTAGACTTCAGATTTTGATAGGTTTGGGTTTGGATGTCATTGTTTGAAATATGAGTCCAGAATTTTAAATAATTTGTAATTATTTTTTCAGTTTCATTAAACTTAGTGCTTTGTGTGATTATTGTAAGGTCATCTGCAGAAGCAAATTTCCTTGAACTGGTTTGAGGGAGGTCATAAATATATAAATTGAACAACAATGCAGATAGCACAGAGCCTTGAGGTAGTCCATTATTAGGCTTGTGTGGTTGCCTTTTTGAATTAGCTGCAAATACCTGTATCCATCTGTTATTAAATATATTGTTCATTAAGTTGGCAAATCTTCTACATGGAATCATTTTCAGAAATTTAAATACCATACCCTTTCTCCATACTCTGTCATATGCTGATAAGTCAATGAACACAGCAATAGTTTTCAAATGTCTCTCAAAACCATTTTCAGTCATTGATGTAATATCCAGTTCTTCTTCACGACATCTTCCTAGTCTGAAGCCTGCTTGCTCAGGAAGTATTAGGTTGTTTATAATGAGCAATATTCTGTTGTATATAATCCTTTCCATCAGTTTAAGAGTAACGCTCAGTTATGGGGCAGTAGCTCGCTCCTAATGATGGATCTTTGCCTGGTTTTAGAATGGTTATTATTTTCATTCTAAACAGAGAGGGAAGATTTCTTGAAACCAAGATGTTATTAAGCTAGGGTGGTCTGAAAAGGTGGTCTCGGCCTAACAATGAATAAATGAATTTATAATTTAAAAATTATTTTTATTTTTCAACATAATCTCCCTTAAGACTAATACATTTATTCCAGCGATGCTCCATTGCCATTATCCCATCTCTGTAGTGGTTATCAGTAAGATCTGCAAAATACCCCTCTACAGCTGCAATCACCTCTTGATTCAAAGAAAAATGCTGATCAGCGAAGAAGAGTTTTAGCTTTGGGATGAGATAGAAGTCAGAGAGAGCCAAATTTGGGGAATGGGGTGGATGTTCCAACGATTCATAGTGCAGATCCCTTAATTTTCCCATTGCCAAAACACCTTTGTGGGCAGGTGCATTGTCTTGATGAAAAATGATTTTTTCTTCTGCAAACTGGGTCTTTTCTCATGAATTTTTTTCATCTAGTCTGGTTAAAAGATCGGAATAATATTCCCCAGTTATTATTTTACCCTTTTCAAGATAATTAATAAACAAAATGCCTTTAGCATCCCAATGCACCGATGCCATGATCTTTCCTGCTGATGGAACTGATTTGGTCTCTTTTTTTTTGGCGCTGAACATCTGGCTTTTGTCCACTGTTTTGATTGGTGTGTAATAGTGAATCCAAGTCTCATCCATAGTAATAAATCAATGCACAAAATCAGTTTTATTGTTGTTAAAATGCTCCAAGCACTGTTCAGAGATTTTCATACGAGTACGTTTTTGATCTGCTGTGAGCAAGCACAGCACCCATCTTGCGTAAAGCTTTTTCATTTGCAATTCTTAATGCAAAAATATATCCTAGGCATTCTTTTGAAATGCCTACAGTCTCAGCAATTTCACGCACTTTGACTCACCAGTCATCATCCAATATCATATTGTGCACTTGGTCGATGATTTCTGGTGTTGTTACACATTTTGAACATTCTTCACGTGGATCATCTTCAAGGCTGGTATGGCCATGTTTAAACTCGGCAGCCCATTTCTTAATTGTCAGAAACGAAGGAGAAGAGTGCTCATAAACTTTTATGAACTTCAAATGAATTTCTTTTGGCGTAAAATCTTCTTTTACAAAGAATTTTATAACCACACGATTTCAATTGATACACAAAAGACTTTTGCTTCAGTCAGCTGTATAAAAAAAACTACTGATAGGACTTGCAATTTCACATGGATGCTTATGACAGATGTACCAACTTAAAAAAAAAAAAAATCTTGACAATTGTGTTGCCATCTATAGTCGAGGCCAAGAACTTTTCAGGCCACCCTCATATAGGTTAGTTAACCATTTTATGACATTCTTGCCACAAGTTCTAAAAAATTCTGAAAAAATTCCATCTTGTCCAGCAGCTTTGTCATTTTTAAATATTTTGATAGCCTCATTTATCTCTTCAATTGTAAAAGATCTGGAAAGGGTAAGGTTTGGTTTTAAGGATGTCTTCAATTTCAACAGTTGTGTGTTGATGTCTTTTACAGACTGGTGATCATAAGAGTGTTTAGAAGTCGCAACTATATGTTTTGCATTGTCTTTGACATCAATAGATTGGATGCTGTTACACTAGGATCCAAGCTCCACAACAAAGACTATGCTTGTCTACTTGCATGTGTAAAATTAATATTTTCAATTGTCTCAATCCATTTTTTTCTTCTTGCATTATCCAAGGAGTGCAGGAGATCCTTAGCCTGTCAGATCTTCTTTTTCTATAAATTCGTGATAGAGGTTGTTGCTATCACTATTCCAACCCAGAATATATTCTTTCCTGTAACCTCTAGAGATAGTTCACTTTGCAGCTCCTTTAATCACTCCTATAATTGTGCCGTAATTGCTAGGCATAGGTTTTATCCACCTAATATTGGCATCTATTTGTTCAACAAAGTTCTTACGATTACCCTTACTGAAGTTTCATCTAGGATTTGGGCCAGACAACGTAAGTGATATATGAATTCCTAGAGAATATAAGATCGGTCTGTGTTGACTACTTGGGAAGGACCCAAGAACTTTTTATGTTTATGCTGAGACTTTGATGATGATCCTTGGTTACAAAACAAAGATCGGGACTAGTCCACTCTGCTTTCTTGCCTATCTATACTGACGGTTTAAGAACTGACATCTCTGTTGGCTGTGTTTCTTGACATTGCTATCTCCCATCTTATATATACAGCTGGGTTGCATGCCATTCAGCTCACACTTGTGTATATAAAAGAAAACCGTTACCAAAAATGTGTAAATTTGTACAGATTCGTTGAGTTCTTTACGGAATACATCCTCTCCTGTGTATAATCAACATCCGCTGCTGGGTGAAGTGTTATACCTGTTGTACAAAATGAAGACCCTTTATTTTGATGTTCGGTTGTGTTGAATTCCCAGCCACATTAGGAAATGAAACTGCTAAATCAGCTACTTTTACGATGTACTGTTTGATGGTACCGTATACAGACTACAGACAGTTTATAAGATCAAAGCTGTCCAGGGACAGTCATCATGGCAGGAAGCACTGACAAACAATATTAAGCCTGAAATTAAACATTGACAATCTAGTCAACATAGAAACAGGAGAGAGGAAGTTGTTCTTGCTAGGCTCTACATAGGTAACATTCATCTCATACATTCTTATTCACATATAGGCTGATGACCAACCTATATGTGAAAAATGCGACATGCGTTTTACTGTTCGTCATATTCTGATGGAGTGCCAGTACTTCACATGAGAGAGAAGAATGAAATTTTTACCCTTCTAGCTGAGCCATATATACTTAGGGAGATGTTATTGGGCTCAGACAAATTGCATAACCTTTTTAATTTTTTATGAAGAATTAATTTATATGAGCACATTTGATTATAAATTTTATTTATATGTAAATACTGCACTGCTTAACTTAAATTTTGTACATACACGTTATTTAGTAATTTATCCCTGACTATTAATACCTTTGCTCTTGTGCAGTATAACCTTTGCTGTCCTTGTGCCAATAAACATAAACCAGCCAGCCAACCATCCTTGATACTGCTGTCTTGTACACAACTCTGATATCTATCAGACAGCCAATCCGTTTCACTAAACTGATATCCAAATCCATATGCTATAACTTAATTATCTACTTATCATGTATAATATAGATAACATTACCCTCATCTGCCCACTGCTATATACAATCTCTCACCAATTTCTCCAACCAAGGTATATTGTGACACTTCCATTCTACCATCATCCTTATGCAATGGGATTATCTTACCCTCCTTCCGCTCCTTGGGCATCTTTCCCATAGCCAGACTGTCGCTGAAAAGCCAAGTCAGCAGAGTTATTTTCCTAGAACATCTCTTAAAACACGTAGTGAAATTTCATCCAGTCCCATTGCCTTATTGACATTCAGAGAACTTCATATTAAAGAAGTCCACTATGTCTTCTACATTATCTCTACTCCCATTTTCATTCTAACATTTCATTCTTTAACAATCTTTTCTCCTCTTCCTCCTCCTGGCCATATAATGAAAGAATTCCTTTGGATTTTCCTTGGATCTTGTGGGGACTAATCTTTCTCATATTCAAGTTTTGCCTTCCTTTTCATTCTAATCACTTCCTGGCCTGAGTCATATATTCCTCATGCAACTGCTCTCTACCCTTTATACTTCTTCCATAACCTCCTTTTCATCTGCAGTTCCTGTTTGATATCAATAGTCATCCACTTTGCACCAAATCTTTTTTTTTTTTTTTTTTTTTCACTTGAGATATACACTTGCCATTGCTACTAATAAATCTTTCTTCACTAGTCCTCATGCACTGGTGATATCTCTTTTATCCATGGAACTGCCCCAAGCTGATTTCTAAGATTTTATCATCACCTACCTTATAATTCCTCATAAATTCCTTTTTTTCTCAACACTTCCACATGTCTACCCCCCCCCCCAAGTCAAGACCACATAGTTTCTGTCTCCAGCTGCTGGCAGAGGTGATATTTCAGTTACAATCAGATATTCCGATGCCAGGATAATATCCAAAACTCTTGAGCTTCTTGTTTCTACTACATGCTGCCTAAGGCATTTGTCCCTGAAGAATTCCAGAAATTCCATTCCTTTACTAGTACATACTGTTTCCTCTTCCCAATTTATAATGCTGTAGTTAAAATCCTCCCATTGATCACTTGTTTTGCACTTTCCAAACCCTACTGCCTAAGCATTTCCTACTCCTCAAACTCTGTATTCCCTATAGCAGCATCCCACTAATGTCATGTCCTGTCCACCCTTACTTTATACCATGTACTCCCAAAACCATTAGTGCCATTTTCCTCCAAATCCTCTGCTCTGAGAGGACACAACTCATTACTTATCATAAGCAATCAATGTGTTTGTTTTCTTATCCTATGCCAAAATGCTTGATACCCTTTTTTTTCTATTCCTGTCAGTATGTATCATCAACAATGTTCCAGTAATCTTTGGACTGCATAAGCTATCAGTGCTGCTGATTCATTTCCTTTATTCCTGATATTCCTGGCATTTGTATAAAGGAACATCAATGAATTATCAGTATTTCTATATCTATTATTATTCTCTCAAGACTCCATTTGACTCTGCATAACATTATGCCTTCCTGCATCTCCTGAGTGTCTGTCTGCACAAGATATACTTGGTCCAAGAACAACATTCTCTCCAGGTGACTACATCTTACATTATTCAAATGCACTCCAGGCATCCACATAATTCAAGCCTCTGTTTTGATACATTCTCACTATCATGCCATTCAATGTTGATTACCTACATCTCACCTCTGGTGAAAATTTTCTGAGCAGTAAATACAAAATGTTATATTCAGGCCAATGACAATCAAGAAAAAGAAGGTGTAGCTATAGTATTGAACACAAAATACAAGGCTAATCTTCTTGAATGACAGGCAGTCTCAAGTAGAGTGATGTGGGCAAATATTAGAATGCAGAACTGGACAATGAGACTTATTTGTGCCTATGGTCCCACAGACAGTTCTACTAAGGTAGAAGTGGAGGAATTTTTTGAGGCTTTAGAGAAAGCAACTGACACAATGAAAAAGGAAAAGATGGTCCTTGTTGGGATCTAAATAGCAGAGTAGGAAATGATTGTCAGACATACAAAAATATTTTGGGAAAATTTGGAGAAATGAGAAAAGCTAATAATAATGGCAAATACCTGTTGGATTTCTGTTCAGGACATGTACTGGTTATTACTAACACAATCTTCCAACATAAAAATGTGCACAAATTCAAATGGAGAAAAGATGGGGATAAGAAGTCTCATTGACTATATTATTGTTGACTGATGTTTTCTGACTGGTGCAGGACACTAGAGTGTACAGAGGATTTGAAATTGGAAGTGATCACCATTTAGCCTTGAACAGGATAAAATTGAATTCATATTGAAAAGAAGAACATGTAAGAAAGTTTTAAAGAGAATAAAAGTTGAGCAGCTCTCAGATATGAACTGTACACTAAAATACACAAACATTATTCAAGAAAAAATGAAACAGTTTGAGAACAGGGACCAAACCTTGAAGGTTCAGTGGCAAATCCTGAAGAAAACATGGATTGATTCAGCCAGAGAAGCATGTGATAAGGTTGTTTGCAAGGCTAGGAAAATCAGAACTCCATGGTGGACACAGGAAGTTAAAGAGGCAGTGAAGGAAAAGAAGAAAGCATATCAAAGGTTCCTGGCAAATAAGTCAGCTTGTGCTCTTAGAGAATACAGAGACAAATGTAAGAAAGATAAACACTGTGTAAAATTAGCTAAACAAAAGTCATGGGAAGACTTTGGTAAGAATATAGAAAATAAATATCAAGAAGGTGACAAAATATTCTGGAGGCTGTTGAAAAAACTCAGAAATGGAGGAAAGAGTGCTGTAAAAGGAATGAGAGATAAAGGTAACATGAAAACTGGTGTAAACAAAATCCTTGAAGTATGGAGTAATTACTTTGAAAAATTGCTAAACGAAACAATCAGTGACAGCACAATAGTAAAAAAACACTCAACAGACATTCAATCAGGAATACATACTTGAAGTAGAAAAAAGCCATCAAAAGCCTGAAATGTGGAAAGGCAGCAGGAGTAGATGATATTCGACAAGAAATGCTCAAGTATGGAGGTATAAAAGTCTTACAGTGACTGCACTGCACTGCATAGTTCAGACGGCCTGGACAGTGGGACGAATTCCAGATGATTGGAGTAGAGCTCTCATAGTACCCATATGCAAAAAGAGAAATAAAATTGAATGCGAGAATTACAGAGGTATTTCCTTACTGAGTGTTCCTGGTAAGATTTATGCAAGTACACTTGAGAAACGGTTGAGAAGAATTGTGGAATCAAGCTGGAATCAGGCCAAATAGAGGCTCAGGATCAGATTTTCACTTGACGACAAATAGTTGAGAAATCATAGGAATGTAACAAATATCTGTATTTAAGTTTTTAGATATGGAAAAGGCATATCACGTGGTGCCAAGAGAAAAGCTATTCAAAATGCTACAAGTATATGGTGACAATGGAGCATTATATCAAGCAATACTTATTCTTTATTTGAGTTGTAAGTCAGCAGTTAGAATTGAAGGAAGTACAGGAAGATGGTTTGATGTTAAATCTGGTGTCAGACAAGGATGTACATTATCCCCTCTATTATTTATTATCTACATGGATCATATTATTAAAGAAAGTGGTGTTAAACCTGATATCAAAATTGGAGATGTTAATCTCAGCCCTTTACTTTATGTGGATGATGTTATACTTCTAAATAAATTCACTACAAGTCTTCAAAATTCCCTGACTAAATTGAATAACTGTTGTAATAGATATGGTATGAATGTCAGCAGTAACAAGATAAAGGCAATGAAAATGGGCAGAAGGATTGAAAATATCAACTGCATCAGTAAAGCTGGTATGGTAGGAAGTCAACTGAATAAATTTATATGGAATAAGAGAGAAATTAGTCAAAACACTAAATTAGCTGTATACAAGACAGTGTTCAAACCAATTTTAACTTATGGATCTGAGAGCTGGGTTAGAAATAAAACACTTGACCAAAGATGAGACACCACAGATATGAGAATCTTGAGAAAGATTAGAGGCATGAACAGTTGGCATCAGTGGCAAGATATTAAAAACGGGGATATTAGGAAAGAACTTAACATTGTTCGCATCCAGGAATGTGTCAGCAGAGCTAATCTCATGTGGTCACTTAAACAGTCCCAGAGGAAGACCAATATATAGGTGGATTTATATAGCAAGAAGTGCCTTAGAAGATAGAAATATAAAATCTGATAATTTTGGAGTCTTGACAGGTAACAGATTGATTTGGAGGAAAATTGTAGATAGGAAGTTAGTAATGATGTAAGTTTTTCATGTAGTACTGTCATATCCTGTTACATCCCTTGAGGGTACATATCAGGAATTTGATGATGACTCCTCATCTCTACATTATCATATCCAGGTAATGTGTTCATTATCTTCCTTCTCACACACACACACTTCTGCCATACCATTTCAAACATAGGCCTCAAATCTCTCACTACCCAATTCACCTTACCTCTCAGGTCAGTTGCAGGTTACAAACAAATGCATCGCTAATTTGGCCTAATGGGTACTAAATGAGTGATCATTATGGGTGACTGAAATTTTCCAAACATTGATTAGGTAGATGAGAAATCTCATGATACTAATGAAGAGGAAAATTTACTGAATTGTTGCTAGACACTTCCTCAAGCAGCATGTGAGGGAATTAATTCAAGGTCAAACAGCGTTATTGTACGCCACACTTCATAGAACTGGCGCTGGCAATGTGCCAAGAATAGTCAATTCGTGCTGAAGGGGAGAAAGAAGTAAAGGATGTACAAATTGGTCACCAACACACGAAATCACTTGCTTTGTACATAAATTTTCCAACTGTTGCACAAGCAAAATAGTTACCACTTTAAAAACTAGAATTTTCATAAAAGAAAAGCTAATTTTCTAAATTACACCTCTGTCCAAAAAGAAACTGAACTTTTAGATTGTTGAAAGCGGCAAACCTTCATTAGTTTTGTCAACTATTTATGATATTTGTTTCATTAGAAACCGAGTTATAGTGCCAAAGTGACACTGTATTTTGACAAACAGTCGGAAAATGAGTTTCAACAGAGAGCTGCAATTTACTTTTGTGTTAAACTTCGTAAAAGTTTTACTGAAACACATTGAATGCTTTAAAAAGCATACGGTGATGAATGCTTATCCCGTACTCAAGTTCACGAGTGGTTTAAACTATTTCAAAGTGGTCGTGAGACGGTTGATGACGGCGTAAAGCCAGGCAATCCAAAAACCGGACTGAGCAAAGTTAACATCCAAAAAGTGCGTGATTTCATCAAAGAAAACCTGAAATCGTCCATGAGATTGATTGAAGATGAATTGAGGATTCCAAAATCAACTGTGCACAATGTTTTGACCGAAAGTTTGGGCCTTGGTAAATTGAATTCGCGATTTGTTCCCCACAAGTTGACTGACAACCAAAAAATGTATCGAATTGAACACTGCAAGGACCTAGTTGAAACTGCTCGTAAGGACTCAACTAGGTTTTTGAGTATGAGCCCGAAACAAAGCACCTGAGTGCTGAGTGGAGACCAGGGCCACGCCAACCCGAGGGTTCAAAGGGTGCACTGCACCCGGTCGGCAACGTTGATATTTTATTTATTGTAGTAAATGCTACATGCAATTTCTTTTAGTTATTTTTTTTAAGGGGCGGCCGATAAAAGTTTGCATCTGGGCAGAAAATACCCTTGGCGCACTCCTGGTGGAGACCACCAGAAGAAGGGCATTCGAAAAAAAGTCACTTGGAGAAGTCGAAAGTAAAGACAATGCTGATTTGTTTCTATGATTCCCAGGACATTATACAAAGAATTCGTTCTGCCTGGCCAAATGGTCAATGGTGAGTTTTATCTTGAAGTTTTGAAGTGATTGATAGCGAGAATTCGTCGCGTACAGCATGAATATTGTGATGCAGGCAGCTGGTCACTTTTGCATGATAATGTGCCCATCTCATCATTCGAACATTGTGAGACAGGTTTTGAGCAAAAACCAAGTTTGTGTGTTGGATCACTCGTCGTATTCACCTGATTTAGCACCCTGTGACTTCTTTCTCTTCCCCCGACTTCATTTGCCGACGAAAGGAAAGCGATACACCATTGAAAATGTTCAAGCAGCAATAACCACAGCCCTCAACAGTATCCCAAAAACCGATATAAAAACCCCATTTAACGAATTCATTGACTGTGCCACATGCTGTATTCGAAGCTGAGGGAGAGTATATTGATTGAAATAAATGATTTGAATAATTATAATTGTCCTGTGTTTTATTTTCTATCAAAAGTTTGGTTTCTTTTTGGACAGAGGGTGTATAATAATAAACACAAAATGCATTGATTAATCTATTATCAGAATGGATTATTCTCCTTCTGATATGTGCAAATTGTCGAAGGGTCTGGCATCTGTGGGCATACAGTAGATTTGTACATAGCTTCAGAATGGGTCTCTGTTAAGAATATGACTATTTTACCATAAGCTAGTGACAGTGATCATGCCATGCTTTCTTGGGAAGTATCTAATTGTATTGATGTTCCCATTAGAGCAGGTTACATGCTGAACTACAAAGTTGGAAATTATGATCAACTTAGAAGAATACTCATTGATCCATGGTATCAGTTACTGAATGGGAAAAATGTCAGCAATACGTGGGAATCTTTGAAAAAGAGCTTAAATGAGGTGGTATCTGAATGTATCCGAGAGTTCGATGAATAAATAGGTTAAGAGTGAAATGGTTGTACAACCTTATTAGGCAAGAGATCCACAAGAAGATGATATGTCAAGAATATCGTGAGAATAAGAGTGAGAGAAGTTATGAAATATATAAAGTGTAGACCACTACACTAGCTTCACTGGGCATCTACAGATGCCGTATGGTCACTCCGATGCTTGGTGATGTGCCACACCAGGCCTCGCCATGTAGTCCTGTTGTTTGCTTTTCTGGTAGCCTCAACTCTCTGAAGATCAGTCACTCCACACATGCCATCCATCCATCTCACTGATGGTCTACCTGCCTCTTTTTCCAGGAACTTTATCTTCTATTACTGTTCTAAGAAGTCTCCATTTCATCCTTTCTATGCATCCAAAATATTTTAACTTTCTTCTGTCAATATCCTTAAGAAGCCTTAAAGTTCTGCTGATCTTTTCTAACACCCATTCATTTGTATGCCTTTCAGTATATGATATCTTCAACAGCCTTCTGTAACACCACATCTCAAAAGCAGATATCCGTTTCTTATCTTACTACTTTAGGTTCCAAGTCTCACATCCATAAGTCACTGTTGGAAAAAACAACTGAATCCAAAATCCTCACTTTGTTTCCATGGAGATAGATCCATCTGTCCAGATTTTAGACAGGTCTCTGACTGTTGTTTTAGCCATTCTTGACCTTTTGCTGACGTCTTCTGAACAGCAATTCTTCACATTAATAATGGATTCCAGGTACTCAAACTTGCTGACTTGCTCAATTCTTTCTCCATTAAGGTACACTTGTTTCTCAAGAGCTTCTCTGTTTGTATTTCCTTTGAGAACAATAATCTTTGTCTTGCTAGGATTGATTTGAGTTGAAGTCCTCTGTTATTACTGATCTTGTTAACTAACTTTGTCAAGAATTAGTCCTAGTTCTTCCATCTCATTACAAAGGAAGTATCATCAGCATACCTCAGATTACTGATCAATCTATCTCCTGTCTGAGCTCATCCAGTGCTTCACGCATGATGTCCTCCGCATATATACTAAACAAGTGAGGAGAAAGTAAGCATCCTTGCCTAACTCCCTTTCCAACTTGAAGCCAGTCAGTCAATCCAACACCTGTTCTTACCGTGGCTTGTTGCTTCTTATACAAGTTGGCTATCAACCTGATAGTGTGTTGAGGAAAACCCATTCTTTTCATTACTTTCCACAGTTTCACATGCTCAACACAGTCAAAAGCTTTAGAGTAGTCTAAGAAACACATTACCAGAGGGAGTCTGAATTCTTTATATTTTTCTATGATCTGTTTAAGGCAAAGGATCTGATCTCTGGTGCCCTTACCTTTCCTAAAACCAACTTGTTCCTCGGGCATCTCTGCCTCAAATTTGGTCCCAATCCTATTTAGCATGATCTTCAAGAAAATTTTGCTTGCATAAGATATCAAACTAGTAGTTCTATAATTCTTGCGTGCCTTCATATCACCTTTCTTATGTAGTGGTATGAAAACTGACTTCTTCCAGTCTCTAGGCCATGATCATGTCTCCCATATCCTTGTAATCAATCTATGAAACACTTTTATCCCTCTGTCCCCTGTGGCCTTAATTAACTCTGCTGGGATTTCATCTTCTCCTGGGGCCTTATTGCTGTCAAGCTGCTTAACTGCTCTTTCAACTTCATGCCTAAGTGCAGGAGGTTCCAAATCAAAATCAAAATTTTCCTGGTGGGAGGGCTCCACATTTTCTTTATCCACTCTGCTGTACAGTTCCTCACAGTATTCTTTCCATCTGTTTTTAATTTCCAACTCTTCTGTTAGTAATGATCCATTCCTGTCTTTGATGACATTCATTTTAGGCTTAAACTTGTGCTTTAAGTCACGAACTAAATTAAACATCCTTTTATAATTGTGCCTTCTCATCTGGAACTCTATTTCTTCACATTTGTTAGTATAGAACTTTTTCTTGTCCTGCTTGATGGCTCTTCTGACTTCTCTGTGTAATCTCTTGTATTCTTCAGTCTCTCTGTGTCTTTGTTTTTCGAATCGCCTTTTTTTGATTAGTTTCCATGTTGAATCTGATATCCATGGGTCTTTTGGTCTTCTTATTGGACTGAGATACTTCTTCGCTGTATCCTGTATTATCACCTTGACTCCTTCCCAAAGCATTTCTGGTGAGTTCTCTTCATTGGTCTCCAAAAAATCATCCAACCGAGTTGACGTTTCTTCTGTGAATCCACTAGGAATTACTCTAACATCCAATCTAGTGGGCTGTGCCAGACCTGGTAGTTTTCGGAGTCTTAGTCTTACTTTGGCTCTTACTAGCTGATGGTCTGTACCACAATCTGCTCCAGGACAAGTATGCACATCAGAGATACTTGTCTTCCACCACTGGAGAGCCAGGATGTAATCAGTCTGGTGCCTTGACCTATCAATGTTATATGTCCAAGTATAGGTCTGTCGTGGATGTTTCTGGAAGCAGGTATTGGTAATAACTAATCTATTAGCAAGGGCAAATTCCAACAGTCTTTCGCCACAGGTGTTACGTACACTCAGACCAAACATCCCACACTCCAGCCTGACTCTCATACATCTCCTTGGTAGGCAGTCCAAAACAGTTTGTAAGTTTTCATAGAATTCCTCACGCTCTTCTTCAGGCCTATCCGTATGAGGTGCATAAACTACCACAATTGATACATTGGTAGGCTGAGCCTTAAGTCTAATAAAGCGTATCCTATCATTAATGGGGTTATAACCAAGAAGGTTTCTTGCCTGAGCTGTCTTCAATATCACAGCTGCCCCATGATGTTTTGAGTCACCACCTGAGTAAATAACTAGCTAAATAAATAAAGTGTAGACCAGAAAAGTAAATATGAAAAGGAATTGGCTAAGCAGGCTAAAGGCAATCCCAAAAGAATTTTATCCTTATGCTACAAGAAAAGAATGAATGAATGTAGAAGAATAAATTTATTGAATGCAAATGGTAATCTAGTGTCAGAAGCTAATGATATTGTTCAATTAATGAGTGCTCACTTTGCTAAGATATATCAACCAGGTGTATGTAACATGTTGCTCAGTGTTACTGCTACATTGGATGAATAGTTAGAGCTGCATGAAAAATGTTGAAATGCTGTTGCATAACCTGAATAAGAATTTGTTAATAGGGACATGAAATATCAGCATGTTTGCTAAAGGAATGTTCAACTGAATTGCCTAGGCCTTCACATGTTTGTATAACTTGAGTCTCAGCTCAAGAATGATACACAGGAATGGAAGGAATGTATGATAGTTCCATTGTACAAGGGTGGCGCAAAAACTAATAAGTCTAACTACTGAACTACTTTTAGAGAAGTTCTTACCAACGTCTCTAAAATCCTCAATACCACACCAGAGATACTGATGTGGTATTGAGGATTTTAGAGAAGTTGGTAAGAACTCACATACAGAAATTTGTAGACAAGCAAGCTATATTTTGCAAGGAGCAGCATGGTTTATTAAAGGAAGGTCATGTTTCAGCATGCTCATATTTTTTTATGATAATGTTGGATTTTGCTAAGGTATTTGAGCTGAGACTCAAGTTATACAAACATTTGAAAGGCCTAGCCAATTCAGTTGAACATTCATAATAAATTTAGTTTAATCCTTTATCCAAGTGTGAGCAAACAAAGTTTGCTCACACTTGGTTTGCACCTGAAAGTATCTTCAGGACTGGGGTAAGGTGGTACAACCCCAGGGCAACTCCTTGCAAAGGTGGAGCAAGCTACCAACACTCCTATCTGAGTATCTCCCAAAATGCAAAACACATCTCCTTGCGGATATGTCTAATGTTATGCATTAAGGGAAGGGCTACTACCAGACTAGTTTTGACCTTTATTGAGGTCTCTTCAGTGGGAGCCAGGCCCAAGTGGAGATACCAGGCAGAAGCATTAGCAGGTCATCTCCACCTATAGGAGTTGCCAAATGGTGTGCCACCCTTTTTTAATAAATTACTCTGGATTTAGAGAAAGATGTTGAAAGTTTATTTTTCACTTGGTTAGAGTATAATAAATTTAGTTTAATCCTTTATCCAAGTGTGAGCAAACAAAGTTTGCGCCTGAAAGTATCTTCAGGACTGGGGTAGGTGGTACAACCCCAGGGCAACTCCTTGCAAAGGTGGAGCAAGCTACCAACACTCCTATCTCAGTATCTCCCAAAATGCAAAACACATCTCCTTGCAGATATGTCTAATGTTATGCATTAAGAGAAGGGCCACTACCCAGACTAGTTTCAACCTTTATTGAGGTCTCTTCAGTGGGAGCCAGTCCCAAGTGGAGATACTAGGCAGAAACATTAGCAGCAATAGGAGTGTTTATAGGTGGAGATGACCTAAAGGCAATCCCAAAAGAATAAAATTCTTTTGGGATTGCCTTTAGCTTGCATAGCCAATTTTTTTTCATATTTACTTTTCTGGTCTATACTTTATATATTATATATAGGATACCCCACAAAACGCAATTGCATAAACTGAAGAATATGAGATTGGAATATAAACTCTTTGGATCAGTGGGTATGAATCTGCCAGATTTAAGGTGACCCAGTGGTGTACCTCAGGGTTCAGTCCTTGGGCCATTGTTGTTCAATCTATACATTAATGACATTTGGGAGGAACTAATAGGAGTGTGCAATTGTTTGCTGATGATGCGAAGATAAGCAGGGTATTCAAGGATGCTACTGATATCCAGTACTTATAAAATTATTTTAATAGACTGGAAATTTGGGCAAACGAAACTGACTGTCAGTTTAATGGTAGTAAATGTAAAGTTATGCACTTTGGTGCAGTGAGATTTTCAATGCCATGTTATATTAGCAAAGTTATGCTACAAGAAACTGATGAAGCTAGAGATCATGGCATAATTATGGATAGGAATTTAATGTTCAAAGGTCACATAGCAAAAGTTGCAAATACAACTCAGAAGATAATTGCGATGTTGAAGCGAACCTTGACATGTAAGTATAAAAAGTCATTTTGCCTCTTGATAAGACCACACCTGGATTATTGTGTGCAGAGTTGGTCTCCCAGGTTTCAAGGTGATAAAAGAAGCTGTGGGAAGGGTGCAAAGAAGAGTTACAAGAGTTGCTGGTCTGGTTGGCTGAGTGGTTAGCGTATCGACTTGCCAGCCAAAAGGCTGTGGACTCGAATCTCTCCATGGACACGAATGTTTGTGATTGTCTGTGAAAATACTAGTGGTGGTGGGCAGTAGATGGAATTGGTGTAGATGACGATTGTAATTGCAGCTCACTGTACTCAGTGGATTTGAGTGGTGGTGACGGAGAGTTGTAGAGTAGGCGCCCTTCCTCGATGTGTCTTTGGACTCCTGGAGGTGTTACGTAATAATAATATTCAGATTATGGGATTTAGATTATGAAAACAGATTGCGAGTATGTAGATTACAGAAGTTTATAGAGGTCTATAAACTTCTGAATGGGTGTTATAGGATATTGTCTGAAATTTCTGAAATTTTTTGTTATATGGAAGGTGGGGAGAGAACGCCTGGGCATCCATGGAAGGTAAGTTTGTTGACAGCCAAGAAAGGGATAAGAACTAAGTTTTTCTCTTACAGAGCAGTGAGTAAGTGGAGTAATTTGCCTTTAGGGGTAGTGAGTACATCTAGTGTGAGTGAATTTAAGGGAAGATTGACAGCTGGTTTGGGTGATTTTTAGCCTCACTAGATGATTCGTTGACTCTCTGGAGATCTCATATCATAATAATAATCATTTGTACCACTATCGCAATCGTGTTATCCTTTCTCTTTCATCTTGCTTAATTGCCATAATTCACACTATTATTCATCCAGGCAAGCCACCCCTCTAGTAGCGCTCTCACTTTCCCCTCATGTTCATTTTACATCACTCAGCGTTTCCAGTCTTCTAATCTCTTGTGTACGCTTCTTTACTCATTTTTCATATGTTCCACTTCTTCTGTCAGTATCTCTCTTTCCAAGCAACCTGCTATTGCTCGTCATTCACTTACCCAAATGTTATCATCTTATAAATCTACTACATTCATTTCCACATGATGCTGATCTTCCTTAGCCTCAAACACACACTACTCATCTCACTCTGCCAGCATTCACTCATTTCTGAAACACCACCACTACATCCACTTAAATCAATTCCGATATCAATCTCGCCAAGCGTTTTCCATTTCCTACATTTTATGCAGCCATGCACTCCCTAGTCTCTTACTTGCCATATTTCTAACTGCCGGGATGCAAACATGCTGCAAGCACCGCATGCCACATAGTTGTGTAATATGCAGTGTAAAATTTAGTCCTTGAATAGTAGTAAGCTATGCAATAAAGTGTCAGCAAACAATCTTATGACAACCGCCATTATTGTAACGCAATACAAATACACTGACAACCTATACTAAAAATATGCTCTAAACCAGAAGTGTCAAACTGGCGGCCCCCAAAGCAATTTCTTGCAGCCCACGACACCTCAAGGAAAGATAAAAAAAAAGATGGTTGCTTTTTATAATAAAACAGAAATACCGTATTTACTCGAATATAACTCGCCCTCGCATATCACTCGCATCCCTGATATTACTTTACGAGAAAAAAAAAAAAAAAAAAAAAAACGTTTTGCATATACATCACACACGAAAATAAAGTTTAACCACTTTCAAGTCGGGGCGATAACTCGCTAGGCGCAGTAAACAACCTGTCCTCTCCAACTGCCACTAGGAAAACAAGTAGTTTTATTGTATCACTGAATAAAGTACAGAGACAACTGGGATAAACATGCCACTACCTAATGAATCGCATGTCTCCTCCCACATTAACCATGCTGTTTATACTCAAGCAAAATCATAGGTTTCATCAGCAAACACAGTATCTGACTAAAAAAAAAACTATTGTTTTTAGTTAGATGTGTGCAAGTATGCCCACTAACTCAAATGCAAAACAACAATAAAATTAATTTCGGTTTAATTTGGCTTAAATGCTATCTATTGTAAATATTAATTTTAAAAAAATTCAGCTAACACCTTTTATTCCTGTAATATAAATATAATAAAAATATTTATTTTTTTTTAGTTGTCATAATCATTATACTATTATTTTATGTCTTGTAATAACTTAGAATAAATAAAATTTTTGTTATTAATTTTCCAATTTATTTATACTCATTCTTTCATTCCCTTCAATTCTAATTAATGAAGGTTTTTTAGTGTAAAATTTTTTGCAGCCCACTTGAGATACACTTTTATAGCAAATGGCCCACAGTCCAATTGAGTTTGATACTCCTGCTCAAAACAATCAAAAAATGAAAATGTGAAGTATCCACGCCCAGTTATAATGTAATATATCGAAACTTATCTTATTTTCTCTGTTTCTCTGACACTATGTTAATGCTTCTGATGTGATCGTTGCACTCTCTTCATTAATTTTATATATATATTTACTGATTTCATGTTGTATTACAGTTTAATGGACTTCTGTCATAAAGAGTGGATTTCAGCATAAAAATATGTTTAAAAAAATGCATCTTGCTAATGTGAAATTCATGTTTGATACCACATGAGAATTCTGTTGTGGACAAGATACCGGTTGTGAAAGGTTTTAGGTAGATCATCAATCTATGTGAGAATTGATATAAACTTTTCTATTTACACTTCATACAGTTTTTTTTTTAAACACAGCACAGACCCACAGTTTTCTGAAATGCACTGTCACAAACAACATATTCACTAGATATGTGTCCAATAGTGTGCCACGTGGTTCCTTTGTTATTATTTAGAATCTTTGGATACTTCTTCTACAAGATGCAACTTATTTTAAGGGTTTAAATACAAGGTGACTATAATTAAAGAGGAAGTGTACAGAGCCTGGTAGCAAAAAATGTATTGGATGAAATTCAACCAAACTTAGTGACGTGGAGTTTTGATTTACAGAAAAAAAAAAAAAAAATTCTGCCACAAGTGGACAATTGGTGCTAGAATCCTGTGATATTTGCATTATCTCACTGTTTCTAATGACAAGTTGGTGGATATAAGGAAGTGCCATTGATCTCACCTTACTGGAACATACATTGCTAGTCAAGCTTTACCATCAACAGTGCAGTAATGCTAATGCCATGCCTCAAGAATTCCACTGTTTGAAAGATAGAAGAAAAGGTTTAGTGACAATAGTAAACTTTAGCTGTGATGTCAGGATGGTGCAAACAGATTATGCCTGAACAAGTTGACAAAGTTGCAAAGTTATAATCCATTATTCAATCTGTGTTCCACGGATTGAATAACGCACAAAGTTCCAACAGTGTTTGGGCAATTTCAAGGCAACTGGACATGCCATACTCAACTATGTTGAAAATCCTGCATCAAATGCTGAGGTTTTCCCCCCTACAAGATCTCCCATACTCAAGCTTTGCTTCATGAATGTGGAAACTTGATTGCAGTTTGCCCTGCGTTTCTTAGCTCAAATGGAGATGAATGATGCATGGCTGTGGAAGATCTTGTGGAATGCCAAGACACATTTTTAATCTGAACGGTAGTGTTACTCACACAGTTGCTGCATTTGGACTGTGAATAACCCTCATGTTCCATCACACCCCCTTTACACTCACCAAAAGTTGCAGTGTGGTTTCACTGCATCATTTATTATCAGTTCGTACTTTTGAAGAACTTTGCATGACAGGACCAGTGACTTGTATCATTTCTCTTGTTAGGTATCAAGAGTTGCTGTGCAATGTTGTTGTTCCATAACTGCAACAGCAAAGATGCCTTGACTTTACTATATTCTTGTAGAATGGAGCACCACCTCACTTTGGATTGCCAGTACAGCAAATGTTACAAAAATACTTCACAGAACACAGAGTGATTAGTCTTGCATTTCCCACAGTATGGTCACCTCGTTTGCCTGATCTCAACTGCTGAGACTTTTGGTTGTGGGGGGCCATCTGAAATGCATGGCGTATGAAGGACACATTCCTAATTTAGCAACCTTAAAAGAAAGAATAACGCAGCATGAGGCAAATCGACACAGATCTGTTGTGTTCTGCTGTAGAAAATGTCATTCACAGAATGCAGTTTTTAGATCATTTGAAAGGAGGACATATTGAACCACATCTGTAAGTTATACAAACATAAAAATTGAATTGTTGTGTCTCTTCTAGCCATTACTGTTAATTAATCCCAAACCACGTGCTTATAGCACCATATTCTCCTGGTGGCAGAATTTTGTACTATTTTTTATCTTCTGTAAATAAAAACCATGTTCCAGAGTGTACTTACACCAAGTTTGGTGTAAGTACACTCTGGATTTGTCCAATGCATTTCTTGCTATAGGGCTCTGAACACCTCTTTAATTCTGGCCCCCCTGTATATATAAAAATCTGTGAGACTTCATGTAGGAAGTGCCATTATCAATTTTTATCAAACTGACCACTCTCAAGACTCGCATATATTGATATCATATTTTGATGCCAATTATATTTTAGCATTTCTAGCACTGACAGTATAGACGTTTTGAAACTCTGTCAAGTGCTTTTAAATCAGTTCGATCAGAAATTTAATCAGATTGTTCTTGCATCAAGCCACAGATATGTTTTTTTAGGTATTATGTTATTACTTGTAGCCAAGATGGTTGACTGAGAGTGTAATGCACTGCTCTCCAGTCATAAGTGAAAATTAAAAAAAAAAAACCTTAGCCATATCCACAGTACTATATATTTACAACCCTTTATAAGTGAGAGTCACAAAAAAAATTAAATAAATCATGACCGCAGACCTCAGTATAAAAAAAAAGAGGGAGTAAGACTTCACTTGAATACTGCATGTGATAAACAAATCTTTGTTCAAATCTTGTATTTAAAAAATGTATTTGTTAACTAGGCTGGAGTTTTTTGAGGAGCTTGAGACTTGTGGGTTTGGTGTTGATACACTTTAGAAAAATAAGAAAAGTGTGTATATTTAGTATGGGCTATATCTGTTTTAATAAAAATTGTCTTCAGTGGAAAGTCTTAGGATCCTGTATCATTAATATACTGGTGATATATACCCATTAGTGAATATAGTGTGGTATTTATCAGAATTCAAAGTTATCTAGAGTGCCATCAGATCCTGAAATATATTGTAGAACCTCCATAGTTCAGTTGGCATAGATGCGAGCCCTCTCCCATTGTCAGAGGATTCGATCTACTTCTCCCATGACCCACTCCATCATGGGAGAGTGTATACATATTTGTCTTGATGAATCTATGAAGGTGAAAGACAATCACAAACATCCATGCCTTTGGCAGGATTTGAGCCCACAGCCTCGTGGCTGGAGAGCAGATATGCTAACCTCAGCCATCCAGGCTAACTTACATAAGCAACCTTTATCAGATTTTTTCATTCAAATAGCGAGTTAGCCAGTCTCATTTGGAGGTAGTTTCCCCTCCCGGAAACTCTGGGTTTTTTTGTCTTGCAGAACAGGCAAACTGGCCCCCATGAATACACACAGTTCTACAGACATAAAATACTTAACCTTGGAGGGATGCAACAGAGGAATGGCGAGCCAGCTGCATTAAATTGCCCAAGCCTCTAATCAATGAACTTGACCTGCCTTGAATGGATGTATTTTCCGAATAACATGCATGAGAAATAAATTTAAGTTCATCAGAATTTAATAAATGTAAAGCATAATATGCCAGTGATAGTGGATAAATGATTCTTGTTACTCTGTAGAGGTTTAATAATAATGTCCTGCATGCATTTATTTCATTTTACTTTTTTAGATCTTGAAAAAATTAAGGGATACATTGATTCCTTTAAATATGGAGCACCACCACATGCAGGAGGAGGAATTGGTTAGTATATAAGTTCTATAAATTAGTTGAATGACAGTATAGTGTTAATTATATGTAATTTGTCATATTAAACTTCCAGTTTCTACATTTAAAATTATTGATAACAAATAATAAACCAATAAAATTATATCTGTGATTATGAAATGTGGAGTAGGCTATTTCTCAAATTTGTTTATCAGCTATCATCGTCATCAAATTCCTGATATATATACCCTCAAGGGGTGTACAGGATATGATAGTACTATATGAAAAATTTACACCATTACTAACAGGGGTGCTTAAAGGTCCAAAGCTATATAACTGAGAGGAGACCTCCACATAGCCTTCAAAGGAATGCGGAGAACCGACCAGGGCTTCTGACCTAATGTCCGATCCTCACCTTCTCGTGATGCACCATGTTAGGTATCTACCTGGATACTGAATGGACAAGGATGGGCTGGCAATTTGTGATTTAGCTGACCAAATTGTATTCTTATTGGCTTAAACAAAATTTTCAAATGACGGTACAACATGACAGAATTTATCAGCTATTTGCTTGCAAATTTCCACATGTCATGTACCAGTGGGCTTGGTTGGCCGAGTAGTTAGCGTGTCTGCTCTTCAGCCAAGAGGCCGTGGATTTGAATCCCGCCATGGGCATGGATGTTTGTGATTGTCCTACAAACTTTGCGTGGAAAGGGAATCTGCAACCCTACCACTTCTTCTGGCAGAAGACATTATTGCCAAAACCACTTGAGGTACGGCAGTGACCATACGGAGTCTACGGACATCAAATGTGATTTTTTTTTAATTATTATTATGTACCAGTGGGATGGTGAAGGGGTAGTGCCCCATTCAGAAGTTATCTTAGCAATATACTAGATTTGAGACAAAAGCTTTTTCAATAGTTGATAAACTTTTGAAAAAGCTTGTCTCAAATTTAGTACATTGAATTTTTGGATTATTGATGCAAACTCGTCAGCTTCATGAAAATAGGCCATGAGCTAGTTTTGCAGACCTCAATCACAAAAAAAAAAAAAAAAAAAAAATTACTACAAATGATGTAGAAAATGGCACTACAAAGAGAATCTAAAATGACGGTGATGATATAAAAAGTGAACGTATGGATATCTGAATGTATCAGAAGATTGCAGAACTGATATATGCAGCAAAAAAATCATTTTAAAAATTACAGTGCTTTCTAGAATACCTCATGCTTGCATATAAGCTTGGGGGGCCTTGTGATTTTGTTGAAGTTTGTGTGACTACTATAAATGCACATAATTATAGTACTGAAATTCAAGTGTTTGTTTTTTCCTGACCATGAAAAGATTTCTCGCTGCCACTGCTTTGTAGCAACATTTCTTTTTTTTTCTTTCACCCTTGCATCATTCTATCAGCAGCATGATTTCTAATCTCTTCTACCCCTTTAGTTATCTTTATTCTTCATAAAGGATGGACTGTAAATGCTTCACCCTTCACTTAGTAGACTTAGTGATCACACTGCACACATGGAACTTCACAGATTAATGTACACTTGCAAACTTGTGTATTCTTGTGTATCACAAGAATACACAAGTGGAAAGCATGAATATGTTATAAACCTTAGTTTTTGGTTGAATATATATATTTTAAAAAAATACACATTGTTCAAAAAAAATATGGTTCCAGGGAGAATATACTGAAAGCTGAAATATGCATGTGATAAAAATGTATATTTCAGCTCTAAAGATAGATAGATAGATATAGGCTTACCATACATCCCGGTTTGACCTGGACTGTCTCGGTCATTTGGTAAAAATTTAAAAGTGCAGAATATACACGCAGTACAAAAAGTGCAGCCTCAGAAAATGGCGATTAGGCAACACGAATACCCCACTTTGACTCTGGCCTGTATGCTGCGTCGCGAGTCATTGTTGAGCACGTGCAATTTTAGTTGAGTTTAGATTGTAAGTTGGTGTTTCTTTTTGGCGTGTTGTTTGTGATTTTTTTTACTTCATTAAATTAATTTAATCCCAAAATGCCAAAATTATGGATGAATTAAAAAAGGATTATCCATTTTTGAAAAAAGTTTGTGGTCATATTGACAACGTGAAATGTGAACAGTGTTCTTCAGAATTTTATGTGGCTCATGGTGGGCGTTCGGACATAAAAAATCACTTGACATGTGCGAAACATAAGGCTAGTCTAGCAGCGGAAGGAACTTCCTCAGAGATATTGTCATATTTTAAAGGTGCCGATCCAAGTGACAAAGAATTTTTAATAGCTGCTAAAGAAATAACTTTTGCATTTCATGTCTTCACAATCTCAGCTTTAAGTCTGATTGTTCATCTAAATTGATATCAAAGCTTTTTGAAACAAAGTTTAGACTGGGTAGAACAAAATGTGAAGCTGTCATTGTTAATTTCATTGAGCCACTGTTGTTTCAGCAACTTTGTGAAGATTTAAACAAAACAAATTTTGTGACGGTATCAATTGATTCTTCCAACAGGAAAGAAATTAAAACTGTGCCATGTGTTGTACAGTATTTTGCACCAAATTGTGGAATAAAAGTTAAACTTTTAGACTTTCAATCAGTTCCCGGTGAAACTGCAGAAATACTGACAAACCATTTAATGTCAGTTATGAAAACTCATAATATAACAAAAAAAATTATTGGATTTTGTGGAGATAACTGCAATACCAATTTTTGGGGTGTAAAACGGAGAGGAGAAAACAATATTTACAGTCGATTGAAGAAGGAACTAGGAAGAAATATTGTGGGCATTGGTTATGGTGCTCACATCATTCACAACTGTCTTCAAACTGCAGTTGATGTTATACCTATTTAAATATAAGCTTTAGTAGTCAAAATTTATAAATATTTCCACATTTATACGGTTTGAGTCACTCAACTAAAAGCGTTCTGTGAATTTGTAGATGTAGAGTATAAAAAGGTTCTTCAACATGGCAACACCCATTTTCTTTCGCTACTTCCAGCTTTTGACAGAATACTTGAAATCTATGAGGGACTGAAATCATATTTTATTTCACAAGAACACTGTCCGGTGATGATAAAACAGTTCTTTGATAATGATTGTGGTGAAATATATTTGTGGTTTGTGCGCGGGCAACTCAAATTGTTTAACAAATCTATCTTGATTATGGAAAGTACAAAAGCGAGTGCAACAGATATTGTCATTGAACTTAGAAAATTAAAAACAAATCTTGAGGAAAGGCGTGATAATAAATTTATACCTCAAGAAGCAAAAAAGCTTTTTAGAATACTAGAAAATAATGGAAGTATTAATACAATATTACAAGAGTTTACAAAATTTTATGACCGATGTCTTTCTTACATTGATTTTTGGTAGAGCGGAATCTTTTACTTGGATAAACAACAATGAATTAACTTCAGAGTCGGAAATTGAAGCTTCAGGTGAAAAAAATTAATCAAACTCTTGCAAATAATGCAATAAACATGGATGAACTGTTTGATGAAGTGGTGATTGCAAAAGCTTTTTGGTCGGCAAACTATGACATTTTGAAAAATACAAGTTACGAAGAAAAATGGATACAACTATTCAGTCATTTCAAAGAAAAGAACATTTCATTGCCCAATCTTGTCCAAATTATAGAATACATTTTCAGCCTGCCAGGCACATCTTCACCAGTTGAAAGGATATTCTCAATAATGAATAACATATGGTCTGAAGGAAGAGGTAGAATGGCTGAATCAACAGCAAAAGCTGTATTGCACTGCAATCTTAATACTGAACTAAATTGTAGTGAATTTTTTAACGCGATTAAAAATAACAAAGAATTTTTAAAGAAAGTTCACGTTAGTGATAAATATTAATAACTTTTTAATAATAAGTTATGTTCAGTTAAGAGTAATTAAAAATTATTACTACGAAATTTTTTTTGTTAACCACTCCGTTATTTAGCCTTTTGAATCATAAGTACTTAGCGTAGAAGACTTTACTTTCTGTTTTGAGCAAACTCTCAAAAATGTCCCGGTTTGATAAAAAAAAAAAAAAAATTTATGGTTAGTCTATATATATATATATATATATATATATACACACACACATATACATATACATATATACACGTGGTGTGTGTGTGTGTGTGTGTGTGTGTGTGTGTGTGTGTGTGTGTGTGTGTGTGTGTGTGTGTGTGTGTGTGTGTGTGTGTGTGTTAAAGATACCAAGCAATTCAATTTTATAAGCTAGGTTTTTTTAATCCTTTTTCCCAAGTAAGTCAAGTTTGCGGCTGCACGTAGTGCAACTCGTTGTAAAGGAGGAGTAAGCTCTGATCACTTTCCTTAGAATTTTCCCCTAATGCAAAGCACATTTCCTTGCAGAGATGTATGATGCTATGCATTAAGGTAATGGTCACTATACCCAAGGTAAAAAATTTTCTACATCTTACTCTCATCCTGAGATTTTTATTTATTGAGGCCAAAAGCACCTTTTGGCAACTTGTTTAGGTAAAATATTTATAAGCTCTGTATTACTTCACCCTTGGCATTTTTTAGGTCTGGATCCCACTGACGAAACCTCAATAAAGGTCGAAACCAGTATGGGTAGTGACAATTACCTTAATGCATAGCATCATACATCTCCAGAAGGAAATGTGCTTTGTATTAGGGGAAAATTCTAAGGAAAGTGATCAGAATTACAACGAGTTGCATAGTGTTGCACTACATGCAGCCGCAAACTTGACTTATCTGTTTGCTTACTTGGGAAAAAGGATTAAAAAACCTAGCTTATAAAATTGCTTGGTATCTTTAACATAATATATACCCAAGGTAAAAAACTTTCTACATCTTACTCTCATCCTGAGATTTTTATTTAATGAGGTCAAAAGCACCTTATGGCAACTTGTTTAGGTAAAATATTTATAAGCTCTGTATTACTTCACCTTTGGCATTTTTTAGGTCTGGCTCCCACTGACGAGACCTCAATAAAGGTCGAAACCAGTATAGGTAGTGACCATTGCCTTAATGCATAGCATCATATATCTCCATAAGAAATGTGTTTTGCATTAGGGGAAAATTCTAAGTAAAGTGATCAGAACTTACTCCACCTTTATGAGTTGCCTAGTGTTGCACTACATGCAGCTGCAAACTTGACTTACTTGGGAAAAAGGATTAAAAAACCTAGCTTATAAAATTGCTTGATATCTTTAACATAATATATACTCAAGGAAAACAAACTTTCTACATATATATATATATATATATATATATATATATATATATATATATATATATATATATATATATATATATATATATATATATAAAGCCATCAAATACGTAAAATGTGGAAGGGTAGCTTGGTTAGATATCTTCATTCCAGAATGAAATTTACTTTGTAAAACCAAAGGAGTATTATTTTTCTCCAAAATTCCTTCAAAGAATCATTAATAAATATGTTGCCTGAATTTTAAAAAAAGTTAATACCCATCTTCAGATCTGTTAACAAAATTTGTTACCATCACCAAGTACCTTTTTTCTGTAATCTGTCCTCTTTTATCCAGACTCATCATACTGCTCAGAGAAAAGTACTTGAGAACATGAATATCAGTTAAGACTCGCACAGTATAATGTAAAAGTGATTATTAGTTGATGTGGAGAACTTGCAGGATGATTTAAATATGCTATCATGGATAGAATGATTGATTAATCTGGAGGACTTCAACTATGGAGATATAGATTGGAAGGAAGATCACATAGCAGGAAGGAAATGGAATTTATACACCTACAGAGAGATAATTACTTAAAGCAGCATGTGATAGAGGGGAATCAAAGTGCAAGAGTATTGGACTTTGTAATAGGATCAGACGGGCTATCCATAACCAAGGTGGCAACATTGCCTGTGATTGGCAAAAGCGACCATGCAGTCTTAACTTGAGAGATTGTAAAACATGAGGAATATTCTCTGAAGAAGTGATATATGTGGAACTACAAGGCAGGTGATTATGAAAAGCTTAGGAAGAAGCTTGAATCTGTGCCATGGCATAAAACGCTGCAACGGAGGAATGCTGGTAGTGCAAAGGAGGTATATAAGGAGAAAGGTGACCAACAAACTCATAATCAGTACATGGCTCAGTCAAGAAAGCTGACTAACATGGTAAGGAAGGAAAAATCAGATTAGGAGAAGGAAATCCCGAAGAGTTCATGTGTTATGTGGTAGGTAAGAGTAAGAATGATGTTGAAAGATTAACCGTAATGACTGATGATGGTCACAAGGTGGCAGAAGCAGATAAAATAGTTAAGTCACTTGAGTGACCACTTTGTAATGGTATATCGTCCAAGTGAGGTTACTACTGCAACATATGTTACAGGCTGATGTGGAAACAGAGGTGAATGAATTGGAGGTTCTTAGGATATTACAGAATTGAGATTAGATGGGATATCTGCTTGGATTTTGTGAGAATGTGCAGGAGAACTGACAATGCTTCCGACATTGGCTCTTTAAGTCTTAGCTGTGGTAGAGTTCCAAGGGAGTGAAAAGAGAGCAAAATAATTCTGTTATATAAAGAAAGTTCTAAGACTTCAATAACAAATTATAGACACCAATCAGTATCTCAGCCATGGTGGTAAAAGTACTGGAAAAATCAGTCAAAACAAGAATTCAAGAGACAATAGGAACAATATGGCTTTCCGAAGGATGAGTCATGACTTAGTAATTTACTATTCTTTTATAATAGAGTAGCAGCTGAGTTGGATAAAGGAATGGCTACATGATGATTCTGATTGATTTTGCAAAAGCATTTGACAGAATACCACATTGAACTCTGTTATGGAAATTAGAACAAATGGGGATGGATATGACATTATTTATGTCAATAAGAGAATACTGCTTTATAGATATCAAAAAGTGGTATATGGAGGGATAGAATCAAGGCAAAAACAGGTGACTAGTGGTGTACAGGGTTCAGTCCTGGGACCACTACTGTTTAATTTGTACATAAATAATATAGAAATAACCTGAAAGGAAACATTCAGTTGTTTGCTGATGATGTGAAATTAGAGATAGTAATAGTTTAATCAGGGCGATGTGAAGAGTGCAGGATGATTTAAATATGCTGTCATGGGTAAAAGATATGGATGTCAGTTTAATGTGGAGAAATGTAAAGTTATGCATTTTGGAATAAATAGATTACAAGCTTTGTACCACATTGATGGATCTGTTCTCCAGGAATTAGATTAAGCTAGAGATTTAGGGGTGGTGGTGGTGGTAGACAGATGGTTAAAGTTTAGAGGACATATTGATAAGTAGCTCATAAGATTGCTTCTGGAGAGATAAGGAAGTTGTTATTCCTCTTTATAAGGCCTTGACATGTCCACATCTGGATTACTAGGTCTAGTCTCCTGGGTTTCTTGGAGATGAGGAAGCATTGTAGAAGATTTAGAAGCAGTGAACAAGATGGTGAGTGGTCGGTGGAATGTTCCCTATGAGGATAAATTGAGGGTGTGTGTGGATTGCAAAAGTTGATTGATAGAACCAAAAAAAAAAGGATATGATAGAAACATTTGTTACTTAAAGAGTTTCATAGGATTGATGCAAGGGAAATGTTTCAGCACTTGGCTAGAGGGTAAAGAACAAGAGGTCATCCCTGGAAATTGAGTAAAGGCTTAGTTAATAGGGGTATGATAACTAGATATTTTTGCTTGGAAAGTTGTGAATGAGTGGATTGGCATGCCCAAATCAGTTGTGAGTGCTTTGTCTGTTAATGAGTTCAAGCAGAGGTATGATAGATTGTGTGGATAGTTTGGATCTCATACAATCAATCTTCAGACTCTATGGAGGTGCCCATATAATAATAATAATAATAAAAGCCAATATCCTTTGAGCTGATACAAAATTGCTACACAGTTTCGAAATGTGAAAGCTTTCAACAAGGATGCTAAAGTCTGCTGCATTATGCTTACGTAGTAGTAGTAGTATGAAATGAACTTCTTGTAACTAAAAATTTAAGAAGCTGTTATACTTAATTGTATTAAGCAATTCTTGACATGTACCATCAGCTGATGTATAGGATATTATGATAATACTACATGAAAAAGTTATATCATTACTGACTTCCTATTGACAGTTTTCCTCCAATTCATCTGTTATTGGTAAAGACTCCAATATTATTAGATCTTACATTTCTTTCTTCTAAGACTTTTTTACTGTATCACTCTGCACTACATGTTTGTTTACACTATTACTAATATCCTAACAAAATACTCTCACTTGGCAGCATTACATTGTTGTCATATCTTATATTTCTATCTTCTTACATCTTGGTATCAAACACCTGTTTTGTTAACCTTTCCTCTCATATTCTTACTTCTTAGTAGTAGTAGTAGTATGAAATGATCACTTAAACTTTGGATTTGTATGGTCACTTAAACTTTGGATTAGTTATGCTCACACATTCTTGAATGTTAACAGAATTAAGCTACATCCTAATTTTTATGGAATCAATGGCAGAATCATTTTTAATAAGATTCTGCATTTGATTCCATCTGTTCACTCCCTCTCTGGGGCTTTTCCCTACCATCTTAGCAAATATCACTTGTTTTGCTTAACTTTCCTCTCCCATTCTGTTTAAGTATACCACATGAGATTAGTTCTGCCAACATGTTCTTGAATGCTAATGATGTCGAGTTCTTTCCTAACATCCTCATTTTTAATATGATACTGCTGTTGATTGCCATCTGTTCATGCCCATAACTTTTGTCTGAACTCTCATATCTGTGGTCTCCAGTCTTTGAACAAGTGTTTTATTTCTAATCCAGCTTTCAGATCTATAAGCTAAAATGGGTTTGATCACTGTTTTCTCATTAGTTTAATGTTTTGACTAATTTGTCTATAAATTTCATATATAGAAAATCTAATATAGTAACTTCCTATATTAGATTTGCTAATTCTGTTGTTTGTTTCCATATTTAATTTCCCATCTTCACTAAAAATTATGCCTAAATATCAGAAATGTTTAATTGGTCTATTCTCCATTCAGAATGCAATGCAATAGATATTTTGAGTATTTCTACTTATTTTCATTGTCTTTGTCTTTTAATTGCGGTAGATGACATTGGTGTAGTCGCAGTCAGTTGGTGGATTGAGCGGTGTAGGCAGAGTTGTGGAGCAGTGCCCTCCCTCAATGAGTCTTTGGACTCCCTGGAGGTGTCTAATAATAATAATTTTCATGCCAAATTTCTTATGGCAATTATTCAGTTAGCTGTGGAATCCTGTAGGTTTGTGCTGGATTTATTTAGAAGTATAGCATCAGATAAAGAGTCAAGATTAACATCTCCAAATCTGCTATAAGGTTTAATATCACTTTCCTTTATATAATATGATCTATAGTGATGATAACAGGCAGAGATAATGTATACCCTTGTCTCCCACCTGATTTAACATCAAGCCATCATCTGTACCTACAACTCAAATGCTGACAGAGTTCAAATATCGACCACACATTGCTCAATATAATGTCCCATTTACACAATATAACTGTAGCATTTTGAACAGTTTCTTATGACACCTTGTCATGTGCCTTTTCCAGATCTACAGAACTTAATTACACATCCTTGTCATATTCCCATGATCTCTTTATTATCATAATGTCATAAAGTGAAAATCTGATCCTGACAACATCTGTTTGTCATGAATCCAGCTTGTTCTTTCTCCAAACTTTCCTTCTACAATTTTTCTTAACTTTATTTTCTGATGTATACTTGCATAAATCTTAACAGGAACTCAGTAGGAAAATTCCTCTGTAATTCTCACATAGTTTTATTTCACTTTTTATGTATGCATACTGTGAGAGCTCAACTCAATCATCTGAAATTTGACTCCACCCCCAACCTTTGGATTATGCAGTGTAGCTGCTATAAAACATTCAAGCCTTCATATTTGAGCATAGTCATCTTCCTCAACTGCCATTTCAAGTTTTAGATGCCTTTTTTTGAATGTATTCCTGATTGCATTTGTGTTAAGCGTTTTCTACCACCATGCTGTCATTGCCACAGCATGTTTCACCTTGCTGTCAAATACATGATTCTATATAATACATTTGCATTATTGAGAATGCAAATGTATTCTATATAATACATTTGCATTCTCAATAATGAACCTAGACCAAGCAACATACGAGGGTGGTCTGAAAAGTTCTCGGCCTAACAATGAAAAAACGAATTTATAATTTCAAAATTATCTTTATTTTTCAACATAATCTCCCTTAAGACTAACATATTTATTCCACACAGTAATAACACATTGATTCGAAGAAAACGCTGACCAGCGAGGAAGAGTTTTAGTTTTGGGAAGAGATGGAGGTCAGAGGGAGCCCCAAATCTGGGGAATAGTTTGGATGTTCCAACAGTTCATAATGCAGAGCACTTAATTTTCCCATTGCCAAAACACTTTTGTGGGCAGGTGCATTGTCCTGATGAAAGATAATTTTTTTCTTCTACAAACTGGATCTTTTCTCATGAATTTTTTCATCTAGTCTGGTTAAAAGATCAGAATGATATTCCCCAGTTATTGTTTTACCCTTTTCAAGATAATTAATAAACAAAATGCCTTTTGCATCCCAAAACACTGATGCCATGACCTTTCATGCTGATGGAACCGACTTTGTCTTCTTTGGCACTGAACAACTGGCTTCTGTCCACTGTTTTGACTGCCGTTTGGATTCTGGTGTGTAATGGTGAATCCAGGTCTCATCCATAATAATAAATTGACTCACAAAATCAGTTTGGGAAATTGTCATGCTCTTCCAGAAGTTTGGGAAATTGCCATGCTCGATTGTATTTTTTTATCCCAATTCCATTAGTGTTTTATCCTAGCTGCTAGGTTACTGAGCTACAATGGAACCTTTTTAAGCATGCATGCATTTCACTGTTATAGTCGAAATTTCTGTTCAACCCACGATGATGATGCTTTACAAGACATAAAATGTGAAATATTTTTTAATGTTATTAATGAACTAGTGCCTGTTGCATACATTGAGAGAAAGAGAGAGACACAATTAGAGATGCACTACAGTTACAAAAATTTTGATGTGCACAAGTATGCAAAATTTCACTATGCACTGTCATTTAACTATATTTGTTACTGCTCTACTTAATTTTTTTTTAAAATATTTGCATATAAAATACTGGTATAATTTTGTGGGAAACATACTTTTCCTAAATTATGACTTATGTATGATTTCCTCTAGGTTTGGAGCGTGTGACCATGCTATATCTGGGACTTGATAATATCCGAAAAACATCTATGTTTCCTCGTGATCCAAAGAGGCTAACTCCATAATATTTATGGCTTAAATGAATTGTTAAACAATATTTTATGTACAATTCTAAAAAAAAAAAAAAAAAAAAAAAAAACTTAAAATAAACTTTCTGTTTGATATATGAAGTCTCATTTGAAGGAATTTTTCCATGCCAAAAGAATGCTGTTCTTTTACCTATACAAGTCAAACTTAAAAATGCTTTAGCGCATAAAAAAAAATCATTCATCCATTAATGCAGGGGACGGCAACCTTTTCAGACTCAGCCACATTCAGCTTTTATTTTTAATAATTGGGCTGCAAGCGTTTAATTAAGAGAAAATAGTGAGTGAAAAAAAATACTTAAGTTATCAATCTTTAAAAAAAAAAACAGAAATATTTAAAGTTTGAGATTACGAGATAAAGTACAATATTCTCGTAATGACATCTGATATATTCTTTTATAACAGCAACAGCAATTTTATGACAAATAAGACAAAGGGGATTATCCTCATTTTCAATAAAGAAGTGCTTGTTGTTCCATTCATCGTTAAACCTTCTTCCTTCATCTGCAATTTTATGTTTTCTTGAACCCATTTTTGAAATTATTTTTAAGAAATATATATATCCTCTGAAAATAATAGTTGATGTTATTGAATTATATTAAAATACGGACCAGGGAATGCGACTGAAAAAGTGCCCCAAAATCTCGATTTTTGTCAGATGAAGTTGCCTAGTTATCCCCACACATGACTCACACGGTTGACTCGTGCCAGTTTGCATGGCGATATCACAAAGTGTATGGGTATAAAATTATTTTTAATTTATTATTCATATAAAATGTATTATTTACGTGCCATGTAATCTTTTATGGGCCGCCAAAAATGCACATTTGGGCTGCATGCAGGCCACTAGTTGCCAACCCCTGCAATAATGGATAAAACTTAAACAAAATTGCTGTTTTTGGAATACATGGATATTTTTGAATCAGTAGATGTTTAATATACTAATCAGTATATCTGGGGCAAATTTTTGTCTGAAAACATCTGATACCCAAGGTAGTATTTAGACTCAGTCTTCAGTGAGTTGAAACCACTGTTATTAGCTGTGTCACATTATGACATATATTAATGATGTATGTGTTTTTTACAGCAATTTCTTCCACGGTCATACCGCACCATTTTTTTTGCCAGTTTTGAAACACATCCATAAAAAACTGCTTTACGAATGACCTTCCAGCAGCCTGTATCTACATTACAATGCACCATGCAACATAACCTAAGTGTGCAGAAAAATGAGTGTTCGTATGATTTTCCTATTTGCCACTAGATTTGGTCTTTAGCACTGAATACACATAACAGTGGGAGGTGATTATCAAAGATGTATTGAAAATGGAATGACTGCTAGAATTGATGCATGCAAGAGTCGGAGGAGATCATGAGGGAACTCACAGTAATAACTTGTATATACTTTAATTTCCCTTTAAAAAAAAGTTCTGTTATTTTTGATTAGTCGTATATTTTTTGCATCATGGTTGTTTAAATAATTTTCAGATTAAATTTCCAAAATTAAATATGTTTGAGTGACTCACTTTGTTTTCTATTCATCTTTTGGAAACTGAATACAGAAATAAATATGGGGAAAAACTTTTTTAAATTTGGAACACCTTGTAATTTATTTATATAATTTACAAGAGCCTGTGTAGCTCAGTGGATGTGGCGTTTGCACACCACGGCGCTTGGCCGCACGAAGGAAGACTTGGTTTCGAGTCTAGTCGGCGACTAGAGGAAATTTTTCTAAGCCTTTTTTCGACCGGTTCCCGAGTTAGTCGATCTCTGGCACGGGCAAGCGGGTTTTTCGTCCCGTAAACTCAAGAAAATCGACCGTAGAACCCACATTATTTCAGACATTAAATATATTGTGTTAGGGTTAGGGACCACGAGATGGCGGCACATTTGAGCCGTCTCTCTTCACTGTATACCGCTTAATTAGTGATGGCCTTGGGCCAGCTATCTCTGATTGGTACCAGTGGAGATTGAACTGCCCACTCAGTCTCCAAAAAATTAGATAGAGCTAAATGGTCTCGCCTACTCCCGTATACGGGAATATAAAGGCGTTAGCTGATGTTTTTTTTTTTTTTATATAATTTACATAAAAATATTGAGTTTAAAAAATAAATTACTAATATGAATTAAAACACAAAACATTAGCATAAGCTTCAGAATTTTGGAAGAGTTATTGCTGCCGAGTCATAATCCTTGACGCCGTTAAAAAAAATTTCATTTAATTCAAATACCATTGTTGAATTGCTTGAATGGTCACTCAGGATAGAATTACTTCTAACATTGTTTTTTTAAATAATGCTGATTTATTAGTGCCCTATAAGAGGAAATTCAAATTTTTGTTGTCAAATGATTAGCATTTTGTATAAAATTATAAAGAAATAAACATTTAAATAATTTACAAAGGGCAGTTTTTTAACAGCATTAAAAGGAAGCATCCTGCTGAATGTGCTAATTCTTGTTTGCTTCCTTGATAGTAAATTATTGATTTTGTAAAGATTGTTATATCAACCCCACACACATGAGTGGCTGCAAAATCTATAATGTAAAAATAGCACTGTGTGGACAAGTAAATAGGAAAAAGGAATTAGTTGAAGTATTTCTTGATTACCTGGCCATATGTAGTCCTTGGGGAAACACTAGGGGAAGGCTCTCATTTTTCTTACTTCCTGAAAATTTATAATTATTAGTTTTTTTGTTAAATGAACATTTGTTTACATCTAACATGCAGAAATCATTCATTAGTTTAAAATTTCTAATTTCTGTGATTAATAGTACGGTCACAAAAATTGGGGGGAAAAAAGTAAAAATTATATTTAAAAAAATTAACATGTATTAGTAGTATTAGTATCTACTGATCTTTGAATAAAGATTTATTGTTGCTTCTACTAGGGTTACTTATTTGTTAACTGAGTGGTATGCTTGCTCTCTAACCAACAGGTTGAAGGCGTGTATGTTTGTGATTATCTTATTGGGAGATGATTTTCATTGCCCACTGAATCACACATGAGGGGGTAACGTGATAGCATTCAATACTGCAAAAGGCTGCACTGAGTGAATTCTGTTTGAAGTCTTTTTTATGAAGGAGTAAAGTTGCAAACCTGGATATCTTGTACTCTCTCAAAGACATCATCTAAATGATTTCATGTGGGAAAGAATTATTTGGAAAGCTTGAAGAAGCTTTATCAGAATTGCTGATATTGCCAGAGTTTGAGATCTCACTTAGCGTTGTGTTCATGCTCTCTCAAACCAATCAAATGTATTTCAGAAGTTTACCAAAAGGTTGCCCTTACTCTACCACAAAGCATGAAGACAGAATTTTAGTTATAATAGTAAAACCTACTTGACACATCACTGCTGGTCAGCTTGCAAATCGGCTCCATTCAAGCACCGGTAGACATATCACAACAAACTGTGACGAGTAGACCTATACAACCCAAGGCCTGTAGCCTTCATACCGATTGTAGAGCACATTTTCAGTGGTGGTGTACTGTATCCATAAAAATTTGACAAGATACCAATGGCCTAATGTACCCTTTACAAATGAGTCATTTTAGTCTTTCCTCCGATTCTACATGACACTTGATCCGGGGATGAAAGTGGTATTGCTTACGATCGCAAGAATGTTCGTGATCGGGGTAGATATGGCAGTGCTGTGGTCAGGCATCGTGCTTAATGAATGCACCGAGCTGCACGCGCTGTTGCTGTGATTGGCGAATGATATTGCAACGAAGATGTTCAATGTCATTTTCGATTGTTTAGTTATGCTGTAGGTGAAGAATTCATTTTTATGGATTACAATGCCACCATATTGTACACGGGCAGTGGAGATACTTCTGGAGACCAAGGATATTAATCGAATGCCAACACGCTCACCAGATCTCAACTACATAGAAACTTTGGTGAACGCATTGCTGATCGAAAAATCCCTCCAGAAAAACAAGGTCTTATTCTTGCTCGGAAGGAAATATGGGCTAGTTTGTCTCAAGAACTGAATCATTTGGTGCTAAGCATGGTACAACATTGTTAGAGCTGCATTGCAGTTTGTGGTGGACATATTTCATACTGAAATCTGCATAATTTTTTATAGGCACTCCTCATTAATTCCTTTACTATATCCTTGGGAAATTTGCAACTTTTGTCAAAAACATAGTGCAATTAGATTTGTACGAAATTTATAACACGTTTTGTGTGATATAATTTATTTGCATGCTGGCAATAAATTTATGTTCACGTTTGGCTGTACTTATGAAGATTTTTTGAAATACGGGTAAAAATGTAGTTCCTCCTTACTTTTGGACACCAATGTAGTATAAACTGCAGAAACACATGGAGACAGTGGAAGGTATTACGAGTTAACTTTCTGGCATCGTTTGGAGGTGATTAGCTGTAAAGTTAGTTTAGTGTGTAAAAAGAACTGATAATTTCCAAATGTCACTTAGAATCAATTCTTAGTTCTTTTTGAGAGAGAGCCATGAGAAAATATGACCATGCTCATTTGCTGTTTCTATTGATCTTCAAATGCAGATAACCACTCTTGCTTCTTTTCAACTATCTCTAAAGTTTGATTTCTGCAGTAGAATAGCGTGGTCATCCTTCAGGACCACATCATCTGCAACTCAAATTAGCTTCTCTTCGTATAACCACTTTGCTAGCTGGAGCAAAGTGGCCTCACCAATCAAGACTGAAGATTCTGAGGTAGTTGCCATTTGCAACGACCTAACACGGAAAATCTCACTACAAGAATATACCGGAAATATACTTGGTCATCATTTCTTCTTGGTAACAAATCACAAACTAATACAGGTTCATGGAATAACATTCACTGAACAATTCTCAAACTCCTTTCTTTTTAGCACTTTAAATGGTGCTAAATAGGATGAACTCCCTTCCATGTCCTGAATACTGCTTGTTTTTTTCCCGATCCAAGCACAAGCCTTTTTTCGGCTGGCTCCTGAGTTAGCCAATCTCTGGGGTGGGGGGAGGGACTGGTTTTTTCTTCCCGTAAACTCAAAAAAAAAATCGACTGTAGAACTCGGTATTTCAGATATTAAAAATAGTATGTTAAAAACCACGATATGACGGCACTTGTTCGTTTATTAAACGTTTATTACTTGTTTGTCCTCACTGCTGGCCGCTTATATTAGTGATAGCCTTGGGCTAGGCTATCTCTGATTGGCTACCAGCAGAGATTAAACTGTCCACTCAGTCTCCAAAAGTTAAATAAGGCTAAAATGGCCTCGCCTACTCCATACAGGAATAAAAGGCGTTAGCTGTTTTTTTTTTTTTCTAAGCATTAGTTCTCGAGCATACCAATGAAGCATAAAAAAAAAAAAAAAAAAACGCAGCATACTGTGAATGGATTGATCCCAAAACTCCAGCTGCACACTCCACTTAAGCTTCATTTGCCAACATCTTGACAAAACCAACAACGAATATAAATCAAATTTTGAGGTCAAATGCTGCAAACTAGAATCTAGTCCAAACGATAGTCGAATTTTCAGTTCATTTGCCAAGACCATAGACGATTCCACCACTTTCACATCATCAAATATAACAAGACCAGTTAGTGGTATCATTGTTCTTTTCAAATTCCTGCACTCACCATGTCTTTTCTGTTCAAGGCACTATTTCCCACATGTGTAGTAACTAACTAAAAATCTCAAACATCTGGCATTGTACACTGAAATTCTCTCTAAATTGTTTGATGCTGTCCAGAAGAGAACTGATTATTCCTCTCTCACAGATCGACTCTAGTCTTTCTCTCTTAGACGTTTAGTTTTTGAGCAGCTGCTGGTTAACACCCATTTACAGTCCAACTGAGCTCAAGATTTGCGCATTCAGCTTCTCTGCCGTTCCTGTCATTTCCCTTTCCCAAAGACTATAACTCACTTGGTAAGTAAACAAATTTTTCATTTATTCTTATCTTCTTGAACAAACATTGTACTTAATAAAATATGCCAATAGGTCTTGAATGACCTTTCGTGTAGGTGTCATATATATATATATATATGATCCAGGTAGTGTTACACACACATATATATATATATATATTCATATTTTTATACACTGACTTAGATCCGAGAGTTAGAACAAACAATTAAATTTATTCACGACGCAACATGTTTCGTCGGAAGGCCGACTTCTTCAGGCGTTAAGAAACACAGAAAGCAAATAAAAAACACTATAAAGAAACATTGTGTCACTGAAATTCGACTATTATAAACTACAGTTAACTTTGAACTGGAGCTGCAGTCCGTGTTAAAGTTCTATTGTTAGGCAGCATCTGTGCACGTGTGACTTCACGAGTGCACCAGAATCTGATAGCAGAGTTGAATGAGTCCAGTAAATTGTAACTAAGGTTACTGTTTATATGATGAGGGGGGGGGGAGGGTCATAACAATTTCCTTAGACTCGACTATGCGGCGTTCTACCTCGTCGTGGCATATATGAAGGTTTAAAGTTGTTTGTGTTTACTGAAAACAGGACATGGCTTGACAGGGCACTTGCTCTAGTTCTTTTGTAGGCAATGTCTCTGGTGTTCTTCGAGGCGTATGAGGATGGATTTCTCAGTCTGGCCATAGTATGGCTTATTCCATAGTCGCACGTAATTTTGTACACTCCTGGGAACTGTAGATATTGTGAGCTGGTTTGTGTTTACTTATAATTGATCTTAATTTGGGAAGAGTAGAGAAGCACGTTTTTGTGTTAAACTTTCTTAAAATTCTTCGTAGTTTCTTGGAGAGCGAGCTGATGTATGGTAAGGATATATATATATATATATAATACAACAAAAAATAGAACAAGTATACAAAGTATATCTATTACAAGCAGTGGTTAAATTCAGCCGGGGATCGGCCACGGAACTTTTTTATGCATAGGGCCCGGAACATTTTTCTGTTTTGTGACTGTTCTCCCTTTACGATAATTATGCCCACATTATTGTGTTATTATTCAACAACTGTTTACAGTTTTGAATATGTACATAAAGTCAATATCAACAGTCGCCTGATTACGAACGCGTGATGAAAGGGACGGGGAGGTTTGGAGCTTCCTGTAATGTGTTATCTTGCAGCGATTGACAAGCAAACATTATTGCAGCATAGTACAGTGGTATTTTGACACACTCGTAGCGATATTTTGTCTTTTCTGGCAACACTATCACCAACAGTCAGTAACCAACAGCAGATTAGCAGTTGATGATCAGAGCTCGTGATTGTGAGAAGCACAAATAAAATCGTGCAATTTTTGTGTTTATATAAGCCTACTATTTCAACTATGGATAAGTACATTCGTACTTATCCATAGTTGAAATAGTAGGTTTAGCCGATCCCCGGAAAAATAGCTCGGATGACAGTGATAATACAAAATGAGTTTTTGTGTAGTTTCTAAAGAGAAAGAAGTCTGCAACGAATCCACAGAAACTCAGGATTATATATCAGTTGCACTGCGATAATTACATATCAAATTGCAATGCGATAATATTAATACGTTGAATGAAAGGAAAGATTTGCCGACTTGCTGGACACTCGACCAGTGAATAGTATTCAAAAGTAAATACAGTTGGTTATTTTCTAAGGACGGATGTTTGGGGTGTATAATTTGTGCAGAGGTACAGACCAATGGCGCAAGTTCTTCACATCGGGATATTCACTTAGCATCACAGGGGATAAATGGATTAATACATATTAAACAATGCCAACAAAAGCAACTCAGTAAGAAAATTTATGAACATAGAGATATCAAATCTCACAAAAGTGCAGAAGTAAAAGTAAGATTCATTGCGACATATTGTAGAAGAATAGAACTCTTTAGCTCATGAAATCACGTGCCGTGTGTTTCACACTGCATATCATAATGCAAAGCATAATCGTCCTTTTGTAGATCATCCAAAATTAATCGAACTTCAGATTCTAAATGGGCTAGATATAGGGCGCGCTTTGCATAGTAATGTGACATGCACTGAGATAGTGAATCATATTGCAAAACAAATCAAATACAAAATTGCGGACAGCATTATAAACCATAGAACCAAAATTTTTACTATTCTGGATGAAAGTACATCCATATTTAAACAGACTGTTCTGGCACCCAAGCAATGGATATTAAGAACTCACCAGAATAAATAAATAAAGTTTTAAAAAAATTTAAAACATTCACAAGTAGGCTACCTGTATATGTATATAGAAGCTAAAATTGGCTCTAAATACAGGTAACCTAAACCATAGTAATTGCCTATGTATCCCATCAGTGGCGCGCCAAGGGGGGGTCCTGGCCCCCTCCAAAGAAAAAGGAAAAAACACTAGAAAAATTTCCAAATATCTTCCCAATTAAAATGAATTGGTTTTATTCATGTTGGTCGTGTCTTCTGTTTCTATACTACTTATGAAATAGCGATCATTGCAGATGCTCAGTCATAGGTCGTATGAGATGCGTAGTGGGTATTCTCAAATCGTCTACTCAACTCTGTTCCCCCCCCCCCCAAGATTAAATCCTGAGTGCGCTACAGTACTGCACCGACTACGCAGATAAGTTTGCTGGTGTCGGAAGGCGAAAAGGAAACTCCGAGGTGGGCGACTTCCTTCGCTGATTATTACACTGTGTAAGTAACGGCGTGGGGGTGGCTAATGATGCATCTCAACTACTGGCCCTAACTTGGCTACTCCAGCTTAACAGTTGGAGTTGTTCACTTAAAGGGGGTGTGGACAAGCACGTCATTACTACTACGTGTCCCTTAAATGGCTCTTGATACCTTCGACAGCTTCGGTGTAGGTGTTGTCGGAAATCCCCGAATGACGGATTGGTAACGGCTGAGTGAGGGTTTAAGATAAAACGTTTTCGTGTTAACCCAAGCGACCACCCCTTCCTTAATGGATTAAAAAAGAGGGCCCTTCTCTCCGCATATTACCAGACGCAATGAGTTGCATCTTGCTGCTTGCGAGAGTCTCTGGTGGTTACTGATTAACTTTAGTGCAGATATATAGAAGCTAAAATTGGCTCTAAATACAGGTAACCTAAACCATAGTAATTGCCTATGTATCCCATCAGTGGCGCGCCAAGGGGGTCCTGGCCCCTTCCAAAGAAAAAGGGAAAAAACACTAGAAAAATTTCCAGAAATCTTTTCCCAATTAAAATTAATTGTAAGTTTCTCTTTATAAAGTCACTGTGGTAAGCACGTGGAAGAATTTTGAACGAAGCTGCTTTGGAAAAAAATGATACCAGAGGAGCGATCAGTTTGGTTCAAGTACGCCATACATATCGAAAAGTATTAAGGTCTAAATTTAAATAAATTAAAGATTATCCAGCGATTGTGAATAATTTGACAGACATGACAATTACCCTAAGTTAGAAGGAATCGAACCTAGATGTATTTCAACAGAAGCAAAACAAGTTCGAATTCAGTCACCAACTAAAGGAACTTTTTTTTTTCTCCCTCGGCCGTTTATTTATTTATTTTTTTTTTCTGCCTATTCGGAATTAGTATACCATAGTAAGTTGGGTTTTTCTCTAGGAAGATACTCAAATTTTAAGCAACTCATCAAAATCGAAGGTAGAAAACACACACTAATACCACTTAGAATTAAGAACATTAGATGGCAGCAATTTTCTGCCGTTTTTGTCTCATCTTCCACCTATTCAAGCCAGCTTGTGATGCACTTATTAACTAGTCTTGACAAGGATGGAGACTAGCTGCGAAATAATTTCTGAAGGGAGTAACGGCGTTCTTCAAGTCATAACGGAAAAAAAAAGGGGGGGGGGGATTAGATTTATTTATAATTGCGATTTTAATTTTATTTTAAAATTAAAATAAAACGCAAGGACAATTTTTAGTAACGATCCTAAATACAAACCCCACAAATCTTTCAAGCATGTATTCTGCGAAATAATTAATAAAATAAAACACATCGCTTTTGCATAAGGCTTGTCCATAAAATATAATGGACTCCCATCCTGCAGTCATAAAACATCTGAAATGCATTCGAACATATTTCAACCCAAACTAGTTTTATCTTCCCCGTGTTAGCTCCATCTTGTTTAATCGCGATTTCTTTCCAAGGTCAACTTACAGACAGGTCGGTTCAAGAGCTTGGACTTCTCAAGTATAATGTTGCAATTTAAGGTTATCGTGATTCCAATCGACATCACAAGCGCACGTGAAGTTTCATGCTTTTATGCAATTTCTCCTTCCTCTGCCCGTGAGGGGGGGGGAAAGGAGTTGGATTATTAGATTCCGCGAAATAACTTCAGTAGTAACAATATCTGCCTGTTCATCGCCATCTCCCTAATCACCATCAGCCACTTTCAATCCACTTATAAAACGATGGACTCGTCCGAACTGAAATAACAGATTATTAGGTCATTGTTATATCCTAACAAGCAAAGAACGAAAATGTTGCGCATGCGTAAAAGTAGTTCCATCGTATGCCTAAACAAAGACATGAGATTATTCACTTCTGACCATTCAAATCAAGTCCAGTACTCTTACCATCGAAGCCTTCGTACAGGTTATAGACGACCAGACCAACATCGGTCAATTACGCAAATTACAAAATTATGCGTTACGTAAGTCATTCTCGTTATGGTATCTATATCTATGTAAGGACCTGCTTAGTGTGCAAATATTTTTTGTCTTTGCAGTAAATAATATTTGTCCTCAATAAAATCAATAATAAGGAGTTGTAGGTCCTCCCGCGATGAGTCTTCGGACTCCTTGGAGGTGTCAGGAATAATAATAATAATAAAACACGTTACAAGAATTTACATGACCAGTTCTATCGTAATTCTTGTTTTATCTTGATAATAAAGTACTCTAATAACTTAGCGGAGATATCAACTGCCGCAAGTATTTCATGGATTTTATTATTTTTTTAGATCTGCGAATGGCTCGATTTAGACACACTGGTTTTCAAAATTATATTTTTATTTGTAGGCGAAATGTCAGCCTCTAACACTCGGACATCTCACTCTATTATATTAAATTAATTCGTAGAGAAAGAAGCTTATGAGAATTGAAAAAGATACCCCTATGGTTTTTTATTATATAAATCAGAGATACTTTTGTTATTATAATAATATTTCTAATAATTATTAAATTATCAGAATTTTGATGGATCATTACCTTCTTCTTTCGGTTTCTTCTAAGAATAAAATACTGGAAAAGAGAACTTCCCGTTTCTAACGAACGAAATTTATAATGCATTGCCAGTCTACAGAGATTTTGCGGTAGGCCTAAAAAAAAAAAGCTACCTTGGGGGTTGGTTGGTCACGCCCCCAGATCGTTGTTGATTGCACTACCCTGATTTAATGGCTTTAGCATTTGACTTGTTTATGACCGAAGCAAGAAAGGAAGGAATCCATGATAAAAATGAAATATTGGCAAATCGTCACGCTTGAAAGAGAAAAAATTGTTACTTTGATTGTACAAAGTGGAAATCAATTCTCGATTCAGATTTTTCACATTAATCGGCTATCCAAATATTAAAAACCCACTATACGAGTTGTGTGAAGTGCTTCAGGAACTGAGACGCACGTCTGAAGACGTCGAAACGAACAAGGGGAAAAAATTAAATTGCAGTTAGGTTGGATTTCTTGAGATATCAAATGTGTTTTGGAAAAAATATAAAAGAAAATATAAAAATATATATAAGAGAAACACACACACACATATATATATATGTGTGTGTGTGTTTTATTCATTTGATTTATCTTTTCTCTTCACTTACCCAAATAACAAAAGTGTGGGGTACCCTAAATTATTATTATCTTTATTGTTTTTCGTGTGGAAGAGTTTAAGCAAAAAATAAATAAATAGAATAAAAAAAAATAGTTCTCTCCCTAAGTCCATAGATTCCTGTGGGGGATGTGCTTTTTTATTTCTTTTTCATGTGAATCTCACATAAAAAAGAAAGGTTATAGGCCCAGTTTACATCAGTATGGGTGAACTTAAATAATCTAGCGACCCTGCCATAGAGACTAAACGTGTAACTTTTTAAGCCACTAGTTAAGGCAGGAGTGGGTGGTCATCTCTAGAACAAAATAGAAGTCTTTGTGTTTTAGGCTTCATCGCCAAGAGTGTCCGAGTCCTCTATGATATCTAGCTCGGCGCTGGAGATGAAAAACTCTTAGACTTCTCCAGTGCTATCAAAGTGAATGTGTGGACTGCATACTGGATGACCAAAGAAATTCCCCTGTTTTGCTTCTTAATTTTAATTTGCGTCTAAACTGTGTGTGTGTGTGTTGGACACACTCTTCATCGGAAATAACAATTCTGAAAATGAAATGCTCACCGAAAACTGGAAACCAATTCTCCTACGCGCGATGGTGAATCGTTTAGGTGTCGTTTCGTGTGGAATATTTCAACCGCTTTTGTCCTTGATGTCAACTTGTGTTTTACGTGATCATGGATTTCGTTTGGTTGTGCTTTTGTTGTATGTTAATCATTCTCGACAAAACGTTGACACCACTAATGCTGGCATCCTACTCGCCTAGTGTCTAAATATCAGGTTGAAAGTGGCATTAAACCTCCACTTTGCATTGAGCATGATTAGCTAACTATGGAATCGACTGAAGAACTATAACCAAATATCCAAGCCTTTCTTCTGTAGGAAACTAGCTTCATAAAACGAAGCCGCTATTTTTACTGTTCCAAATAACCTAAAAAAAAATGGAATGGAACAACTCCAATTGTCATATCGTATAACTGTAAAAATATCCAAAAAGGGAAAATGAAATATCAAAGAATTTTATTATTATTTTATTTATTATTCTGACTATTCAGAAGAATGTTGATACAGTCGATGACACGTGATCAGCTGCACACTTTTTCCGAAATATTCCTGAGATCGTGATGCTTCTCACTTCTTCTTTTGAAGAAGTCCTTGAAGTGCTATTCAAAAAAATTCAAACCATCAAACGGCACTTGATTTTTGAATGCTGGCATCGCTAATCGCATACCCATGCACCTGAATCGAGGAACCATTAGGTAGATCTGCCCTTCTAATAGGCACAGGCAATCACGTTCCCCCATTATTCCTTAAGTGGCCGCTATTAATTTAGAAAATCCATCTACGTGACTATCTCCTCTCGTTACCTCCTCCCCTGATACGAAATTGGGAGAAGACAAGTGATAATAAATGAAGAGAAAGCTGCTGAACGCGTCGAAAGATCAATTTCACATTATGTTCTTGTTGAAGAGTGTACAGGATTATCATGCACGTGGCCAATTACTGGAAGAAACAAAGAGTGGTGCACATGAAACGGTGGTGGTGGGGGGGTGTAATGAATGAAACTTGGAAGATCCATTGTGAGAGTTTATATGCGCTCCTTTGCCCCTCCCACCCCGTGTTATTGAAATAATCTTTAGTGCGCACAACCACGTAATAACCTAGTATTACATCATCATTCCACGTACAGAGGAACTTCCATCACATTCAGTAGCGCGAGCACTGTTATTGATTATTATCTGTAAATTCATTGTTATTATATCTCCGAATGTTCAATAGGCATGAACAACCCAGTTACACTAGTGCAGGGCTCGCCAAACTTCTTTGACCGTCGACCCCTTCAAGAGTTTCTTGACTTTTTATCGACCCCCTCTATTTTACTATTACGTAATTATAATAGGACAAGCAAAAAAAGACGCTTATGTGAGTTTTTAGATTCTTTATTTTATAGATATAGTGTTTATTGTATGTATAATACAGTATATTTATATTACTACTACTATCACTAGTAATATCACTGGTATTACTAGTGATATTAATATACTGGCATTAATATCACTGGTATTACTACCAGTCCTGCTCAACTCTTCAACATAGAGAGGTTTAGTTCGTGAATGAATAACGATTGAATTATAATGTGTATGTTGATGAATTTTAGAACATTAACGCTCACGTGTATGTCGATGTGCAAAAAATAAGACTGGGATCGAATACGCGTAAGTATAAGTAAATAAGAACCGCGCACGTGTTGCAATCTCGCTCCCGCCATGCCGACCGGGCGGGAACCACACATCCGTTTATTAGTAAATACGTCATTTTGGCCTATTTGATTGGCCTCCGTAACTATCTTCATGATCTTGCTCCATCTTACAGGTCCTATTCATGTCACTGTTCCCATGATTCACTCTTAATTGCGTCGTTGTCATTCAGGACGGAGGTAATCCAAGTTAACCGAATAAAATATTACCCGTACAATGATGTCTTATATTTTTCTATCGACCCCTGAGCCCGAATCTACCCCTAACAATGTTATATCGACCACTACACTAGTGCATTGTCAATACAAGTCAGCTTATATTCGTTACGTTTTTACAGTCAAATATGCACGGGGCATCTAAAAGTTTTACTATAACTACACACTTTTTTTTTATGATATGATAGATGCTTTTAGAATATTGATAAACCGATTCAATATGCAGTCCTTGGTTTTGAAAAACTCGATTCTCTTTCTTTCCTCCTCCCCTCCCCAATAGAAAGTTGACATTCCACAGTGAAAGAAGAAAACTCTTCCAGTGGTGCAATCGGTTAGCACGTTCGGCTGTTAACTGAAAGGTTGGTAGAACCAACCCGGGGTGAGGCGTTGTTTATTTTTATTATTTTTTCCCCCATTCTCTTCTTAGTGTTCCTGTTTGTTCAGTAGAAATTCATTCAACTTTCTAACCGACAAACTAGAATTCAAATTCAATCGGTGCATATTTGCTTGTGAATACTGAATATTGTTTCCCAAGTCAAGTTGAAATGTATTGGTTATGTTGTTGTCGTTTGTGTGTATTGCCCGATAAAAATCCGCAAAACAAACAATGCAAGGTAAAAAAACTCGGTAAAGCTAGGTCGTTTCTTTCCAACAGTGCATGGTTGATACCGACAGAGCTACTTGAGATTCCCAATACAGGTGACACATCAGATGCCAGCAGATCAGTGGCGCACTCGCGATTTAATCTTCGGGGGAAGGGGGGGGAGCACACAAAATTTAATCTTGGGAGGGGGAGAGTTCAGTAGACGATTTGAGAATAGACACTATGCATTGTATACGACCTCTAACTGAGCATCTGTAGTAATCGCCAATACATGATACCTGTGATCTCCTCTGACCAGGCTCGGTCAGCGCGAGCACTACTTCGTTCGCCTTGCGTTCACAGCGACCGTGATTCCCGAGAGCTATAGGGTATTCCCACCTTAAGTGACCGCTAATTCATAAGTAGTATAAAAATAGAAGACACAACACAACATAATTTTTTTTAAAATAAAAATTAATTAGGAAAAGATTTTTGGAAAATTTTCTAGTGTTTTTTCCCTTTTACGTTTTTTTGGGGGGAAAGGACCCCCTGTGTGCCTCACTGTGCCGGACCACTGTCGTGTAGCAAATCACTGCCTTTTTTCCCACACTTGTCGACGTGGTTTAATAACGTGTTTAAGCAATCATATGCAGTCATAATAATAATAATAATTATATCATCATCAGCAGCAGCCATTATCGATCCACTGCTGGATGAAGGTCTTTCCAAGATTACTCCAACACTCTCTGTCCATGGCTCTCCTTTTCCATGTCACTCCTGCAAATCTGATGATATCACCAATCCACCGTGATTTAGTAATGTAATGATCTACTTGTTTAATTTCCTCATTATTGATTTTTATTATTTCTAGTTGGACACAGCTATTGAACATAACTTGGGTTTTCTTTAGGTTTATTTTTAGACCTGCTGTTCTGCTAGCAATTTCGAGCTCATGGATAAGAGTCTGTAATTCATGTGCAGTTGAAGTAAAGATAACTATGTCATCTGCACAGCATAAATGGCTTAAATGTCTTCCATTTATCTTCAGACCTTTCCCTTCCCAATCAAGAAGTTTGAATATTTCTTCTAGGCACGCTGTGAATAATTTTGGAGATATTGTGTCACCCTGTCTTATAACTTTCTGTATTCCCACACTAGAGATGTTTCCACTGAAACGAACTGCTGCTGTGGCATTGGTGTATGCTGATTTGATGGTTCTGATGTAGGGCTCCTCCACTTGTTGGTTTCGTAATGCTTTAAGTATTAAACAAGTTTTAAGTGAATCAAAGGCTTTCTCATAATCAATAAAACCAAGACATAGTGGTTATTGATATTCATTACACCGTTCAATAATCTGCTGTACAACTTGAATATGGTCCATTGTACTAAAACCATTCGAAAGCCTGCCTGTTCTTTTGGTTGTGCTAGGTCGAGAGTCGCACAAAGCCTATGAGCTAAGACTTTTGTAAACACTGTGTAGACCACTGATAGTAGGCTGATAGGTCGGTAGTTCGTCAAGTATTCTATCTCAGCTTTTTTTATGTATCAGAATTAGGGTAGCCCTCTTCCATGTTGTTGGTACATCATTTTTCTTCAGGCATAGAATAAATAGTTTTGCTAAGAGTTCGTCGATTATTTCTCCGCCTGTTTTTAGAAGTTCAGCTAAAACTCCATCCTCACCTGCAGCTTTCCCATTTTGGAAGCTTTGAATACTCTGCATAACTTCTGGTAGAATCTGTGTTGTAGTTGTCTTCTTCATCATTTAATTCATCATTCTGGTATAATATTAAGTAGAATTCTTCACTTCTTTTTGCTATAGCATATCTATCTCTGGTGATGGCCCCGTCTTGTAGTTTGACCGCAACCATCTGTTTATTGCTGTTCATCAATTGCTGTTTGGCTTTTTTGAGACTACGGTTGTTTTCAATTGTTTGTTGTATGAATTTACAATTGAATTTTCTTATTTCTTCTGTGATATGTTTTCTGGTCGTTTTGCACAATTCTGTCTGTGTATTCAATTTTATTCTGTAGATTGTTTCATTTCTCTTCGTTTCTTCATAAATTGTTTTGTGTCTTCAGAGATTGTTTTTTTTTTTTTTTTCTATTCTGTGGTACGAGCCATTTCAATTTCAAGTTAGCATTGTAAAAGATTTTGGATAATGTCATAATTTTCTGATAGATCAGCATTGTCATCTATAATAAGATGTATATATATGAATATATATATATATATATTCATCTTTTTTTGACTGACTGAAACCGAGAAAATAGATAAGTTAATTTAATAGAGCACACAACATGTTTCGTCAAAACAACTTCTTCAGGAGTGGTAACACTTAAAGCAAGTTAAAAAAAAATCATGAAAACACTGTGCTATTATAATAACACACTTGTAAACTATATATATAATAATTTAATATATATATATATATATATATATATATATATTAAATTAACAGCAGAAAAGCCATTGCTCTTAACAAGACGTTTTTGGTGCACTCAGCAATAATATTGGCAACATTTCAGCAACGGATTTTAACTTTACGTTGGTAACAATATTCTTCTTCTCTCTTCCATCATCTATGTGGATGATGATGAGGCCGAATGAACTCTTTCTACTTGTCTGTCTCGGGAGAGTCCGAACAATTCTGTCCGGTTTGGTGTCGCTTGTTGTGATTTGGTTTTCAGGTCCTCTTTTATTTTGTCTACAATATTCACTGATCACAAACAACAATGCACCGATCTAATTTGAATCGCATCAAGGAGAAAAAATGAAAAATACGCACCGCCCCCTGGTGGGCTCGAACCACCAACCTTTCGGTTAACAGCCGATTGCGCTACGGAGGCAGTGAGAGACTTGAGGAATATTTTAAACACTTAAAGATAAAGGGAAAAAAATTAGCTAATATTGTCCAAGTTTAACTAACATTAAAATTGCTCAGCAAATCTTCCTAGAATACTAACTTTCATCTAAATCGGTGCATCCATTCTCGAGTTGTCATGCGAACCAACTAAACAGATGAATGGCCATGGCAGTCGGTCCGTCCGTTTATAGATAATATTCTTTTGCAAATACGCCTACAAATTATTGATTGTATCTACCAAGATTTAGTCAAACATTGCTTAAGAAATCCAAGCACTCAAAAAAAAAAAAAAAAAAAAAAAACGGAAGTTATGATTAGAATCATAATCGTTTCACGATTCTTATTGAACAGTCATCGCTGCTGTGTCTAAAACAGTTTAAACTATGCTAAAAAATTGCACACACATCTTCACAACACATGCCTTATAATTCGTTTTTCGGTGAATTGTATTTTCGATGAATTGTGATTTTTCGATGAACTGTTGTTTTTCGATTAATTGTGTTTTCGATTAACTGCTGATCGGTGAATTGCTTTTTCGATTAATTGTTGTTCGATGAAATGATTTTCGATGAATTGACTATTCGGTGAATTGCTTTTTCGATAAATTGTCGTTCGATGTTTTTCGATAAATTGTCTTTCGGTTAACTGTTTTTCAGTGAACTCTTCGGATACCATGCTAGCTTGTACTGGATTATAAATTCCTGGAAAAAGCACATTCTAAACTATAAGTAAACATATTTAGCAACGTATAATAATAATAATAATAATCTTTAATTTTTTAACGATACTTGTGACATAATGATTAGAAATATATACACGTTAGCACAAGAATAATGTTTAATTTGCCAAATATTTCAGTCTGAATCTTACAGACCATCTTCAGCATGGATTAGAAACAAACCACAACAACCTTTGATCCAAGACTCTCCTCCTACACAGATGTCGCTACAAATTTGAACGTTTATTTAAAGAAAGTGTGGAGGCCTTACTTCAACGTCCTAACTTGAATCGTAATGACTGTATACCTATATGAAAAATTTGAGAAAGTTTAATCAGGATAACACATTTTTTTTTTTTTTTTTTTAAAAAATCGCCGATACTTTATAGTTTACTATATTCGGCAAGAAACTCTCTGATTCCTATCTTTGAGTTTCTTATTCGGTTTTAAAACTATGTGGGATTTAATATCCCCTTAATTTTAGTAATGTTTTCATTGCCGAAATGAAGCTTATTAGCTCTTTATACTTAAGTAACTTAATGGTTGCACCTACTTGGAAAACTCGTTCGCAGAGTATATAAGTTCTTTTCGCTATACACTTCGGTATTAGGTCTAGCCACTCACTGATGAGGCCTCAAAAAAGGCTGAAACCGGTCTGGGTGGTGACCTCCCTCCATAATGTAATAACAGCATACTTTTCCTAGGAAATGTGTTTTTACATTATGAATAATACCTAAGAATAACGATCTGAACTTTACTCACCTTTGCAACGAGTTGCCCGAGATTGTACTACGTACTAGGATCACTTGCATTTGCTAACGCTAGTGTTCGCCGATACTTTATAGTTTACTATATTCGGCAAGAAACTCTCTGATTCCTATCTTTGAGTTTCTTATTCGGTTTTAAAACTATGTGGGATTTAATATCCCCTTAATTTTAGTAAATTTTTTTTTTTTTTGATCAGTATAATGTTATTTAAGATCATTATATGAATTTCTTAATTAATATCTTTAATTATGTTTTTTACAAAATGTTTACTCTTCTAATACTTAGCGATATGACATCACGTTCTATGTATGAATGATCAATTGTTCGTATTCCACTTTGTTTTTTAAAACTATTCCTATGTAGCCACTGAAGATGGTCTGTAATGTTCCAACTGAAATATTTGTCAAATTAATCATTATTCTTTTGCTAACGTGTATATATTTCTAATAATAATCTTTATTTTGCACGTGCATTTACCTCTCCTCACTTCTTTTTCTTTCTCACAATAATAAGCGGATCGTTCGTTATAGTTATATACTATAAATGCATTGCCTATAGATTTACTCTTACTAGAAACTAGATCCCTGCTGACTCTTATTGTTGAATTTTGAATGAAAATATTTTAACTAAGAAATATCTCATTCAGAATTTAACAAGAAAAAAAAAAAAAAGAGGGGGAAAATGCTTGTAAATAAGTAAAGATAGTGATTTGTTTAAAGAATTATACTAATACTAAATTTGAAATATTAATTAAAGGTGAAAGATTCAAATACAAACTTATTTATTAATTACTGACTATTTACGAAAAACAAAACTACATTAGAGCCTACCAGTTTCGCCAGCAAACTGTCTAGCTTTTTCAAGGCGTTTATGGAGACATGAAAACTAGTAAATGCAAATTGAAAGGAACATAAAAAAAGTTGTACACCAACTAGTAGCTAAGGTTACACGTTCGCGTGACAGAGAGAGGACTTATTGTTCTTATTCATTATCACGCATTCGTGTTTGTTGTAAACGTGTAATGTGATTACTGGCTAGCTGTAGTTCAGATTGAGAGAGAGAGGATCAGGTTTTTCCACGAACTGTTTAGGATTGCACCCTGATTTCTGTTGAGGTTTCCACCGGTTATTAACACTATTGTGGCTTCCTTGAATAAACGATGTCTGTAGTCGTCATCTAGATATGGCATGGAGTTGTTTTGCCGCTCTATCGTGTGGTTAGATGTAGAGAAATGATGTGCTAAGCCAGAAGAGATACTTCTGTTGTGGTTTACATCACCAACATGTTCTTTTTGTCCGATTTCTAAACTCCATTTAAATCTATTCTTAATACGTCTCCTTATGATAGAAAGGCAATTCTCAACTTGAAGAAAAACAAAGATATCATTATTACAAAGGCTGATAAGGGAAATTCTACAGTTATCCTTAACTCTAAAGATTATTATGATAAGTTAACACTTTCATTGCCAAGCTGAAAATTGGAATTTCGTGTGGTGGCCAAATTTTTTTTATTTTTTTATTTAGTTAGCGATGTCCACGCGATAACGCGTGATCGGCCGTTTGGTGAGAGCTCGCATCGCGCGATATCGCGTGTTTGGCAATGAACATGTTAAACGTATTACTATCAGACAACTCCACCTATAAGATCCTAGACAAAGACCCTACAATAACAAATCATAACGAAACAAACCAACTAATCAGAAATTGTAACATTTGGCCAGAAGAAGTGAAGAGAACACTAAAATCCTCACATCTTATCACTCCAAGACTATATGGGACACCTAAAATTCACAAACAGGATATACCTCTCCTTCCAATCGTTGATGGAAGATCATCACCTACCTACTTTTTGGCAAAGCATCTTGCAAACTTATTAAATAATAAAATAAGATCAACAGAATCCTATATCAAGAATAGTCAACATTTTGTAAATATACTTCAAGCCATTAAGATTGCACCAACAGACATGCTAGCCAGTCTAGATGTTGTATCCCTTTTCACCAATGTACCAGTAGAAGAGGTAATAAACATCATCCAAGATCTCTTTCCTCTAGACATCACACAGATGTTTAGACACTGCCTTCAATCTAATTTCTTCAAGGTTAACAACACCATATACCAACAATTAGAAGGCCTAGCAATGGGAAGCCCACTATCACCATCTTGTGCAGACCTTTTCATGGGAAAAACTTGAAAAATAAATTCTCTTCACAATCTCCCCTAGACCATCTACATGGTGGAGATATGTTGACGATATCTTCATTATATGGCAAGACAGCTTAAAAAACCTAAAATCGTTTGTGGATAAAATCAACTCAATACATAACAAGAAAAAATTGACTCTGGAAGTGGAAAACAACAACCAACTGCATTTTTTAGACATCTTGATAAAGAAACAATCAAATAGTGTCAAATTATCTATTTACAGAAAGCCCACAGATACTGGAAGATATCTTCATTATACTTCAAACCATCACAAGACACACAAACTGACTATTATCCACATGTTGAAATATAGGGCCAGAAAGTTTATATCAGAAGAGGAGGATATACAGACTGAACTCTCACTAATAGCCAACACATTATCACAAAATGGATATCCTCAAAACATCATCAAAAAATATCTATATGGTGACAACCCCAGACAAGAAGAATCACGCTCCCAGCACATTTCTACTGTAGTGATCCCTTTCACCGAGTCAGTTTCCTATCAAACAGCCAGAATACTAAGAGCCTACAACATCAGAGTGGTCTTCAAACCAACCACCAGCATCAGACAAGTTTTAGGATCCCTAAAAGATAAGGTGCCATTCTACAAGTATCCAGGAGTGTATTGCATTCCTTGCTCCTGGTCTTGCCTACATCGGACAAATTTCACGGAGTTTAGAAATCAGACAAAAAGAACATGTTGGTGATGTAAACCACAACAGAAGTATCTCTGGTTTAGTACATCTAACCACACGATAGAGCGGCAAAACAGCTCCATGCCATATCTGGATGACGACTACAGACATCGTTTATTCAAGGAAGCCCAATAGTGTTAATAACCGGTGGAAACCTCAACAGAAATCAGGGTACAATCCTAAACAGTTCGTGGAAAAACCTGATCCTCCCTCTAAATCAATCTGAACTACAGCTAGCCAGTAATCACATTACGTTTACAACAAACACGCATGCGTGATAATGAATAAGAACAATAAGTCTTTTCTGTCACGAGAACGTGTAACCTTAGCTACTAGTTGGTTTACAACGTTTTTTTATGTTCCTTTCAATTTGCATTTACTAGTTTTCATGTCTCCATAAACGCCTTGAAAAAGCCAGACACTTTGCTGGCGAAACTGATAGGCTCTAATGTAGTTTTGTTTTTCGTAAATGGTCAGTAATTAATAAACAAGTTTGTATTTGAATTATATAAACGACCAAATATGTTTAGTTTAAAGGTGAAAGATGTCATTTATTTGTAAAAAATTATAATGTAAGAAGTTTCTCTATAAGATATATGTTAGAGCATAGTAACGAAGGTTCAAAGTCCACTAACAACAACTTCGGATAAATTGTGTAGCCGACGGCAAATTGTTTACGTGAGAACGGCACGCGCACAGTGTTTTCCGGGAAGACGCGGCATGCGTACGATGTATTCCAGGTAGATAGAAATGAAAAATAGGAGCAGGGTGCAAAAAGAAAGTGTCAGGCAGAAAGTTTTGGGTGAAGAGGGCGCTAGAGATACGAGGTATAAAACGGGTTTTTCTCCCCCGTTCAGGCTTTGTTTTTGGTTTTTTTCATCTAGAGTTGCTGAGGAATTTCTGGTGGAGTCGGGAAGAGTTCCAGTTCGAGATCTAGTCGATAGCGGGCAGCTATTCTCTGCTGTCGGGCGAAAGGAATAGACGAAGAAATATTAGGTACTCTTCCGAGTAAGCCTGAAGAAACTGGCAGCCACATACGTCCACGTAGATCGATTCAATCCATGCTGTTTCCAGCCGAGAATGCGATGAAATGACAGAAAAATGAAGGCCAAACCTAGTCCCTGAGTCCACCAAGGACGAGATCGAACATTCGGAGGGAAATTATAAAGAAAGGATAGACGGAATAAGTTACAGGAATGTGGTAATGTAAAACCCTTTTATAATTGCTTTGTTAAGAAAGATCGGAATACTGTGTTTTGGAAGAAACGAGATGTTAGGTTATAAAATTCTAAACTTGTAGGAAGAAGGACTATAGTGAGATTTAGATACCAGTGTCTAGAATCTAAAGGCTGTTTCCTTAGTATTTATGTGAATGAGTAGTAGTTAATTTGCTATGAGTAATGATCTATAGAGTTATCGATGTGAATGTTTTAAGAATATGTATAAACTAGTAAGGATATTTAAAAGATGCTAGCAAGAATTTTGTGTAGTGAAAATAGCCTATGCTTGGATATGATGTGTGAATTACAACTGCTATGTCTAACCTTATAACTTGGAGTAACTCCATTCCTATTGAGTGTTTTTTATTGTAAATGTGTAATCTTTAGAATCTAATAAATGTATCTTGATTATCTTAACCCGTTTTTTGCCTTGATTTCAATTCAATGCACCACTTGCTAACATTTGAATCTGAGCGAGAGTGAATTATATGACAGAGACCACGACTGCAAACTAAAGTATTTTAAGACAGATAAGATTGAGATAAAGAATAACTAATAGATTGATTTACTTAGTATATTTTCTGAGGGTTACTCCTTAGTTAAGAGGAATTTCTGACCTAGGGATCTGGCTGGCGCAGCTTGATCAAATAAATTTTGCCAGAACTTGAATTGGAGGTAACTCCAGACCATCATTGCTGGGGATTGGACTCTATTCAAGTCTACCCTTTGTCAATTTATTTAATATACTTAATCTTTCTAAGAATTGGCCAAATTGTGCAGATAGATTTAACTGTGAATGAGATAAGTGATATAAGTAGGAGAACACAATAAAACATAAAATTAAAGAAATGCTACGATATAACATTATTGTCTTGTGCAAGACACCTACTCCTCCCCTTATTATGACGCAGAGTCTGGAAAGTGGATTTTTATTTTTTTCGTGTTGGGTCAGCTGCCTCTAATATATGCATAATGAATAGCGTGCGAAAATGCTTGTGCGCAAACGGACACCTCCAATATGCTAACAAAAAATATCTTTACAAAAAGGGATCCTCATTATAATGCACAGCTGAATAAGAGTATGCGACGTATCACTTAAAATTACGTGCATACTCATTATTGTGCACATGGCTGCTATCCCAACTGTCTGTTTAACAACAGCATAACATGAACAACCGATGCAATCAATCATACTTTCGATTTGCTCTCTCTCTCTATCTTAATATCATATTTTAACAATCGCTTTATCTTGTGGTCTTCTCAAACCTCACTCAGTAATTTAAGTATTGAGTTAGTCTTTTTACTGAAATGCCATCTCAGTTAAAATGTCGTGTACATTTAGAATACCTCATAAAAATTCCGAACAAAAAAATAATAAATAAAACATACTTTTGCATAATTTGATACGATTTGTAGAGTGGCCTTTATAATATCCTTTCCTCCTAACAGCAGTTGTGATCATCTCTGCAATGTCTGTCATTACTTTCTCATCTCGAGAAGAGAAGTCATTCTAACACAGAGTTTTTCTCAGCCGATGAGCTGAGAATGCGAGAAATATTTGTGTCTGTTTAAATATGCGCATATGAAGATTGAATCTCACAACGGTCGATTTTATCCTGATGAATATGCAAATTATGCAGTTTTTACGGTGTTCGTTAGAAAACTCTCTCTTTTTCCGCCGGGCTTTATTGTGTATTTTGAGATGCGACCAACACAAGAATTCTATAAATGTTTTCATGACACGTAGTGATGAATGACACCAATTTTCAAGGAAAAGCTTCATCCTTCAAATATTTGCTAACAACAACGAATACACACAAACCTGGGTCTTGGAAAAATGGAAATCAGTTCGATGGAGAGACGGCTTATCCTACGTACTTCTGACTCGACTCCCCCCCCTCCCCACGATTCAGATATGAAGGATGTCTTTTTCACTTGAGTATATCCCAACGATGAAGGTTGCAGGTTAGACTATACTGAGTGATAAGGAGCTCCTTACTATGCTAGGAAGGTGGGCAGTGGAGCTAAACTTATCACAAGGTGAACGGAATCATGACTGCTGTATATGGTTCAAGACAATCGTCCTACATTGTGATAATTTTATGGCATCGGCCTTTATATCTTGCAATACGACAAATCCCCTGTCACAAAGCAGTGACTGTAAACATATGGTTTAAAGAAAATAACATCGAAACATTGCAGCGACCATCAAAGGGTCCCAAATTGAACCAGAAAAAACATCTGTGGGATAAACTCGAACCAAGAAATATGGTAAGGCCAAGACCACTGTTTTCTACTATAAATTCCACTACTCATTCGACAAATTGAACCAAAAACGAAACAATATTTTATGATTTCTGTCAATAAAGACATGTTTTGTTTATATGCAAATGCATATCCCTTGACTTTTGATACGACAGTGTATATAAGTAGCAATATTTTAATACGAGCCTTTTTTATGCTTGAGAAAAATTAGTTGGATTGCTTAACATTCCTATTTGCCGAGAAGCGTTCATGCAAAAGTTTTCTATTTACATTTTTATTATTGAGACAATTCTAGTGTTTGAGAATCTTCTGCTTCGTTCCGGTAATGTGTACACATAATTCTTATATGCTGCTAGCATAGTTTTTTTTTCTTGTCCGTTTACCATAAGCCACCTCAATTGACCCATTTTTGCTGTACAAATAGAAGCGGTGTTTGCTCAAATCTGTGATATGCGATGCGTGCAAACAGAGTTACAATTCAACATTTTGTTGCTTGCATTAACGAATAAAACCGAACGTGAAATAACTTTGTATTAATCAGTTTACTGAATGATTTCTTCACTTCCGAAGAAACTTTCTACACACACACCTTTATCAAATTCTATGGTATAAATTCATCTCGTGTATTGCGCGCATATTTGTACTCACAACACACAGATAAAATAAAGCGATGTAGTCAGATATTGTCTTCTTCACAACGTAATCCACTTAAACCAAAGTCCTGTTGACATTAAAAACTTACCCGTCATTGCCAAGATCTTACTCAACAGTGAAACAATACATCGAGTTTTAAGTTTTAAATATTTAAAAAATGTGATAACAGAGACTGATAGAAGTGAAAGAGACATAAGATACTTCCATGGCCAAAGAAGCTTTGAGAAACAGTTTTTATCCTGTAACATAAATTTGGAACTACGAGAAAGATTTGTAGAAGTCTGTGTTTAGATTACTGCTCTTTATGTAAGTGAAACATTGACATTGTCAGAACAGGCGCCATTACTATGGAATGCAGCAGCAGTTTTGGTGAACGAGTGGAGTACTGAAAATTAAGGCAGAAAAAGTGCAAAAATATCATTAAAATAGTGGAAGTTAGAATAATCAGAATTAGAATATATATATATATATATATATATATATATATATACCGGGTGATTATAAAATAAGTATTCAGAGCCCTCTAGCGAGTAATGTATTGGACGAAACACACCAATATTCGGTAGGCGTACACAGTGAAACATGGGGATTCGATTTAACGAAAAAAAAAAAAGTACCAAAACTCGCCAACAGGGAAATTTTGGCGCTATCAAATTAATTTTAGTAGGTGTGACTAATGAATGATTAAACGGCAAATCAGAGCCAGCACACATCAATTTCATGACGTTTATTGTTAATTACAAATGAGGTTTAATATGACCACCATTCTGATGTTCCAGGAACTGCATATAGTGCATGACATTTTCCACAGAGGCCCGCAACATATCGGAATTGATTTGTCTCACTGTAACGTTATTCGATCTTTCAAAGTTGGAATATCGGAGTTGGAATTTCAAAGTTGGAATTCAAAAGTTAGAATTTCAAAGTTGGAATATCGTACATGTCCTTGATACACAATGCTTTTAAGAAATCCCCACAGCCAAAAGTCACAAGGATTGAGATCAGGCGATCTCGGTGGCTATGGCGTGGAAAATGCATGACTAATGATTCTTCTGTCAGAGAAATGTTGTCGCAAAACACCCTGTACCTGAAGGCCGATGTAGGGTGGTGCACCAACCTGCATGAAGATAATCGAATCGAGACATCGTCTTTGCTGCAGTTGTGGAACCACAAAGTTCTGTAGCATATTGGCATACCTGTTAGCATTGACAGAACAGGTCACTGGTCCATTTTGGCGATTTTTCTCGTAAAAGTATGATAACGATGATAAAAGACGTAAATCTGCATCACACTGTGACTTTGGGTGAGTGGATAGGCATCTGCAGACACACGTGCGGATTAGTTGCAGCCCAAATGCGACAGTTGCATGTGTTAATATCGCCGTTCAAATAAAAGTGCGCTTCGTCACTCCATAAAATCTGCCACGGCTATGCATCATCCACTTCCATGCGCGCTAAGAATCTCAAAGATAAGTCGATTCGTGTGGTCACATCACCAGGGCGCAATTCTTGAACATGACTGATTTTATAGGGGTAAAACTTCAATATCTGATGTAGGATTTTCCACACCGTTGTGTATGCAATATCCGTTTGCGGGGATATTGCTCGTGCACTGCACATTCGTCATCTTCTGTTCCACAATGGCAGTTGCAACTTGTTCAACTTGTTGGTGATTGATTGGTTTGCGTCCCCTGCCTACCTGCACTGCTAGAGTTCCAGTAGTTTCAAATCGCCGAATCAGTTTTCGTAAGTTTGTTACGCTCATCGGCCCTTTTCGTAAATTTTTCATACGCCGAAAATCACGAAGACAAGCACTGGCATTATTGTTCTGCTGATAATAGAGTTTGATTAACAAAGCACGCTCACGAAAGGTGAGAGGCATCGAAAAGCAGTTCGTCTATGAATGATAAGAAATATCACAGGCCTTCCTTTTATTGCATGATCGCTCACAAGAAACGCGATAATGCAAATTAATGCATTTTACTCGGTAAACAAAATTTCCTCCTGTTGGCGACTTTTGATACTATTTTTTTTCGTTAAATCGAATCCCCATGTTCCACTGTGTACATGTACCGAATATTGGTGTGTTTCGTCCAATACATTACTCGCTGGAGGGCTCTGAACACTTGACGTTATTTTATAATCACCTGGTGTGTGTGTGTGTATATATATTTCTGATCCGGGAAAGATTCTGTAATATAAATATATGTAGCTTCTTCGATTTATTATTTTTTAAATAATGAAAATCGATCTACTCCGAAGATTTGAAGTATTATAATGATATTATTATTAGCGACTTTGTCTTCACAAAATAGTCGAATATAGCCTATTATTTTTACTGACATATTTGTTGACGTCTTTGTTGAATAGCTAAGCGAATGAAAACCTTAAATTATCTCCCAGATATCAGAACTGAAGCCATACAGTCTGATATATGATCGGTAATGCGGTTACGAAGACAAACTAAGATTTACAAAATAAATTAAGGAAAAAACCAAAGAAGAAGTGTGTAACAGACCGCATAATTTAAAGCAAGCTTCCATTTCAAGTAACCGTTTCATGTTGGATAACTTTCTCTGTATTTATTTTTTTATAAATGTAACATTTATTTTTTTAATGCCTTTACTTTCTCATCCGTCATCTTTGTTATTGTCATCTGTCTTAGTGAATGTCATCTTTATTTTGATCGCAGTGACCCTCCTCTTCTGAGTGCAAGCCAATGAAACCTTCCATGTCGCATGCTTCAGTTGGTGAGCTCCGCTCAGCGTCAGTCATGATGAAGCCCTTTAAATTAATTCAGAAATGTTAATGAAGCATTTCCTGTTTGCAGTCCGTAATAGTGTCTGTTATCAGGGCGGGTGGAATCCATAATATAGTAACAAATGAGGTGAGACCAATGATGTAAAGAATTATTAAACTGTCCGTTAAGAGTTATACTGTAATAAACTGTGTTTATCACAGTATAACTTTAGTAAGACACCTCCTTCTGGCATTAACTCGGATAGTTCGGCATCTTTTCAAATTTCTCCGTTTGGCATGCTTCCTTATGGAAGAATTGTGTAATGCAATTGCTTTTTTAATCGTTTGAGACAGGCGTTGCTTGAAACGCCTTAATGCTCTTAGTTCCACTTTAGTGAAATTAAAACAATAATTTATAAAGCTCATCCCATTTATTATTATTTTTTTCTTAAATGAAGCTTTCTTTTTTCTTGAATCAAACGAAACAAAAGAATTGAGACATCACATGCATGTTAACAACAAAAATTTAAATTCAGCAGAAAATAAAACCGCAAAGTTCTCTTCCAAGATGCTCTGACCATTTCGTTTTATATAAAACAATAGCAAAGTTACCCACAAATCCGCATCGAAAAAAAGTTATTACAAAGTCAAATGCCGCAATTTAGATGTTATTATTATTTTTTTTTAATTTTTTTTTTTTTTTTTTTTGTATGAATTGTATCGGTTATGTCGTTTGAGTTTGCCATCCGAGGTGAACCCGAACACCACACTGATGCTGTCCATCTGTACAAAAGAGACGAAGTTACAAAAATAAAAAATTAAAAAAAAATAATTTATTTTTCAATGTAGTACTGTGAAATATCTGTATCTTGAAGTATTGCTGTTAAATATCGCACATCATCTTGGTGAGTAAAATTTCCTAACAATCAATAAATAATATACGAAATATCTGTTTACCAAACACGAGGAGATGCGTTTGTTATTAAGGAAAAAACTAGGAATCAGTTGATATGTTTCGCGAACAGCTGGAGTTCGTAATCCTTGGGGAAAAACTATTTAGACATGGCTGTTCCAAAGAACAGAGGTAAATGGAATGGTTCAAGGTTTGAAGATGAATAATAAGCGGATGTTAACCAGCGTTTCTTTACTTAAATAGTTCGTATTTCTTCATGTTTATAAGAAAGAGCAAGAATCCTGGTGGTCAATTCAGAAAAAGTGACTACCATGATTCAGCATAAATGCAGAAAAACCATCTTAGAGAAAGTGCCGGAAAGAATCTGTAAGAGAGAAAGTTCATCGGATTGTCCACTTTTGGATAGCATTCTGAGGAAGGTTTTTGGTACATCACCCCAAAATGCAATGGTAGTTCAAGACCGGGCTGATATGGGATCTGGGATGGATCATTACTAAAGTTCGAAGTACAAAAGCACACAAAATGATAATTAAAAAAATTAGTATTGTATAATACGAACTCTGACCCAGATAAACAGATTTGCACTAATCTGATCAATGTGGAAGCAAGAAGAACATTATTGACTAGTAAACTGGGGACAGTTTAATTCCACGTTTTGGAACAAGCGTAATAGGTTACAAAAAGTGGATGATTGGACTAAGTAGTCAGGAGGCAACCTAAAACAAGTACAAAATACATATTTTTTTTTTAAAGATTCTTTCCAATCATTTCTACATTTAAGACCTGGCCGAAGGCGATACCCTCTTAATTAATAGCTTTTGGACAATCTTCCGTTCATTTCATTTTATACCCATAATTCTTTGATATACAAGTTCTTGATTAGATCTTGCAGTAATTATTATTATTATTATTATTATTACGGGCAACTCCAGGGAGTCATTAGACTCATTGAGGGAGGCCCCAAATCATATTCATCACAACTATTCTACATTCATACAGTATCTATCATACCTCGCCTTAAACTCATTCACTGTCACAGCATCAACCACAGACTCTGGGAGCGCATTCCCCTCATTCACCACTCTACAAGTAAAGAACCCAGCTCTAACACCCTTACTAACCACACTTTTGCCCAATTTCCATGGATGTCCCCTAGTCCTCCCACAACCAGTCCTGTTCTCAAAAATATCTTCTGAATTAATTTTATAGAAACCCTTCAGTAATTTGAATGTCTCAATCATATCTCCCCTCCTCAGCCTATCAACCAATTTTTGCAACCCACAGATCCTCAACCTGTTCTCATAAGGTTCATTCCACAGACCTGCTATCATCTTGGTCACTCGTCTCTAGATCCTCTCCACCTCCTCCCCATCAAAAAGAAACCTAGGTGGGCACAGTAGTCGAGATGGGTCTTATCAAGGCTCGATACAGAGGAACAATAACCTGCTTGTCTCTGCTTGTCAACGTATTCTTCAGCAACCAAGTGATTTGATGAGCTGATTTGGCCACTTTTGCAATGTGCCCCCTAAACTTCAACTCCTTATCCACCAACACTCCTAAATCTCGTGCCTCATCAATTTCCTGGAGTACAGTTCCACCAATGTAGTAATCTGCTGCTAATCTTTTCACCCCAAAATGAATAACCTTACATTTTCATCATCATCATCATATGTATCAAGGATTTAGGCCTAGCATGGCCTGTTCCGGCCATAGAAGTCGTCGTTGAATTAGCCTGTTTAAGAGAAATGTTTAAGAGGACGTCCTGGTTTTCTTATTCCTAATGGCTTGTACTTTAAGGTTTGTTTTGGTAATCTTTGTTTTCATTCTTTGAACGTGTTCCATCCATTTATGTTTATATTTTTTAATTTTTTCAATTACTGGTTCTTGGTTTAATTCTTTCATAATATCTTCGTTTCTTTTGTGATCAAATAGGGTATACTTTGCAGTTTTTCTCATAAACTTCATTTCTGCTGTTGTTAATCTTTGTATGTCTTTTTGTTTTATTGTCCAGATTTCGCTTCCATACATTAAGACCGGTAGGGCTAATGTATTGTATACTTTTAGCCTGGTTTGTTTTTGAACTAGGTTTGGTTTAAATACAGAGTTAATTACTCCTGTTATTTTTAAATATTTTGCAATTTTCATGTTTATATCTTTTTCATTTTCATATGTGATCATACATCCTAGGTAGTTAAATGAATTCACCTGTTCTAAGATCTTGTTATCTAATACTATTTTAGTTCTTGCTGGATCTTGTCCTTTAAAGGCCATAGTTTTTGATTTTTCCGTTGATATTATCATACCATAATCTTTGGATATCTCATTTAGATTTAAAATAGCTTTCTGTAAGTTATCTTCAGAATTTGTAATTATTATTTGGTCGTCTGCAAAGAGGAGAGTGTTTAAGTTAACTGTAGGTGAAAGTTTAATTCCTTGATGTAAATTTTTACTCAATTTTATATTTATTTCATTTAAGTAGATATTAAAAAGAGTTGCTGGGAGGGGACATCCCAGTCGGACTCCTTGGTTTATCTCTCTTGTATATGATAGCTGGTGATTTAATCTTATTTGTATTTGATTATTTTCATATATACTTGTGACAGCTTTTAGGATATTATTTGGTATTTGTCTTTCTTTTAATATGTTAAATAATGTTTCTTTTAACTTTTATTGACTTTTTCAAAGTCAATAAATGCAATATGTGTTTCTAAATTATATTCTCTTCTTTTCTGTATTATTAATTTTAGGCAGAAGGTTGGGTCTATACATGATCGTCCTTTTCTAAATCCGTTTTGGACTTCTAGAATAAAGTTTTCGGAATATTTCATTAGTTTGTTATTTAAGATTCTGCTATATATTTTGTAACATGAATTTAGTATACTGATACCTATATAGTTTTTAGGGTCATCTCTATTACCTTTCTTAAAGATAAGAATCACAATTGCTTTTTTCCATTCAATTGGGGGGGGGGGATTCCAGTTGAGTAAATTTTATTTAAAAATAATAAGAGTCTTCCTTTGAATCTTGTTCCTGCGTATTTATATAGTTCTGAACCTAGCTTAACTTCTCCAGGTGATTTTCCGTTTCTTGTTTCTTTCAGGCTGATTTCTAATTCTTCTTCAGTTATTTCCTTTTCATTTTCGTTAATTGTTTGCCAGTTGTCTTTTTTAAAATATTTGTCTGTCCACAGTTCTGTGTAGTAATTTAGAAATTCTTCTAATTTCAATTCAGTGTTTAATTTTATGTTTTCTTTGGTATCTGCATTTAGGTGTTTCAAAATCTTATACACATTGGGTCTTATTTTATATAAATCATGTTCTAAATTAGAAACAAATTTATTCCATGATTCTCTGTCATTTTCTGACTTCTCTTTTAGCTATGGCTCTTATTCTTTTATATTCTATTTCATCTTCTAATCTTTTACTGCTTAACCATTTGTGATAGGCTTCTTTTTTCTTTTTATTTCTTTGATTGTATCATCCCAGATCTTCAGTTTTTTTCTTTTATTGAATTTTTTGGTCTTTCCTAAGCTTTCATTTGCTGCTGCATTTAGTATCGTTTTTATATTAAGCCATTCTATTTCTATTTCTTCATTTTGTTTTATTTTATCTAGATACTGGTTAATTCTTTGTTCATATAGCCATTGTACATTTGTGTCATTCAATAGTCTAGTTTTATGAACAAATGTTTCAATTTTTCTTTCTGTTCTTGCTACTTGTAGCCATTTAGGTGGTAATCTTAATTTTATTTTAACAAGGAAGTGGCCACTGCTTATTTCATATCCTCTGTGAACTCTAACATCTAGTGAAAATTTTGATGTCTTTTCATTTAATATGAAGTAATCTAATATTGATTTCCATCCTCTTGCTGCCCAAGTATATTTATGTATGTCTTTATGTTTATAGAAGGAATTCATTATTTTTAGGTTATTATAAACTACAAAGTCAATCAATTTTTTACCATTTCTGTTTAGAGTGTGTTCTCCATGTATTCCTATATTATTATTAAATTTCGTGTTTCCAATTCTTGCATTTAAGTCTCCTGCTAAAATTATGTAATCATTTTTATTTATTTTATTATATATGTTTTGTAGCTGATTATAAAAATCAATATTATCCTGTTCTCTTCCTTTTTCTGGGGCATATAAACCAATTATTGTTAAACAGCCTCTATCTGTTTTTATTCTAGCTTCTATTATTCTTTCATTCCATAATTTATAATGTTTCAACTGTTTTGAAAGGGAGTTATGAATCCAAATCATGACTCCTGCTTGTGCTCTTTGGTCTCTGTCGACTCCACTGTATATCACATTAAAATTTTCAGTTCTCATAGTTCCTTTTAATTTCTTTTTTTGTTTCAGTGATTACTGCTATTTTAAAATTTCTTTCATTTAATAACTGGTCTAATTCTATTTCTTTATATGCTATTCCTCTTACATTCCAGTTTGCTATGTGTATCATATTTTGTCATTTTCGTTTTCCCTTTTCCATTCCAGGGTCGTTTCCCATAGATTCAATCCGATTATCTTTTTCTGTCAGCTTACAAGTATGGTTATGTTCTCCATGTCAGGGGACTAGCCTGACGATGGAATAGTTCAGTGGTAGGGCTGCTACCTTAAGGCTTCTGAACTCGCCTTCTTCCTAATTTAAACCCATAGGAGGAATAGGGTATATTGAAGGGGAAAGGGTAGATTATAGAAGAAATATAGTAAGGTTTATAGAGAGGACATAGTTGTAAGGCCAGAAATGAAAAGACCCCATGTCCCTCGAGTACTCTAATAGCACAAGGGTCATAAAGTAAGAAGAGTTGGCTGATAACCTCATAGGAAAGATTAAAGTAAGTGGGTCTTCCTCAAAGTAGAAGAAGGAGAGGATAGATCCAGCTAGGGGTCCATGGGAGTGCCACTTCCCTTACCATCAAGATGATTGCCCCTTATGGCCCTGTTGGTCCACGAGTCCTTATTCAGTATATCAACCAATTTTTGCAACCCACAGATCCTCAACCTGTTCTCATAAGGTTCATTCCACAGACCTGCTATATATCTTGGTCACTCGCCTCTGGATCCTCTCCACCTCCTCCCCATCAAGAAGAAACCTGGGTGACCAAATCTGGGCACAGTAGTCGAGATGGGTCTTATCAAGGCTCGATACAGAGGAACAATAACCTGCTTGTCTCTGCTTCAGCAACCAAGTGATTTGATGAGCTGATTTGGCCACTTTTGCAATGTGCCCCCTAAACTTCAACTCCTTATCCACCAACACTCCTAAATCTCGTGCCTCAACAATTTCCTGGAGTACAGTTCCACCAATGTAGTAATCTGCTGCTAATCTTTTCACCCCAAAATGTATAACTTCACATTTTGCCACATTAAATTAACATCCATTCACCTTAGCCCAGACCTCCAATCTATCCAAATCATCTTGCAAAATTTTGACATCATCTGCATTCACTATTGCCCTTCCCAACTTTGCATCATCCACAAACAAATGAACTGTTCCTCTCAGATCCTTTCCTATATCATTAATGAACAAATTAAACAGCAGTGGTCCAAGCACAGATTCTTGTGGCATACCACTGGTCACAGGCCGTCTTGTTGATTCTACTCCTGAATAAACCACTCTCTGCTATCTCTCTGTCAACCACTCTCCTATCCATCTCACCAACCCTATATCCATCCCCATATGCTGCAATTTACTGATTAGAATTCCATGTGGTATCTTGTCAAAGGCCTTAGCAAGGTCCAGTAGAATCACTAAACCCATTACCCTTATCCAGTTCAGCCGTCACTGTGTTATAATACGTGAGCAAGTTGCTGAGGCATGACCTACCCTTCACAAAACCATGCTGTCCCCGATACAGTATCCCATTTTCTTCTATCCAATATTGTATTTTCCTCTTGACTATTTTCTCCAAGACCTCGATAATGATTCCTGTTATGCTGATTGGCCGGTAATTTTCAACAGCAGCCTTGGAACCACCTTTATGCAGCGGAACTGTTTTCCTCTCTTTCCACCCCCTTGGGACTGACCCAGACTCGAGGCTCAAATTAAACAACACGGTCAAGGGCACTGACAGTTCTTTAGCCACTTCACGTACGACACGAGCTGGTATACCATCCAATCCCACAGATGCGCTGATAGCGCAGATTCAGTGACACATTTCAAATACCGTATTTGCCGGTGTATATAAGACTCACTTTTTTTTTTTTTTTTTTTTTTTTTTGAAAATAGGTCTGAAAAACAAGGTGCGTTTTACATGCCGATTAGTTTTTTATTACTTTCATTTCTGGAAATTTTCTCTGTTACGAGTTACACGATTTCTTTCTTGCTTCATTGCGGTGTGTAAGAACATTCCAGTTACGTAGAGTTCAGTGGATGCGTATGTTGTCGCGGTTGTTTTGAACGGTGATAAACTTCTGAAGTTCAATTTTCTCTAAATTTCTTGGCAAATTGTGGCTGAAAAATTGCTACAATATTGCATACAAGCTACGTGTGATTGCGTATGCTAAAGAACATGGAAATAAAACTGCAGAGAGGCATTTCGGGCCACATCCAACTGAGAAAATGATAAGAACTTGGCAGAATCAGAAAGAGGATCTAAAAAAAAGCAACTTATAGTAAACATAACCTACGAAGTGGAACTGCAAAATGGCCAGAACTGAATACTTGGATTTTAGACCACAGAAAAGCGGGACCTTCAGTGTCTACAAAAATGATTATTCATCAAGCGAAAGCAGCTAACAGAAGGATCGCCAACTTTGCTGGACGAACATCATGGTGTTCAAGATTCATGAAGAGAAACCAGCTATGTATGCGGACTAAAACAAAAAATCACAAAAGATGCCAGTTGAATATGAAGAAAAAATTATTGAATTTCATCAATTCATCATTAATGCAAGGAAATGAAAATTTTGAACTTGCGCAAATATGAAACATGGACGAGGTTTCGTTGACTTTTGATGTGCCCTCAAACAAAACTGTAGATATTAAGGGCACAAAAAGGTATTGCTGTTAAAACTTCGGGGCACGAAAAAACTTACACGATTATTTTATCCTGCTGTGCTGATGGGACAAAATTGCCACCACTATTGATTTTTAAAAGGAAGATACTACCCAAAGAAAAACTGCTTAAGAGTGTTTGTACATGTTCACGCAAAAGGCTGGATGGATGGAGGAGGAATGAATTTATGGATAGATAAAATTTAGTCTAGGCTACCTGGCAGACTGTTGAAGAAGCGTGCCCTGCTAGCATGGGATGTTTCATTCTCACATAACAGAAGATGCTAAAAATAAACTCAAGAAATTGAAAATTCAGCTGTAATTCCAGGTCTAACAGGTTAGCTTCAACCTTTAGATGTTTGTATTAATAAACCATTTAAGGGATTTATGAAGCTGGATGCAGTCTTCAGATTTTGAGGTTACGCCATCAGGAAGAGGCCTAGCTTTTCGCAAGTGTGAGAGCAGGTGAAAGCTTCATGGGATGCTTGAAAACTGAGGCAGTGGTTAAATCATTTAAGAAGTGTGGCATTAGTAATGCACTGGATGGTACAGAGGACAATGTGTTGTATGAGGCTCAGATTCTGATTAGAAGAGGTTTCAAATGTCTCTGTTTATCTCTGGAGATGAATTTCTGGGTTTGATGAAGATTAAAAGTAGACCTACTTATTACTTTCTATTTGAAATACTATAAATTTATTATAATATTCAGCGAGTTTTTTTTTTCCTAAAAAACGTGTAGGAAAAAAAAAGGGGGGACGTCTTATAACGCCAGCAAATACGGTTCTTACCATTATTGTAGGAAGTTTTTCCACTTGGTTATACTATAGATTGAAGGTACCAAGAAATATATATACTTGATTTAATCCTTTATCCAAGTGTCAGCAAACAAACTTGCCTTAGGATCCCATAATGCAAAGCCTATGGGATCCTCGTAAAAAAAAAAACGAATTTACAATTTAAATTATTTTCTATTTTTCAACATAATCTCCCTTAAGACTAATACATTTATTCCAGTGATGCTCCAGCACCATGATCCCGTCGCTGTAGTGGTTCTCAGTAAGATCTGCAGAATACCCCTGTACAGCTCCAATCACCTCTTGTTTTGAAGAAAAACAATGACCAGCGAGGAAATGTTTTAATTTTGGGAACAGATAGAGGTTATAGGGAGCCAAATCTTGGGTATAGGCTGGATCCCATAATTTACCCATTGCCAGAACACCTCTGTGACCACGAATGATGATTTTTTCTTTTCTTCTGGTTGAAGGATCGGAATAATATTCCCGTTATTGTTTTACCCTTTTCTAGATGATTAATAAACAAAATTTCTTATAGCATCTCAAAACATCGACGCCATGACCTTTCCAGCAGATGGAACTGACTTTATCTTCTTAGGCATTGAACAACTGGCTTCTGTGCACTGTTTTGACTGCTGTTTGGATTCTGGTGTACAATGGTGAATCCAAGTCTCATCCATAGTAATAAACTATGCACGAAATCAGTTTTATTCTTGTAAAAATGCTCCAATCACTGTTCACAGATTTTCATGTGAGTGCGTTTTTGATGTGCTGAGAGTTGCCATCTTGTGCAAAGCTTTTTCATTTGCAATTCTTAATGCAAAATATATCCTACACGTTCTTTTGAAATGCCCACAGTCTCAGCAATTTCACGTAGCCGGTCATCCAACATCACATCGTCCACTTGATCAATGATTTCTGGTGTTATGCTTTTTGGACGTCCTTCATGTGGATCATCTTCAAGGCTGGTACAGCCACATTTAAACTCGGCAGCCAATTTCTTAATTGTTGAAAATGAAGGAGAAGAGTGTCCATAAACTTTTATCAACTTCGAATGAATTTCTTTTGGTGTTAAACCTTTTACAGAGAATTTTTTAACCGCACGATACTGAATTTTATCCATTTCAAGGGATACCGACAACAACTTATAAAACAAAGTACTCGATAGAATGACTTGCAATTTCACGTGGATACTTATGACAGATGTACCAACTTAGAAGAAAAGTCTTGCCAATAATATAATCTATGATCGAGACCGTTTCATTCTACCCAAATATAATGCTATGCGTTAAGTGAATTATTGGTTATTTTTATATGAAAATATGACTTCTGCATTATTTCAACTTTATTATCACCTCGGTGTCTGGTTATGACTGATGAGACCTCAATAAAGGTCTAAACCCGTCTGTTTGGTGGGGAATGGATGTAAAATGCTGTCCAATATTTCAGAAGTTGACAATCTCTGTAAAAATCAACAAAAAAAAAACCACCACCTTTGATAGGGAAAAATTTCTTTAGTTTTTTCTTTTAAACAAGTCTGTTGTTAATCTTTTATTAATGTTAATGTGCATTTTTGTAATTATAATACTAATAGATTGCTTGTTTTTTTTATTAGAACTATTTCTACAAGTATAAACCTACTTAAATCAATCCATTTAATGAAATACTTTTTCACTTCTTCAGGAAATAACATAACAGTCAACATCTAAACAATGAAAGTATGCATTTGCTATTATGCTGGTTTGTGGATTGCTGCAATAAGCTGTTGGTGGAAACGTGTGGCATGAGGGATTAAGGGATACCAGACAAGATGTAAAATCATCCCTTGATTTCTGTTACATTGTAGAGAATGCTTGATCACTTCAGCTGATTCTTTACACTATGAGGTGTTTTGTTTACATTATATGTGCTGCAAGTCCTGATTTGTGCATTATTTCATTTCAACATCCTTGAAGTGTTCCAATTGGTTTATCTCACTAGATCTGACAGTCTGTCGAATGTAGGGTACACCGCAGAGAGGCGTCTATAAGATCAGTTGCAATTGTGGTCTACACTACATAGGACAGACTAGCAGATCTGTTGAACGTTTTCAAATATTTTTTTCATTAAATGTTAATGGTTATTACTTGTTTTCTAGTTTTTTTATTGATTTTATTTCCATATGAAGTGAAACCAAGTATTTCAAGAAACTAGTTGAAATGAAAACAGTTTCTGTTTGACATCTTTGTTTGTGGTTTTATGCCAGCAACAATCTAAAATGATCTATCCCCCACAGAAACCTAAGCAACAAACTCTTGCTTGTGATTCTACAACGGTTAATTACATTTTTGGTCAGACGAATTCAGAATAATCTACTGGCTAATCAAAGATAGCAAATTAGGACTTAATTTCGATGTTACAAGTTTTAAAAATTCTTCAATTATGCCTCTTAGAGTTAGAGAGCACTGTGACAAAATATTTGCACTTTGAAATGCTGGATTTAAAATCAGCAAAATATTGACAACTAAATTAATAATATATCACATTTATTCTGTTCCTTTGGTGTTGTGTTGCGAATTGAACTGCAAAATTATAGACCAGTTTCCCAAGCTTGTCATACATATATACAGGAAAACTTCGATTAACACGAATTCCATATGCACGATTGACGGAATTGATACTATTTCCTTCTTTCAGTGAGTGATTAATCAATTAACGAGATTTTTTCCTTTATGCGATATTTTACGTTACACGAAATCGATAGTCCGCGCGGTTAGCCTAGTGGCTATGTGCTTCGCAACCCTATGCCTGGGAAAGGAGTGTCCTAGGTTCGATTCCCGTCGGCGACGTGAGGAGCTGAAGGATCTTCCTCAGCAATAGCCAAGTTAGCCAGTCTTGGGCGTGGACAGCAGGGTTTTTTCCCAGTTTATTCTGGGGTTTTTCATCCTGCAAAGCAGGCAAACTGGCCTTGAGAACTTAACACTACAGGCCATAGGATACACCGGGGCATAAGGCTGACCACCTTATCCTGTAAACGGAGTGAGGTTCGATGATCAATGGACCCTCGACAACGCAAGGTAAAAGAGGGTATAAGATGAGACGAAATCGATAAGCTTTTACTTCAAGTTTAGGATGGTTTGACCATTTTAAAAATCGAACTGGACTGTATAACATAAGAATAACTAGTGAATCTGCTAGTGGTGATAAAGATTCTGAGGCCACATTTCCTGAAGAATTGAAAAGCATAATTCAGGAGGGTGATTATGACGATCGGCAAATGTTCAACGTTGACGAGATTAGTCTCGTCAATCAAATGTTGTGCACAGCTGATTTTGCAATTCCCAATTCATCTTCAATCTCACTGACGATTTTGGGTTTTCTTTGATGAAATCGCGCTTTTTTGGATGTTAACTTCGCTGTCCAATTTCTGGACTGCCCGGCTTTTCATCGTCCTCAAGCATCCATCTCATGACCACTTTGAAATCACTTAAACCACTCGTAAACTTGAGTAAGGGATAAGCATTCATCACTGTATGCTTTTTGAAGCATTTGATGCCTTTCGGTAAAATTTTTACCGAGTTTAACACAAGTCAATCGTAACTCTCTGAAACTCATTTTCCGACCGTTCATCAAAAACACTATTATGGCACTATAACTCTGCTTCTAATGAAACAAATGTCAAACAGTTGACACAACACTAATGAAGGTTGCGCTTTCGCTTTCGACAACAAAAAGATACAATAGGTAGCGTCAATAGTTTCTTCTATATTCGAAAAGTTTGGTTTCTTTTTTTTTGGACAGAGGGTGTATGTATATTCTAGGGAACCTAGAATTTTTTTGGAATAGTTTAAACAGTGGTCTCTAACCAGGCAAAAAAAAACTGTATGCAATATGTTTGCACCTGTGAAGGCTAGAGTTGCAAGTTGGTCCCAGAAAGAAAACTTATCTGTGGAGACCTGGATACTTCTGAGAAACATTTGCAGATCAGGGATTTAAAATAAAATTATCTAGCCATTTTAAATGGCTAGATAATTTTCTTCAAATATATCTATTCTTTCCCAAGTCATTTTTCTTTTATCTGTAACTTGGCTTTCCACCTCCATCACCGAATAAGCTTAACATGCATTCTCCTTTAACCAAGCATATTCTCTGAATACATGCCGAATTATTGGCCAAGAACTCGTTTCTTTCATGCAATTTTAAACTTTCCATGTCCATAACAGAACTCTGCATGCTTCCTTGGATCAATATTTTCTTTACATTTTGTTAATGGTCTAATTCTTGAACTCTCTCAACATTTGTATACTGGGGTCTACACAGTTCACACCCAAAAGTGGTTAGATGCATTTCTTAATCTGCAGCACAAGCTTTTCCTTTCAGTGCGATTTAAAAAAAAAAAAAAATCCATTGACAATATTGTAAACCTAACACGTTCAGTACTGTGGGTGGGCTGAAGATTAGTTAATATGGGACCCCTGATCTGGAGCCCAAATATGGCATTTCTCAAGTCACTCCAGACTGGTAGGTATATACTTATGAAAAACTTATTTAGCACAAACATTCATGCCACAATGGGATTCCAAGCACAACTTCTTGAAGATGCTATAAACTCAACCTACAAGCTTATTATCCTACTTAATGCTAAGTGGTGGTCACCATTTCCTACCACCTATACATGTGTCAAATTAATCTGAAGATATCACTATCAGTACAATTTTTGTATAGATGTGTATGAGGGTAGAATTTTCTTTTCCAGGGGATTTTATCAGTTAATGTTCCATGGTGTTAGTAATGAGCAGGTAGTTGCCATTATCATTAGCTGTACCTCCTTCCCATAAGTTTTGTGTAACTCAAGTTAATCTTGCTAATTTTGGTCTTTTCAATTAATCCTCTTTATGCTGATGGTACCCACCCAACATCAATTCTTTTGGAGTTACTGCAGTAGCTGACTTAACTGTTTGTTTGCCCTATCTTCAGCTGGAAAAAAAAAAAAAGGCAATACTCCAGACAACTTATTTTTATAACCACAGTGTAGTTCCAACCAATACAAAATCTGGTTGACTAAATCCAAAATTTTCAGCAGATACTGTTCAGTATTTAAGTGAACACTTAGATGGCATACCATGGGAAGAACTTGGGAAGGAGCTCCAATCAGTTCCCTGCATTATAAAATCTAGATTTCAATGAAATCTAAAGTTTATGACATTGAGTGGAAACTAAAACAATCTGAATTTTACATCCTATCAACAGCATGAATTCTGTTGGCCCAGAACCAAGTAGAGGATGTAAAGAAAGATGGTTAGGTAATAAACTCCCTGATGCTTAAATACCAAAAACATTTCTATATTCTTTATGCAAGTTACAATCAAATCGACTACAAACTTTTCACAAGATTCAGTTTAAAATGCAGCAAATTTAGAATGAAAAAAGCTACATTCTTAGAGATAGAAAGCTGAACTAGTGTTCAAATCAATTTTAAATATATTAGTAAAAAGAGTCAAAAATAATAATGCTAGAGAAAAATCACCAAAAATGCATATGGAACTAATCAAAAGATAGTGTGATCACTTAAAGAGAAAAAAGATTAGCAGTGTACACACATTTTTCATCTAGGTGGAAAAACAAGCTTTTGCTAAATGAATGCTGTGAAGACAAATATGTCTTCACAGCATTCATTTATATTCAGGTTATAATTTTATAACCAAGTTCAAAATAGTTGAATTTTATGTATCTCATGGTGCAGAATTTAATAGTTTTTTAAATTCAGCACCATAAAATGAGACTGCACAGATATGGATCACATGAGAGCTGAGATCAAGACAGATGAAAATATCCAAATGCAGATGACAAGATAATTGGCCAATGAAGTTGCACAATATAAGGACAGACTTATATTGTGCAACTGAAAGTTTAACAGAAATAGGATAGAGGAAATTGATAGAAACAAGTTACTAGGGTACTACAATATAGATGAGCAAGATATTGCAACTGGTGAAGGCAAAACTTGGGAAGTGGGGCATTTCAGGAAGCTGGTAAGATATGGATTATTTTTTTATGGTAGATGGATTACTGTTAGATGTGAGTGCATCATTCATGTATGTTCCTAGATGCATGATGACAAATTCATGAGCGACTAAAAATTTCATCCCTTTCCCTCAGAGTTTAACCTTGAGAAAGAAAGCTTATATAATGAATTGGGAATTTCAGGGTGTCTACTGACTCACGTTTTTTCTTTGTTAGTTTTCAAAATTCATTTCCCAAATGGGAAACAATCAGTTAAGTGAATAAGCTCAGGATAATAATGTTATACTGATAAAAAGTTGGGGAGTAATTCTGTGGGTTGGAGTTTATGTTTGAAAACACAAATGTTGAAATCCTTTAATATTTCAAGCATATATTTTTGCAATATCAGCCTGTATGATAAGCTCATAAAATAAAATAAAAAAAATTAAACAACCTAAAAAACATTTCTGGTAATGAAATCCAAGTGACTAAGCAAATACTGATGTCTTCATGGAAATTTGCAATCATCTAATAGCTCTACAAGGTGCCTTGCCCTATAATAAAACCAGAAGTATTCTCTTCCCCTATTTTACTTCAGCTTTAATTTATTATCTATTTCATGGTATAAACATAGATATTCAGTGATACTTATTAACAATAAATATCACTATCAAGTGTAGAATACTTGTAAAACAGAAGATATACATGTAAAAAATCTAGGATTTATTAAAAATAAAACACAACTAAGCATCTTTTGCATTTATTCGAAAATTTTTCAGAATACACTACTAACCGATACAAAAATTACCGACTTTTTTTTTCTTTCAACGGTTATAAAGTACATCGTGAAGACAAATTTCTGGATTCAGGAACTTCCGAGTAGTGTGTTGGCATTTCCAATTTGAGGATGGGGAGGGGAAAGGGATGGGGTGGGAAATACGCATAATCGATAAGGTACATCATTACAGTACCGAGAAAAAGCGAAGTTAAAAATTAAAATACAAACATAATACTCAATGTTTTTGACGTGCAAAACAGTTAACAAAAAACTGTTCTGGAATCTAGATCAGAACAACAGACATTTCCCAAAGATTAACACAAGCTTTTTTTTTCTTTGAACGGTGTGCTATTTTAAACACACATTCGTTGCAATGTTGGACTCTGTGGTATCTGGTGCCACTTGACTAACAACTACTAATGAGTTCAACATATTCACTGTTCACGTGGTAGCATCTTTTGTGCAGAATGTGCTAATGGTGCCATGCACTCTCAAGGAAGTCATGATTTGTATGTATGTAAGTGTATGTGTGGTACATGTATATATATCTGTATGTGCAGTGACCCATTCAATCCTAGAGGTAACCAGTGGTTTATGAATACTTGGTGCTTGCCTTCGGTGGCAACAACAAAAAAGCAACTCTACTAGTCGGCACAAATGGCTCACGAACAGCCAGTACATCAACATCGTCGGCTGAAATAAAATTTAAAAGAGGATTAATTTACAGAAATTTGAAATATCAAACATTATTAATTCAAGTCAATGATATTCAATGTAATCTAAATTTTAATGAAATACTTCACTTTTCATAAAGTAAAATAAAACTACCCTAATCTTTAATATAAAATTCAAATGAAGTGCTAGGCAGTCATAACACCCCCAAAATCCATTCAATAAGGTACTCAAGAAGGGGTAGACATTTTTTTTAATAATATTTTTAAAATTCAGTATGTTTGATATATGGACAAACTGTTTCTGTTCAAAAAATACAGAATTCTAATGTTTTGCATGTGAAAGGTAACTGCATGAAAATAGATTATCTAAAAGCAGTGCTGACTATAGCTCCCATGTCCCCAAAGCAGGAAGAGCTTTCAAAGGCTCTAGCCTCCTTTGATGCAAGAATGAATATGCTGAAAAAGAGAGTTCCTGTAGATGCAAGACAAATTAAGTGATGGAAAAGTCTATTTTGATAAGCAGTTAAGAGTGGCTAGTTTTTGGTACAGCTTGAAAGAGGTTTGAATGTTGTCTTAAAAACTCTTGCTACTTTTCAAAAGGCACCCTGGATATGTAGATGGTTTTGATGCCATGGCTGTATCAACTTAAAGCTTAGTTACAATTCCTAGACTGTCCTCTTCCATTAAACAAAACATGACTGATAATCAGTATCTGCATTCACGCTGCTACAGGCAGATTGTGCTTTATTTAACTGCTTATTACAACAAAGTGAGATGTACTGAAGAAAGATGAACAAAAAGCAGTATTTCTAGAGTTTTCAAAGGCCTCTGATACTGCTACACAGTATTTAAAACAGTGTGATGTTGGATAACAGATCTTTCCACTTATGGAGTCAGTGTCCCAAAGAGGAACATCACTAGTGATACGCTAGGAATGTTTTAGGATAACTGATGTTAATGTTACTGAAAAAAGGTTTTTAAATGGATATATATGTAATTGTTTGAAGACAACAAGACTAAGGGGGCTTGTTATGGCTCACCAGAAGGATTTGATTGATGAACAACCTGCCAATTCAATGTTACAAATGCTCTGAAATTTGGAAGGTAATGGATGCAGTGCATTCAAGTTGGAGCTATACTGAAGGAGATGGAGATGATAAACTAGGACCTGCAAATTGCAAGCATATTTTTGAGAATTGTAAAAATATGCACAATGGATATAATAATGACAGACTGCCAACAAGCAGAAACATAGGCTTGGGTTCCACTGTACTAAGTCACGATTACCCACATTTGGAATGATGCGATCAAATGGTTTAAAGAGATGAGGAATGTTCTTAAAAAAAAATCCAGATATCATCCATGCATTTTTGTTAGCATGAAAAATTCATTCTAATATCTTGATAATCAAGGAATGGCTATTTTTCTAATAACAGCTATCAGTTCCTGAGATATTTGAATAGTACAACTTTTTGCCAGCTACACGACCCAGTGCTTTCACTGATCCAAACAGCGTAGCATGATAAAATAGCCCTATTTCGTAGCATTGCAGATGTCATCAACACAAAATTTTTGAAACAAGATTACATAACCTTTCTACCATTATGTGGAAGAGGTTACTGCTGCCAAATTAAATGGCATTGTGTTCCAAATATACAAAGCAAATTCTTCTTGTACTCTTTTTGTTCTTTCAAACTTGTCCCAATAAAACAGTAGTCCCAATTAACCAGAATTTATTGCATTCCAATAGTAGTGCTCGCACTTTTTGTATCAAATTGTACACGGTACTAGCATAAATTAAAGATACCACGAAATTATATTCTTGGTTTCATCCTTTATCCAAGTGCAAGCAAACAAAATTTTGCACACAAAGTAACTCCACAACTAGGCTACTTGTATGGAGGCTCATGACTTCACATCAATTGCCTTAGTATCCTATAATATAAGGCACATATCCTTACGGACATGCATAATGCTATTTATGGGCAGGGCCACTACTCAGACTGGTTTCAACCTTTCTGGTGCAAACTTTGTTTGCTTACACTTGGATAAAGGATTAAACCAAGAATATGATTTCTTGGAATCTTTAATCTATAGTATAACCAAGTGAAAAAAATTAACATTAGTACTACCATGATTCAAGAAAACTGCTTTTAAAGCTTGTTTATAAAAAATTCATTAACAAGTGCTAATAATTTTCCTCATGAACTAATTTTCTCCCAAAGGCCACCTCCTGTAGTAACAAATTCCATTCATTTCCCAAAAATGTTTTTAGAAACAATCCTATCTAGGAATCTCTTTATTGTTATTATATGGATACCTCTATGGAGTTCAAAGACTCATCAGGGGAGACCCAATCTATCATGCCTCTCATTAAACCCATGAACAGACAAAGCACTCAACTGACTGACAACCCATTCCACTCATTCACAACTCTCCAAGCAAAAAAAATCTAGTCTTGACACCCCTACTAATCACACCTTTATTCAACTTCCATAGATGACCACTTGTTCTGTTCCCCTCTAGCTAAGCACTGCAACATTTCCCCTACATCTATCCTATAAAACCCTTTAAGCAACTTCAATGTTTATCACATTTTCTCTTTTTCTCTAACTTCAATAGAAGGATTTCAAATCAATCTTGAGCCAAAGACTAGTTTAATTGAAGCCTACTCATGTGATCAAATGTACAACATGCTGGCAATTTATTATAACTGGTTATGCAATACTGGTGGATTTTGTTCCAAGTTAAAGTTTGATTGTTGACAAGTTATTTTTTGCAATAATCTATAAATTTATCTAGCTTGAATGTTAATATTTTTTTTAAAATACTCAGACATACAAAGTAAAATAGTAATGAAATGCTGACTCATTTGTCATTTACGTACTCTAGACAATTTTGCCACTACAAATGGTTTCAATGAAATCAAAACTGAAATGACTACAGATTAAAAATTCTTAACACCATATTTCATTATTGCATTCCATCTAGTCTGTGTGGATTAATACATTTATTTTCATGGGGAAAATGACAGATTGGGTTCAATCTAAATAACAGCCTTTTTATTTCCTCTATTCTAGGATGGACATCAAGGAGAGGAATAATTAGTCGTGTATAAGATCTCTTCACTTTAACAATTCATTTCCTGATATGTAACCTAAAAGGCTGTTCAGGATACTGACAGCACTACTATTATTAATCTATCAACAATTTTCTTCCAAATTAGTCTTACTTGTCATCAGTCCAATATTGTAACATAGAACAAAATGTTAGACGGCACTTTTGACTGAATCAATCCACTTAGACCTTGGTCTTCCTCTCAGCCTTTTTCTTGTCATCAACATCAAAAACCTATAGCTCCTAGATTCAACTTGCCATCTTCACTAAAACCTATACCTTCTCCATTCAGAATGCAGCTAAAGTTTTCTATGTTCTGCCTTTTCATTATCTTTTTACTGCTAATTTTCATACGTTTATTACGGCTGTTATGGAATTTAATCAGAGAATCCTGGAAACTTGCACTGGATTAGGATTACATCATCTGCATAATGCAAAGAGTTAAGTTTGATACTGCCAATTCTAATATCAGGTTCAATACCACTTTCTTTCATAATGTGATCCATACAGATGAATAAGAGTGGAGGATAATGTGCATCCTTGTCTCACCCCTTATTTTACAAACCATCTACCTGTACTTCCTTCAATTCTAACTGCTGACTTACAACTTAAATATAGCTTATGTATTTTGCCCTGTGTAACATTCCATTTACTCCATATACTTGCAGTGTTTGGGAAGCTTTTCTTTGGGCACCTTGTCATATGCCTTTTCCAGATCTACAAAACTTAAGTACAGATCCTTGTCAATACTCCCATGATTTCTCGACTATTGGTCGTAAAGTGAAAATCTGATCCTGATAAACTCTATTTGGCCTAAACCCAGCTTGTTTTTTCAAATTTCTCTTCCACAATTTTTCTGAACCTCTATACAAGCAAGACATGCATAAATCTCCCTGGAACACCTAGTAGACAAATTCCTCTAATTCTCACAATCAGCTTTATTCCCTTTTTAATAGATGAAGTATGAGAGCTCTATGCCAATCATCAGGAATTCAACCTTCTGACCAGGCCCTCTGCATTATACAGTGTAGCCACTGCAAACTTTTATACCTCCATCTTTGAGCATCTCTGGTCAAATTTCATTTACTCCAATTGCCTTTTCACATTTAAACTTTTTGACAGCTCTTTCTACTTTAAGTATTCCCGTTTGCATTTCTCTTGAAAAATTTCTATTACAGTTCTGTCACTGCTTGTTTCATTAAACAGTTTTTCAAAGTAATTATTGCAGACATCCAGGATATCCTTATCTTCAGTTTTCCTTCATTTCTAAGTTTTTTAATTATCTCCAGAACATTTTGCCACCTTCCTGATATTTATCTTCTATATTCTTACTTTAGTCTTCCCATAACTTTAACCCTGCATAATAAGTTTAGTTTAATCCTTTATCCAAGTGTGAGCAAACAAAGTTTGCGCCTGAAAGTATCTTCAGGACTGGGGTAAGGTGGTACAACACCGGGCAACTCGTTGCAAAGGTAAAGCAAGTTCACAACACTCCTATCTCACTATCTCCCATAATGTATAATGTTATGCATTAAGGGAAGGGCCACTACCCAGACTAGTTTTGACCTTTATTGAGGTCTCTTCAGTGGGAGCCAGGCCCGAGTGGAGATAACAGGCAGAAGCATTTTACTATTTTTCTGGCATCCTTAATAATAATTAAGGGGATACTAATCCCTTATTGTTCAACTGCCAGTAAGCAAAACTCTAAGATCGAGAACTACGAATATCAAGGATAGTGAGGGAGCTTGCTCCACATTTGCTTTGAGTTGCCTTGGTGTTGTACTACCAAGTGGTTATTTACACTTGGATTCGCCAATAGTTTTTCAGTATATATGAAACTCATAGATTTGCAGTTCTCGATCTTAGAGTTATGCTTACTGGCAGTTGAACAACAAGGGATTTGTATCCCCTTAATTATTATTAAGGATGCCAGAAAAATAGCCGTTTGGCTTTCAATTTATGTTATAATATACAATCACACCTTTATGGCATTCGTATAGTAAAAGGTATGCAAGTTCTTTTCCTTAAACCTTGTTATCTTCCAGGTCTATCTACTCACTGATGAGACCTCAAAAAAGGTAGAAACTAGTCTGGGTAGTGACCTCTCCTCATAATGCAATTACAATATTACATCCCCTAGGGGCCGTGTTTTTACATTATGAGAAAATATCAAGGATAGTGGGGGAGCTTGCTCCACCTTTGCTTCGAGTTGCTTTGGTGTTGTACTACCAAGTGGTTATTTACACTTGGATCCGCCGATAGTTTTACAGTATATATGAAACTCATAGATTCGTAGTTCTCGATCTTAGACTTTTGCTTCTGGCAGTTGAACAACAAGGGATTTGTATCCCCTTAATGAGTATGGTATGATTATTTTGATATCATTCAAAACAGAAATACTTATTATCTATATCTGCTAAGAAAAGTCATCTTGCAAGAGCAGACAATGACAACAGCATTCGACATCAAGTTATTTTACTGTAGCGGCTTTACTATTTCAATTTTTATGCTATAAATTAATACATCATCAAATTCCTGCCATGTACCCTCAAGGGGTGTACAGGATATGACAGTACTACATGAAAAAATTACATCATTACTAACTTCCTATCTACAATTTTCCTCCAAATCAGTCTGTTACTTGTCAAGACTCCAACATTATCAGATCTTATATTTCTATCGTCTAAGGCACTTTGTACCGTATCAATCCACCTATATCTTGGTCTTCCTCTGGGTGGTTTTCCTGCAAACCTGGCAGAGAACACTTGTTTTGCTAATCTTTCCTCGCCCATTCTATTTAAGTGACCATACCACCTGAGATTAGCTCTGCTAACGCATTCCTGGATGCTGACAATGTCAAGTTCTTTCCTAATATCCTCATTTTTAATATGATATTGCCATTGATGCCATCTGTTCACGGCACTAATCTTTCTCAGGACTCTCATATCTGCGGTCTCTAGTCTTTGGTCAAGTGTTTTACTTCTGACCCAGCTCTCAGATCCATAAGTTAAAACTGGTTTGAACACTGTCTTGTATACAGCTAATTTAGTGTTCCGACTAATTTCTTTCTTATTCCATATGAATTTATTCAATTGACTTCCCACCATACCAGCTTTGCTGATTCTGTTGTCTATTTCTATATTTAATTTACATCAATATAAATAAAAAATAAATACATCAACATATTTTATTTTCCAAAAGGGAGTAAGCAAGGCCATTCAAGCCATAACTACCTGTTGAAGACCAGGAGCAGACATTACCTACCCTCAGCCATCAGATTGTCAGTAAAAAGCTATATCATTTTTAATAGGCATCTGTAATGGCAGATAACTCACCATCTCAGTCCCTAACACTACATATTGTCTGAAATAGTTCTATGGTCAAGTTGCCATATTAGAGTTTAAGAGAAAACTACCTGACCTGTCAGGTTGACTAACTTGAGAACCAGTCCAAGAAAAGGTCTAGAAAAACCTCAAGTCAACAGCTAGAACTGAACTTTTCCATTATTCTGGCAACCTGGAAAGGCATTTGCATCCTAGTGCATACTTAAGTATATAGTCTTGTGGAAAGGCAAATGCCTTTCCACAAGACTATATACTATATAATTAAGTGCATTTTATGCAATTTCTAATCAGGAGAAAGCTGATTGGAGCCTGCAAAAGTAGTCAGTGTCAATAAATGACACTGACTATGGATACAGTGATTACTTCACATTATGGATAAAGACACAAGCGCAACTCCTATTATTAAAAACCAATTTCCATATTATCATAAAATAAATTTCATTCAAATCAGCTTGCAAATAAATTTTGCAAGCTTCGACAAGCGTGCATCATTCTAAGGCATGCTATTTTCAATAACAGATTACCAACTGAAAATTCAAATAGAGAGCAGATAAAATTCTTGGGATGTAACTGATTTGACTAAGATCCCAGACACAAAGCCAATAGTTAAGCAACTAGGCATTTTCCTTAAGTCTTCTAAGTCTAATTTTTGACATATCACTGCACTAGGCAGCAATGTCAACTGAAACCATGATGAAATTTAGTTTATTCTTGAAACATATAGAATGAGCACTACATAATTACAGAATTGTGTTCAGATTTCTTTTTAGAACAGTGGTAACAATTTTATCAATCACTTTGTATTCAAATAATGATTACTTTCAATTAAAATCCCTAAGAGAATTCAAAGCCTCAAATTTTATAAGAATTATAATAATTAGCTATTCTATCATATTTCAAATGCATAAAAGAATTCTAAAATAAAATTGCTACAGTATCAGCCAAATTTAAAATATAACAAAAGATACCTTGACTCTTAGTGTATAAAACACTAGCAAAATTTACAATAAATAAAAAGTTGAATGTATTAATTTTTTTCTCTCCACTAATAACCTTACATATTTAAGGCTTCAAACTGATTTATATAAGCTTACAAATAAAATTAAGCTTTATAGTGATATAGCATAAATGTTGGATTTTGATACATTTTTCAGTCCAATTATGACAGTTAAATATATACATTTTCAGTATCACAACAGATTCTTATTTAAAAAAATAATATACATAATGAGAACTCTGCTGAAATTACAGAAATGTGATGGGCATTGAAAGGAAGATTAGCAAGGGAATGTTAGCCTAGCCAGCTACAAACAGTAATAAGCTGTAGAATTATCCAAACCAAAACAACGGGCTTGGTTTAGAAATCTATGCTCTCCAACCCTACAAGTTCAGAGCCCATTGCAGCATGTTTGAGAATGTCTAAGGTAGGTGATTTTCATCATCCAGTGTAAGATTACAACACTGCTGAGGGATACAGCACGCTTAAAACATGCAGATCCAACCCTTCTATTAATGTGTTATAGGTTTTTCAAATAAGTAGAATTATTAAAAATAATAATCTTGGTTTTCTTGAAACATGACCATAAGCTCATGCATGATTGCTGTACGTACAAAGTTTCAAAATGAATAAATCTGGCCTCACATATTTTACTTTAAGCTTTAATGTAAAATAAGCTAAACTGTCAACAGTTGATTTGCATGCATTCAATAGAACTGTGAGACAGAACCTCTTAAATCATTTCACACAGACATCAGTAATAAAGAAAATGTAAATTTGGAATTTGAGTATGTTCAAATTACTTCAGTCCCTCTCCTATGGAAGTTTGATTTTTGCCTTATGCCTATTCTATATACTTCCACATATGCTCTGCTGAATTAGCTCTATCATTCCTCCAAAACCATAAGAGCTGCTACTAACCAACCAGCCTTGCAACTTATCTTTCCTCTTTTATTCTATCTACTTTGAACAGCCTCCTCTACAACAGCAATTTTATTTTACAACCTTCAGCTGTTAAAAAAAACAAACATGAACAGATTCTGTTCTTCTTACCCTCTTTGTCCCTATATAACACTAACACTGATGTGCTATTGCATAACCTTTAATGTGTGTGGATCAGATAAAATTTCATCTTTAAATCATAACTGTAGGCAAGAAGTGGTTAAAAAAACAATAGGTTTCTTTATGCTGAATTCTCAAATACAGATTGCCCATTGTCATAATTCTGTAGAACAGGAATGTGTATATACATGCTCTTCAAAGCATAAAAGAATGGTGAACATTCTGCATCAAAAGAAAGAGCAATTTCTTCCTGTCAGTCAATCCCATACCAAAGAGGTTGATCAGCCTATAGCACACTAGTACAAATCAAGGTGAAGCAGAAAGTTGAAAACACTATAGTAGATTTAAGACCTGTAGATTATATGCAATAAGAAGTACACAAGGAAGACTTTGACAGGAAGGAATACATGAATAAACATGAAGAAAGGGTATGATACAAGTTTGGTGAAGTACAAAGAAGTATTAATGCTGCTACTGCATTTAGATTTATTGAAGAATTACCAGAACAGTATTCAATAGCTGGACTGATCTGTGACTGCTATTGAATAACCAGTTAAATCAGGAAGGTTATGAGAACTTCAATGAAGAATAGGCTGGAGATCAGAAGTGAGATTGAAGTTGATATTCTGGAATTTTGATTTATGCAGTGCAAGGTTTGTCAAAGAGTGCAGTGTACTGTTATCAGCAAAATTATGGACTAGATTTGCATGAATTACAGAGAAGGTCATTAATATAAAGTAAGTGAAAGAAGGCTTATGGAACCAGAACATTACTTGGGAAGTTTAAAGATAAAGTTCCATCCACTTAATGTGCAACCAGAGAGAAAGCTGGCTACACTGAAGTAAGAAGATAGTAAGATTCCATTCATTTGGTCTATCAAGTAAGCTCTCCATCACATAGGAAGGCACAAAAATATCCACTATATCCTTGTGCCAAACAAAAATGCCTTAGATACCAAGAACCAGATTTCCCAAAACTTTTCCATGCAATTAACTAAAAGTGGTGACATAATTGATAGCAGCAGAATCCATACTGACAATTATGTTCATTATTTTAGAAATAAATTGGACAGTAATTTGATAACAATTGGTCACTCTTCTCAGAACAGGTTGAGCAATTGGCTAATATCAAAGCTGCAGGATAGGTACCAGTGAAACAGGAAAGAATAAAACTGACAAAACAGGAGTCCAAATTTCTAAAACACAAAAGTCAACTGGAGAAATTGCTGTCTGGACAAAATTCTTCTGGCAGAAACTGGAATGATATGGCCAGGAGACATGGGTAAGAATGCAAGAGAATCACCTGAGGACAAAGAGGTGAAAGCAGCCAAGCAAAAGTTATGGCCAATAGCTTTGGCAAGAGACCAAACAACATCTAGACAGTGCATCTGCTTTTAGCCCTATCTTTTTTTCTCCCCCCCCCCCCCCCCGTAACTATTTCAGTCTTTAGTGTAGGCAGAAAAGGAAGATGACTAAATTGTGATATTATATATATATTGCCAGCCTGGCTGGCCAAGTGGTTAGCATATCCACTCTCCAGCCAAAGGCTGTGGGTTCTAATCCTGCCATGGGCATGGATGTTTGTGATTGTCTGTGGAAATACCAATGGTGGTCAGCAGTAGATGGCGTTGGTGGATTGAGGGTGGAGACAGTTGTAGAGCAGGTGCCCTCCCTCGATGAGCCTTTGGACTCCCTGGAGGTGTCAAATAATAATATATATATTTTAATACATCCTTGAAACACTTCTTAGAGAACCAAGGCTTAGATAGAATTGAAAAAGAATTGTAAGTGGAATGGGAATGAATTTTTCCATAATAAGAATTGTTTCACTTGTTATTCTCATAATGTCAGATAATAGATGGATCAGAGTGGCAGTTTGTCTATAGAGGCACAGAATCTGGTTTCAATTGCCTGTTTCGACAAACATTTTAAAAGGATTACTGAAATAGAGAACAAGTTTTTGGATTGTTGGGAATATCTACTATTCATATGAACAATTTGTGCAAGATTAATGACATCAAATGCCTCAGCATCCATCCATACTTGCTGCACCAATACAGTCAAAAAAAAAAAAAAAAAGGAAAGCCAGACAGGCTGTGCATGTTAATTTCTAATTTCACATTATCAAGAAAGCTGGATTATAAAAAAAAAATCACCCTTTACAGATAAGAAATTAGAATGTAGAAAGGAATTTGATAAAATGAGTTTTTTTTTTTTTTTTTAAAACTAGCTAAAGGGATCAAAAAGGAGATGTATCAGTGTGCACACATGCAATCTTTGAGCAACTCAATCAGAACTGGGAAAACAGATGATTAGTGCTCAAAGAAGCTGAAATTTATGTTTGTTAGGAAAAATATTTGCCTATTCTGCAGACTGGAGATGTAAATGAATCTGGAAGGTCAGAGATTTGCTTTTTCTGCATGTAAACTATATCTCTTTGCTTGAGATTTTCTGGTTGCCATTTAAAAAGAGCAGTGAAACTAACTATACTATTTATTAACTCACCTAATAGAATGACAAAATTATTCAATAGCTGACCTAGAAGCCTAATGCTCTGAAGTCAGTCTAGTATGTGAACACTGATCTAATGATCAGTCTGTAGTTTTGAAATTTCACCTTCATAGCCAATGAAATAGTTTACAAAGCAACAACTAGTTCAACAAAAACAATCTCCACAGTGAAACTGACTTATACATAAATAAAAATCTGATTTTAAAAAGATTCATGGTAAAATAGTACTATACAGATGGGATTTCTTTAACATTGTCTAAAGGCAAAGCCAATCTCTTATCTATTTCAAACCAAATGCTATTAACTAAATGCCTTACATCAGAAGAATGGTCAAATCTGGATAACCATCTTCCTCTGATATTAAAATTCAAAAATCTTATTCTTCTTAAACCTTGCATTTTCTAAAGCTAAATTCCTATCCTTCATTTCCCACAGCCATCACTTATTTCACTAACACGACTAAAAATTAGCCCCAACCCAAATTTACCACAAATTTTCTGTACACACTCTCCAATCCTTTAAAGGAGAAATCCACTGTCAACTTTTACAGTATCTGGACACAGCCTTATTAGCAATCAGATTACAGTAGTCCTTGCTTTATTCACTTCTAGATAAGTATTATAGAACTTCAAATGTGTTTTTTTTCTCATCTCCCTCACCACCACTTATGTTAGAAACTTACTGCTTTTTTTTTTCACATTTTCTGCTTTCAAAACAAACCAAAACAGACACTGGAAGAACTAACATGCTTTGATATATTTAAAAATGGTATGAATAACAGAATGGGATGAAGGTAATAATGAAATTACAGCCAAATTAAGTGATCAGTAAGTTAAGGGAGCCCAATTACTAATTAAAAAAAATTTTGACTTTCACATTATGCAAGCAAATTACAGTTCTTACATATTCTTGTGTATAGTAGTCCTAATTAACAAAAACACCTGTACTTTGCTTAGATTTGTAGGAGAAATTGTTCTGTAGTTTTCTTTGATGAAGTATTCAACTTGCTAGGGCAAAAAAAAAAGAGCTTATTAAGTTTATAAGCTTTAACATCCATTTTAGTTAGAATTCTTTGTATGAATTAACAAATGAATCAAAAATGAAATTTGATTAAATTAAATTAACTGACCATTCAAATGTGTAAGCACATTTTAAACTTCATTTTTTTTTTCTGAATCCAGTTAGAAATAAATGCCTTAAATCAAGTTAAAAACTGACAAGCTCAAGGAGTTTTTTTTTTTTTTTTTTTTTTTTTTTTTTTTTTTTTTTGTTGTTAATTAAACCAGTGGAGGTTCCAGGTGCTGATAGTGAACTGTGTTCTTTTTCTATTAAAATGGCCTACTTTTCATTTCACAAAATGCCTAGTAACCAATGGTTTAGCAATCAACACATGCACTGTCTGTGCTGAACCAGGTTGGTAAATGGATAGTGATCTAACCTACAAGCTATGGCATGCATGTTTGTAAATATTTCTGTGGTAAATGATTTATCACCTGATGCAAGAACATCCTACTTATTTGAAATATGAAGTGGCTTGTAAAAAAGGGATGACTGATCTCTATGGCAAGATTCCCCAAATTCCCTTAACACATCCAACACACCAATAACATTAAAGATTTACAATCTTTCAATGAATAGAACTGTCATTCCAAAAAACTGGAAGCTCCATGAGAAAGGTATACCTTTCTAAAAAGAAGTGAAATCACCTAGTGCAAGAGATCCACCATTCTACTCATAGCAGCTGAGAAGGATGCTCCAATACAGCTAACAAAATTTACTCAGAGCAAATCTGAACAAACTCAGAATTAACTGAGTTAAAGTGAACATTATTAAATGTTTATCAGCACTATTATTACACTGATATTAGTCAGAAGACTAGGGAGATCCATTATTCATACAATACCCATTAATACTTCTTGAACTCATTCACTGATGAAACAACCACCTCTGACAACAGTCACAGTTTTATTTTCAAAGCACAAGATCTAATCCTTAATAATGCTAACCACACTTTTGCACAATTTCCACAGGAGACTCCTCATTCTCTCCTCTTGCCATGTATTGAAAATAGTTCTCAGTGTCAATTTCATAAAACCCCTTTAATAACTTGTTTCCATCCTGTTTCCTCTTTTTCACTTAGTTTTTTTGAGGTCACACAGATCAATCTATTCTCATAAGGAGCATTCCATACACTGTCACTATTTTAGTCACTCACCTCTGGATTCTCCCCACCACTTCCTCATTCATGGAATCCTGGTGCCCAGATTTAAACTAACACTATATAGGGGAACAATAACTTTTCTATAATCTGATGTGCAGTTTTGGCTACCTTCAATATGCCCACTAAACTTCAACTCCCTGTCCACAATCACATCTACATCCCCAGCCTCCTACAGTTCAATTCCATCAATATAAGTACACAGTTTGTGATCTTTTTCTCAAAGTGCATCACTTTACACTTCGCCACATGTGGCCAAGTTTTTTTTTCCAGTTTAGAATCAGCAAACAACTGAATATTTCCTGTCAAATCATTTCTTATATAACTGATGGTCCTCTGTTGTTTAATTTGTACAAGTACTAAGCCCCGTGGTACACCACCTGCCTTCTTCTGGACTCAACTCATCTATAAGCCATTCTGATATCTGTCCAACCACTAATTAAAATCACCAGATTCATATCCATCTCCATTTGCTCCAATTTATGCAGAATTCTGTGTGAAATCCTGTAAAAATTTCTTTATGAAGTTCAGCCATAACCACTGAGTAGCCATTTCCCTTATCCAACTGTATTGTCACTATTATTAAAAAAAAAAAAATGAGCAAGTTACTAAGGCAAGACCAACCCTTAACAAAACCACGTTGTCTCTTATAAAGTATCATATTCCTATCCATAAGTTAAATGGTAAGTAGTAAGTCAAACTTCCTTTAGAAAAGATGTGTTTAAAGAGCCCGAGGAAAATCCTATTAAAGAGAACCTGAAATTAAAACCAGAGAATCAAGCTACATATGTGGAAGATCCTGATGGAAAAAAACACTACATTAAGACAGCATTTTTCATAGGAATTTTCTTATTCACTTAAGTTGCAAACAAATTGCAAGGCTCATACCAATGATTTGAATACACTATTTCCTACAAAGGAATTGTTTTGAAAATACTATAGCAATAAAGAAATTTATCTGCAGTTGTGATTAAACAAGGATAAATGTTCAAAAAGAATAAAGATGACACATTACAACAGTTATGACTGATGAAAGGTGCACAACATGCAAAAGTTTGCCTTTATTAAACAGTTCATTTTAATTTAATCAAATTAAATTAACAGAACTGAGTATGGATTTTAACACCTCCATATTTTTTGGTACAGTAATTCAGCCATATTTACTGAGTTCTGGGGAGTGGTATGTGGATACAGACTTCGAAAATAGTGTCCCAGTAATGTAGAACTGTAGTTTTACTTCCATTTAATCCTATGCAAAAGAGTGTTTCAATGTGCCATTGAAATGAATAATTTTTAAATAGGGAAAAATTTACCTGTGACACAGAATGGTGAGTTTGCTATCTGTTTGTAAGAAGAGCCATCTACATTATCAAATGCTAGACAAAAGGAAGGATCCTATATATACAAGATGGTTTTAGCATATGTTTGTTATTAAGTACTTTGGGTCAAGAACTTTAAAAATTATGAAGGATAATACTTTAACCATCATCATTTGCTCCAATGGTGCCACAAATAATGAATTAGATGCAACAAAAGCTAGAATGTAGTCTTTCCAAATGGAATTGACAAACTGCATCAATCAAAATGAAAAATGTATTCAATTTTCTTGCAAAAAAAAAACTTGTCTGAATGTTTAATGCATCTACATTGGATCAATTATTTTTGATTAAAGCTCAACTTCACCAGGAAATATATAAAAATAAAGGTTAGTTTCAGTATATTAGAAACCAGTAACTAAGAGAGGGGACTAACACATTTAAGTAAAGAAAGAATAGGTGTGAACAGATATTTATTCAAATGTTGAGAACTGGACATGCGAGCTCACATTGATGATATTCTCGTTTAATGTTGGAGAAAAAAAAAAAACTTATAAGGGAGAAAGATTTGTTGAGAAATAACTAACCAGTAAAACAAACAGCACCTATACTGGAATCTTGTTCATTTAAAAACAAAAGTTTAAACTCAGTTTGAGTTCTTGAATTTTCCTCTTCATAAATACAGGTAACCCTCGTATAACGCGGATGTTAGGTTCCATAGAAATGCCGCGTTATGCGAGACTCTGATCACATACAAAAAGTAGGGTTATGTTCCGAAATCAGTTTTCTTAAAAAAAAATTATATAAACAACGACATATCCAACAAAAAATATTTTTGTTTAATTCAGGTAATTCATGTAAGTTAAAAAAACAAACTATGAAACAAATACATAGTATAAAAATTACAAATTGCACTTAAACTTCATTGCACATAATGCTTTAGCCAAAATAAAATGCATATTTTAATCTTTCGAGGGCATGAGGATCGGTTAATAAACATTAGTTTTGTCATGTAATCACCTGATGCATTACTACAAAACAGTAGAGTAATTTTGTCTTTGGAAACTTCGAATCCAGGAGTGATATCTCATTTTTCGAAATATAGGTGCGTTTTGGCATTTTCCCCCAATATAACCTGGATTCATCAGCATTGAACACCTGGTCTGCATTATAAATTCCGAGTTTTTTGTTTAATAAGATTTCCATCCAAAGGAATTTTTTTTTGAGTGCATCTTCTTTCCAAATCATTAGAGATTTCTTAATTTTTCTCTTAGAAAATTGCGTACACGAGCAACGAGCTTTGCACTTACCGTTGACCCAGCAATAAACAATTTCTCGGATTTTATGTTCATTTTGTTTGAATTGTTAATTCATTTAAATTCAAAGCCCTTACAACCACTGGTTTTTCTCCATTTTTCAACTGATCCATGATTTTAATTTATTTTCTTCGAGACGAATTTTCTTTTCAATATTCATTTTTTCCCCTTTCCATGCAATTTGTGGCTCTATAAAAATAATTTTTTTTACATAAAAAGCATTACATATCAATTATGTAACTCACCAGAAAATAAAGTGCTCAGCTTGAGATAACACACTTGTGATTTTTAATATGCTTTCCTGGCAGAAAACGAAGACAATTTTTAACAATAAATACTTTATACAATATACAATTGACATACATGCGTGCTAAAGGGTATTTCCTCTAATATAAATTCACTACTGATAACTACCTATTCAATACGGGCAGACACAAAATTAACGAAGATAAAATTTGATTTTTAAGTCGCGCAGTGAAAAATATATGAAAAGATAAAGGGTTACTACAATTTGTAGACCACGTTATATTGAAACCACATTGTTTAAATACCGCGTTATATGAGGGTTACCTGTATATAATTATATTTGTATAAAAGCACAGTTTCCTAAACCCATGAGCAAGTGGATAAGCATTTGTGAATCATTTACTTAACAGTTACATATTTGAATGTTACTCAATATTTAAAGAATTCATATTTTATACACTGATTTTGAATTAAACATCTTATAAGCACTGCACTATATGAATTATCCTGTAGTTTTATGTTTTCATGGTTTGGTTTTAAATGATAGCACATACTTTTGTATATACTAGTTCATATTTGCCCTATATATAGATAAAAGAAAGGAAATATTCATCAACTGTTTTGTTGTCTTAGCAGAAATGCTTAGAATTTGATAGTTAAGAGATGGCTGCCACTGGTCAAATCTTAGTTTTCTGTTAGATATTATTAATGAAATTTTATTAAAAACAATAACTGCTTTTTTAGCATATAGCCAACAGGACTGGATGGAAGAGGAATTGTATTACCAAGTGCATGACGACCATCCTACTTATTGGAGGCCTGAAAAGTTTGAATGTTTAGCTTTTAGAACTATTGGAGGCCTGAAAAGTTTGAATGTTTAGCTTTTAGAACAGGAAGTTCAGATTATGCAAAAAATATAAAATAAAAGAAACAGTACTAATGTACTCTAGTTACACAAACTTTAGTGGGTGAGAAAATGAAAAATGTATAATTTTTCATTTTCCCAAATATATAGGCACTGAAGCAAAAAAGAGTAAATCCTGATTAAATGATATTAGCTACATTGCTATTTCAATATTATGATCACAAAACCCAATTGTTAAAAATGAACAAAATGTCTAATAGCTACCAAACATTAAATATAGCAAAAATATATCACTTTTTAACAGGGTTTTATCCTGGGAGTTTGATATGAATGACAATCAGGTCAAAAGAAAATTCAGGAAAGATTTTTTTTTTTTTTTTTTTTGCTTAAACATAATATACGAGAGGCACTGGAAAGTTCTGATACACACCTAGCACAAAAATATTAAAGAACTGATATAACCAAATGAAAGAATATTTTAAAACTCTTTAACCTCCATGTTTCAAATTGTAATAATTTGTTCCTTTTCTTTTAGGATATATAATAAAGCAAAATTAATTTTTGTTTTAGGTGTTCATCAAAACTTTCCAGATTACCCCCCCCCACACACACACATTCATTTAATGATCTCAATTTAAAGCATAGAAACCCATGTTTTATATAAAAGCTGTTGTATGATACATAAAGACTGATAGGTCCAGTATTAAAGTGGGGTTTGCCTGTATTCAAGGTGAAGGATAAAATTCGACTATTTCCCTAAGAAATACTAGGAAAATTTTTCTACCTCTAAAATGATTCCCAATTTACTGCACTGCACAATGTGCTTTCTCCACTTTAAAGTGGATTGCTTCAAGAAAATTCTTTTAGAGATGCTTTTCAACTTTTTTTACTGCATGTTAAGTTTTATTAATATTCATCTTGTTAATACTAACTTCACTTCTACTAATCAAGAGAAAATGAAAATGCCAGGTAAAGAATAACAGTTTGAAAAAATAAAAATTTATTATTATTATCTGAGACCTCCAGAGAGAGTCAAGGACTCATCGAGGGAGACTATAAATCACTCACACAAGCAATCATACCTTAAATTCATTCACATCAGATGCACTCAAGGAAACCCCTAACGCAAACTATTCCACTCACTGCTCTCTGGGAGAAAAACCTAGCTCTTATCTCTTTCTTGACTACAAATAAATTTAACTTCCATGGATGCCCCCTGTTCTCTCCCCACCTAACATATAACGAAAAAAAATTTCATTATTAGATGATATCCTATAACACCGATTCAAAAGTTTAGACTTATCATATCACCCCCCTCTTTCTCTTGTTAACTAGTCTATAATCCACATACAATCTGCCCTCATCTCAATACAATCCAGATATAAAAGTAACTCTTCTTTGCAGCCTTTCCCCAGCTTCCTGGGGAAAGGCTGCAAAGAAGGTCTCCTGGGTCCCCTTGGAACCCAGGAGACCAAACCTGCACCCAATAATCCAGGTATAGTCTTATCCAAGCCTTACGAAGAGGCAAAACGACTTCCTCATCCTTACACGTCAAGGTCTGCTTCTACATTGCAATTATCCTCTGAATTGTATTTGCAACTTTTGCTATGTGACCTTTGAACTTCAAATTCCTATCCACCAATATGCCAAGATCCTTTGCCTCCTCAGTTTCTTGTAGCATTGTTGGTATGTTCCATCGAGTCGTTTCGACTCCTGGTGATTCTATGAACATACATTCTCCATTCAGATCTGTCCCTGACCATATCTTTCAGAATTTCTAAGTGCATTTCAGTTGCTTCTTTAACTCCATCTGGCCATTTAATTCTTGGTCTTCCTCTTCTCCTGCTTCCATGAACTAGCAAGCATCATCATCTTCTCCAGACTGTTATTTGCTTGATGATCACAGCTTCGAGGAAGCAGCCTGGCTTTATTCTGTCTATCACTGATTTATTGGTTTGCTTTATTAGAGTCCATGGTATTCTTAGTAAGCGTCTCTAAACCCATAATTCAAATGTTTCTATCTTCCTTCTTTCTCAGGATCCAACTTTCACATCCATACAGTACCACATAGAATACCACTGCTTTCTTTTCAAGTAATCTTCTAACTTCTTCAGTACAACAACCATCTTTATCAACTCAGGATCGTAGGAGCACAAAATTGTTAACTGCTTCCATTTTCTCCACATCTACTTCAAAATCATTAAGTTCACATGTTGCCATAACTTGTCTTTTTGAGATTAAGTTTAAGACCATATTTAGCACTTTCTTCTTTAACTTTCATAATAAGTTCCTCCAAATCGTTGCATCCTGTTAGCAAGGTGGTATCATTGCATACCTCAAATTATTAATATTTCTTCCACCAATTTTAATTACAACTTAAGACTTCTCCAATCCTGCCATTCTTAAAACGTATTCACTGTACAAGTTAAACAGGTATGGAGATAAAATACATCCTTGTCGCACCCCTTTATCTATTGTGAAGTACAGGTATACCTCGGTTAACATTACCTCTGGTAACGAAGTCCACAATTTCAAGCCCCATTTTACATAAAAATATTAAAATTTTAAGTCAATGCCCGGCAATCATCCGATTGGTGAATGACAGCGACTCGTCACGTACTCCAAAGCTGTGGGTGTGTCTGTTTTAACAGTTTCACATGTCATCCGTTAATTTAGTCATTGCTTACACTTCGTAGGGTTTCATTGTGGTGCATTGCAATAAATGATGCATGTTCTCTGATAGCATTAATGTAGATTTTGTAAATATTAATTAATATTTTGTTTTTCTACCCATTTAGTTAAAATGTCAGAATCAAGGAAAAAGAAAAGCAATTTCTTTAGAAACTAAATTAAATATCGTACAATGCAATGAAAGGGGTGAAAGAAAATCCACTGTGGCACATTCTTTAGGATTAGTACAGTCAACTTTAACAACCATACTTAGTCAATCAGAAAAAATAAAACAGTTTGCTCAGAATTGTACATATGTTACAGCAGCAAAATTAACTCGTTTAAGGAGTCCAATTTTAGAAAAAATGGAAGTCTGTGGATAGATGACATGTCACAAGACTTTAACTTAAATAGTGATTCAAGAAAAAGCATTTTTTTGTTGAATCACCTGAAATCTAAACAAACTGAAGAAATTGTGGAAAATTTTGTGGATTCTCATGGTTGGTTTGAGAAATTTAAAAATGGGCCAGAATTCATTGTGTAAAATTATCAGAAGCTGCAAGCACAGATGTTGAAGCTGTGAATAAGTTTCCAGAAAAACCAAAGGAAATAATTGAACGTGAAAAATTTTCACCAAATTTGGAATTCAATGTTGATGAAAGTAATTTGTTCTGGAAACAGCTACCATCAACTTCATTTCTATTAAAGAAAAATCAGCAGCTGGGTTCAAAGCAGCCAAAGACCATTTAACGTTACTCTTTGGATCAAATGCCTCTGGTAATTTTAAATTAAAATTGTTATCAGTTTACCATTTGGAAAATCCGAGGGTGTTAAAAGGTAGCATAAAAACTAATTTATCTGTAATATGGAAAGCTAATAGAAAAACGTGGATTACCAAGGAGTTATTTACTGGTTGGTTTGTTAACCATTTTTGTCCAGTAGTGAAACTGGTATTGCCAAAGAAATAATTATGAAGAAAAAGCTCTTTTGTTGTTGGACAACGCTCCGGGACATCCTACTGATCTTAATACGTTAGACACATGCATTCCTGTCAAAGTTATCTTTCTTCCAGCAAACACAACTTCCTTGATTCAAATGATGGACCAGGGAGTAATAGCAACATTTAAAGCTTATTATCTGCTTGGTACATTAAGTAATTTAATTGAACTAGAAGATAGAGCAAATGTCAATTAAAACTTTTTGGAAAAACTACACCATTAAAGATGCAAATGAAAACATTCATAGCTCTTGGAAAGAAGTCACTCAAACTCCATATTTCTGAGTGATTTCTTTCCAAGTACAAATTTTTTCTAGTACAAATTATTGTACTAGAAAAAGAAAATAACATTCAAGAGATTAGAAATGAAGTTATCCAGATGGCACAATCAATAGGTTTTGAAAATGTCAAAGAGGATGTAAGAAATTTATTGAATGCAGAAGATAGTTTTTCAGTAGAAGATTTAGAAAAACTTGTTAGCAACAAAGCCAAAGAAAACAAAGACAAAATTAAAGAAGTTCCCACTGAAAAAGTGTTAGCAACCAAAGATTTAAAAAGGTGCTTGAATGACATTGAAAACATTTTACATTTTTTCAGTGAAAATGATCCATTTAGGAAGAAGTGTTATCGTTAAGCGATCAGTGTTAAATGCAATAAATCCAAATAGGCAATTGTTAAAAAAAAAACCAACTTTAGATTCGCATTTTAAATTGTCGTGATTATCTTTGTTTGGTATGTAATACTGACTTTTTATTTAATAAAACTTTTCTTTTTTCCAAAAGAAGTCTTTCATTTTCTTTATGTATGAACGTATCCCTATTATGGCCACAGTATTTTTATTGCTGAGAACGAAGTTTCGCTTAAAGTAATTTCATGGAATGCATCCTCCGTTAATCGAGGTATACCTGTATACCTATACTCAGTTTCTCCAAGATCTGTTCGGACAAGTAGCTTCTTGTTCATAAAGATTCCTCAGAAGAATAATGAAATGCTCTGGTACTCCCATTGTTCTTAACACATTCCACAGTTTCACATGATCTACAGAGTTAAAATCCTTGCTATAGTCATGGAAACAAAAGGTAGACATTGTAGCATAACCTCACATTAATATAACATGCCACTGGAACTCTAATCATGCCAAAGTGCAGAACTTTACTTACATTAAACTGACAGTCATTTTCGTTTGCTGAAATCTCCAGCCTATTCAAATAACTGCTGAATATCAGTAGCATCCCCAACTGCCTTGCATATCTTTGCATCACCAGCAAACAATTGCACATCAGATTTAGACCCTGTCTGATGGCAATGTACAGATTGAACAAAAAGTGGCCCAAAGACTGAACCTTGAGGTACACCACTCATCACCTTAAATCTGGCAGATTCACACTCACTGCATACCACTTTTTGATATGTCTATCAAGCAGCCCCTGATCCAAGTCAAGAGTTTATATTCCAATCCTATGTTCTCCAGTTTATACAACAGCCTTTTGTGTGCTATCCTATCGAATGCCTTAGAAAAATCCAACATTACATAGTATATCCATTCTCTTTATCCACCTAGGCTATAACATTGTTATAAACCATGAGCAAATTGCTAAAACATGGCCTTTAGTAAATCCATACTGCTCCTTGCAGAGTATAGCTTGTTTGTCTACCCATTTCTGTATGCAAGTTCTTACAAACTTCTCTAAAATCTTCACTACCACACTAGAGACTGGTAGGTTGGTAGTTACACATCAGTTTTTGCACCAGCCTTGTACAATGGAACTATCATACATTCCTTCCATTCCTGTAGTTTCGTTCCTGAGCTGAGACTCAAATTATACAAACATGTGAAAGACTTAGCCAATTTGGCTGAACAACAAAAAATTTTAAATATATATAAAAACAAAAGTCCTGATTTGTGAGCAAATTATTCCAGCATATTACATATGCTGCATCAATGACCAATTTAAGCCTCGGTCCTTTCAAAATTGTTCTAGAAATTTTTCCAAGCTTTTATCTAGACAAATGCCATTCATTGTTTATTTTGGAACAAATAAACAGTATTTGTCCAGGTACATTCATGAAGTGCTCACTTCTTAACATTCAAGTCCTTTCACATAGAATTTCAGCCTAAACATAAATGAATCCAGTTCTTTTGCACAAACATGTAATAAACCTTGCTTCTCATGAAATGCAGAGGCTGTCAGACTGTTATGTAAGTTTGTGTATTCTGCTGAGAAGGCATGATTTTTCTAATCATCCCTCACTTAGAACTGAAAATATTTGTTGAGATTTTGACTGCCAAAAGAGAAATTTAAGACTTATAGCTCACCAACGCATTCAAATACGTTAGGCTTCTAACTGAATCACAAATGTATAAAAAATACAAGACAAGTTATCTGACAATTAATAAGCACATAGTGCAAGTAAGTTTTAATTACAGTTCTCCCAAGTTAAAGACAAGAAATTACTAGATTAATGGTGGTAAATGTACTATGGAGTTGGGCAAAATATGGATATAAGCATGTTTTCCAATCACAAAATGTTAACAGTTCATAGTGTTTCACATCTTTATAGACCTACTTCACAACATGTTAAAAACGTTTAAATACAAATAATTACTTGTACTTTCAGAATGACCACTGCCTGTTTATAGAAAGTGTTCATTATGACAGAAATAAAGAACACAATACTAAAGCCTAATAATATATATATTATAAAAAAAAAATTAAAAAAACTTATGTAGAATTGCTAATGAATTGTAGTGATCTATTCCCAAGGTATGTTGTTTAATGCTGCATACTGTAATGACAATTTTTAGTAGTCAAAATTAGGCTGAACAATGTGTAACCAAAGCATGTTACAAATTATAATTTGATGATTACAACAAACTTAGGAAGAAGCTTGAAGCTGTGCCATGGGATAAAGTTCTGCAAGGGAAGGATGTTAGTAGTGCATGAGAGATAAGGGGCCTCTCTCTCTCTAGACAATGCTTAATAATTTACATTGTATACTGGAGATGAGGTAAATCAGGTAGAAACTAGATAAGTAGTATCATTAAGCATAAGCTGCAATAAAAGAAACTGTTGTGGAGGGTATATAAGGAGAAGGGTGACCAGCAAGCTCATGAACAGTACAAGAGGTCATGGAAGAAAAGTGACTGGCATGGTAAGAAAGGCAAATTACAAGAAGAAACTACTTAAGCAAACCAAATGAAATCCCAAAGAGTTTTCATTATGTGGCAAGTAAGAGGAAAAGTAACTATGGAAGAATAGCTTAATGTGTGCTGATGTTGACAGAAGTAGATAAAGTAGTGATTATATTATCAAATTAATATCAAACGATATCAAAATTATACTGAGTTCAACTATTTACTTAATGCAGATGTTATGCTCCTAAAGTTTAGTACAAGGTCTTCAAGTATTCTGGATAAATGGTAAATAAATTTTAACAAGGAATTTGGTATGAAAGTAAACATACAAAAAACTATAAAAACTAGCAATATGAAAAATAACTGCATTCTCAACAGATAACCGATGGAACAAGTGTAACATTTTAGCTATGGGCAAATTTTAATAAAGATGGCATTTTCCATATTTGATTTTAATATAGAGGGGCATGACCAAATAAAGCTGGTACGGTGGATAAGCAAGCTGAATGAATTCATGGAATAAGAGAAATTAGTTAACAGTTTTTACAGTTAACTTTGAGCTCTCAATCGTAGATTATAAGAGCTTTAAGGCAAATTAGAAGGATGAACAAATGGCATCAGTATTAAAATTATGAACATTATTATTCAAGATAAGTGCACACATATATATCAATGACCTACTTCAGTTGACCTCTAACCCAATACAAGTTTTGCAGATGACAGCATATTACATTCCTCCCTTTCATTTAACAAATCCTATTCTACACAACTCATTTCAACCCACAGAGCATGAACCACCACTGCCCTTAATTCCGACCTCCAAGCGATCCACCAATGGGGCTCAGATAACCTTGTCAACTTCAATACTAGTAAAACCCAGTTCTAATTACTCACAAAAGAGAACCATTTTCCCCCAGCATTGTTTTTGATAACACTCAAATTCCCATCAGACAAGATGAAATTTCTCTTCTCGGAATTACCCTGAGATCAAACCTCTCCTGGCATAAACACTAAACTTCGCCTATAAACAGCTGTTAACATTATACAAATCACAAATCCACCCAGCTATCAAATACTGCTCTCACATCTGGAGTGGAGCTCCTAAAATCTCCCTCAAAATGCTCGACTCAATACAGAGGAGAGCAATTAGACTAATAAATGACCCATCTCTCACCAACTCACTTTCACAGAGATGCTTGGTCTCTGCAATCTGTATATTCTATAAATATTTCCATGGGAAATGTTCATCTGAAACAGCATCAATAATTCCCCCACTCTGTACTAAGCCCATTGGAACACGTACAGCTGACCCAACAGCCTTTCACAGTACACCTTGAAACCCACAGAACAAGTTTCTTTTCCTCGTCATTCATCCCTGCTACTGCAATATTGTGGAACAGTCTTCCCCTGACGTATTTCTGAAGGAATACAACATACAGGCATTTAAATCAAATGTAAACAAGTTTCTCCTTTCCCAACCCACCACCAATATATGGTACTAACATACTATAGATTGACCAACCAACCTCTCGTATATGGGCCCAACATTATAAAAAAAAACAAAAAACACCAGAAATGTGTATTGTGGTTTTCAATTTCAATGGTGGCAAATTGTATGCATGTATTTATCCAGGTGCTTAAGGAAAATGCCTAAAGTTGCAGCTGAAGGGACAAATAAAATATTCAACATACCATATATGTCAGCGTATAAGACGACTCAAATACTACAAAAAAAACTTGCGAAATCATGAGTTATCTCATATGGAGGTATAAAAAGGGAAGCTTACCTTCTTGGATGAACATTTAGGTAGTGACAATACATCATTATATAAGAAAATAGGCAGTGTTTATAAACAAATCAGATTAATTTTTGTTACATAAATTTATTTAAAATATTACAATAAACGTAAGTCTTAAAAAATAAATAATTATTAACCACAATTTTCATGTTAATTTTCTTCATCTGTTGAAAATAGTTCTTCAGATTCACTGTTTAAATGATCGTCATATGGATCCCAGTTCGAATCCGGTGAATTGATTTCATTTTCATTGTCAGTGTCCCACAACAAATCATCTTCCGTACTATCCTTAAGATTAGAGATACCACACTTTTTAAATGATTTTATTACAATCTCTACTTTTACTTTATTCCATGCTTTGATCACAAAATTGCACAACATATCAAGCGATGCAGCGCGCATAGATCCACTGTTTGTAAATGATTTTTCACCAGTCAACATCCAATTATTCCACTCTTCTTGCATGTGATCTTTAGATGGTTTGTTAACAGATGGTTGCAATATAGAAGATAAACCACCTGGTATAACAGCAATATTGTGTTATTTTTTTTCCAGAAGACTTTTAGTAATCTCAGTTAAATGACTACAAAACATATTCCATACTAATAAACTGTGTTTCTTGATTATACTGCCTGGTCACGTGTTCCACACATTATCTACCCATAATTAATGGATATGCATAGATATAAAAATAATGGATATAATAACAATACCTAACGTTGCATTAATACAAGAAAGAAGAAATGGACGGGGGGTCATCTTATACAGCCGACAAACTTAAAACCTAAAAATAGCCTAAAATTTAGACCCCATCTTATACGTCAACATATACGGTATCTAAGACAATCTAGATTTTAAAGTAGAGAAATCTGGGGTATGTTGCTCAACAGTTGTAGTAAAAAGGACAGGATAGTAGCGATTCCATGACTGTATTTCTTAGGTAACATCTTCTGCCATTCAAAGTACAGGAAAACTTAGCACGGGGAAGGAGGATTTGCCCTTTTGACGAATTGCTTACTGATTACGACATCGTGAAATGGGCAGTTGTGTCACAATTTACTAATCATTTATTGAGTACAGACAAACCTCTACTTATGAACTTCTAAGATATGAACTATTACTACTTACAAACACTGCACCAGGTAATAAATTGCAACAGTGATTCATTTAACGAACACAGAACTCCATACTTACAAATATTTTATAATACTAAAAATTCGCCAATATGTTAATAAATTTAGCAAAACATCAAATTCCTGACATGCACCCTTAAGGGGAGGTACAGAATATGATAGTACTACATGAAAAATTTACATCATTACTAACTTCCTATCTACAATTTTCCTCCAAATCAGTGTTACCTGTCAAGACTCCAACATTATCAGATCTTATATTTCTATCTTCTAAGGCACTTTTTACCATATCAGTCCATCTATATCTTGGTCTTCTTCTGGGTCTTTTTCCTGCCAATCTGGGAGAGAACACTTGTTTTGCTAATCTTTCCTCTCCCATTCTATTTAAGTGACCATACCACCTGAGATTAGCTCTGCTAACGCATTCCTGGATGCTGACAATGTCAAGTTCTTTTCTAATATCCTCGTTTTTAATATGATATTGCCATTGATGCCATCTGTTCACGCCACTAATCTTTCTCAGGACTCTCATGTCTATGGTCTCTAGTCTTTGGTCAAGTGTTTTATTTCTAACCCAGCTCTCAGATCCATAAGTTAAAATTGGGCTTGAACACCGTCTTGTATACAGTGTTTTAGTGTTTAATTTAGTGTTTTGATTAATTTCTCTCTTATTCCATATAAATTTATTCAGTTGACTTCCTACCATAGCAACTTTATTGATTCTGTTGTCCATTTCCATATTTAATTTACCATCTTCACTAAAAATCGTGCCTAAGTAGCTGAAATGTTGATATTTTCAATGCTTCTGCCTATTTTCATTGCCTTTGTCTTGTTATTGCTGATCTTCATACCATATCTATTACAATAGTTATTGAATTTAGTCAGGGAATCTTGCATACTTATAGTGGATTTATTTAGAAGTATAACATCATCCACATAAATTAAAGCAAAGAACTAACATTAACATCTCCAATTTTGATATCACTTTTAATACCACTTTCCTTCATAATGTGATCCATATAGATAACGAACAACAGAGGGGATAATGTACATCCTTGTCTGACATCAGATTTAACGTTAAACCATCTTCTTGTACTTTAATTCAAACTGTTGACTTAGAAGAACTCAAATAAGTATTGCTTGATATGCCTGACACCATACAACTGTAGGGTCCTGAATACTTTTCTCTTCGCACCTTGTCATATGCCTTTTCCAGATCAACAAAACTTAAATACAGATCTTTGTTAAATTCCCATGATTTCTCAACAATTTGTCTAAGTGAAAATCTGATCCAGAAAGCCTCTATTTGGTCTGCATCCAGCTAGTTTTTTTATCATGCTTCTTTCCCACAATACTTCTCAACTATTTCTTAAGTATACTTGCATAGATTTTACCAGGAACACTCAGCAGAGAAATACTTCAATTCTCACATTCAGTTTTATTTCCCTTTTTTTGTTTATAGGTATTATAAGAGCTCTACTCCAATCTGGAATTCATCCCTCTGTCTAGGGACGAATAAATAATACTAATTATGTAAGATCAAGTGACAATACATATAGTAGGAAGAACTTTTAAGCTCTTTTCAATATACTATAACCAGACTAGGACTGTGGTAATTAAATATTCCATGCATAATCCTCAGCATATATTTTAAAAACTGATTAGGCCATCACTGATGTTGTAGCATTTACTTGCATTTTCTTGAAAAAGATGCAACTAAACTTTGAATACTCTTTGACGTGCAATTTATTTCTCTGTGTGCTTTAAATTACCTTAATATGAAGGATGAAATGTCAGGTAATTAACACATTGTTGCCAGACAGCGTCCACATGTGCAGATACTGCATTTTGAAATGTTAATTGCATCTTTTTTTTTGGTAGAATTTCATTTGTAAAATTAGCATTTGTGAAATGTCAATGATATTGAAAATCTTAAATGCAACTCAAACTGATTAAGTTTCATATAAAATAGATGTGCATATATGGTAATTTGCTTAAAAAACTCGCCTGCTTTCTACATCCACTGATTGCATTATGAAAAGGCGTTACCACATATTTCCAACAACCAAAAATTTGAAAGATATTAGGACAAACATATTTAAGTTACATACAGTGTTTGGTGCTTCCATAAAATTGTTACGATTGCACATATGCATGCGACTTTCATTACATCTCTAATTACACTAACTTTTCCTAAGACAATACATATTGTAAGTGTCTGCAGTGTTTACTGATACATGAGATACAATAAAACTTTCTTGCTACTGCAGTCTAGTGTCTGTTGTAGATCAGACATTTTCTTACATTATAGTAAGATTTTCATTCCCATCTTCAGAAAGAATAGATGTAGTGAGTAATAATTCATTTGTTGCTGAATAAAACTGCATCCTAAGTGTAAGTGGATTGCACCTATTCATCAAAATACTAAACATTTGTGAGAGGTCTATTATTGATGAAACAGAACTGCTGACAAAAATAAATTTATGTCAAGAACATAGGATTTGAGAAAGCCCAATAATTCTGATCACAAACGCATGCATGTCAGAGGCAACAAGTGCCCATTTAGGTTGGGTGTGCTATCATATAGCTTATGCAACCTGCGCTTCAAAATTCGTTAATTTGATGGTATTATTTGCATTTTTATTCATGTATGAAAGTTTAAGAGTGCATAGAGCATCAGTGCTCATCTTCATTGGTCCAGTGCAATTAATTGTAGGAGAACTATGAATATTTCAATTTATCAATTAATATAATTTTATATATGGAAAGCATAAAGGTCAAATGAACAATAGCTATGCTTCAAGTGCGTTGTTTATGTGAGAAGTATGAAGGGTTTATGCTTAGTTGCGAGATAGATTATCATTGGCAAATACTAGAGAGATAGATAAGGATAATCTGAATTTTGGTATGACTTAAATACAGCTATATAATACGCAGAGAAATTGGAAAAGGTAATCACCCATGAAATTATTTTTCTGGATTGAACCAAAGAAAGGTTGAAATAACTCATTTTACTTATTTATTTTGCCCAAGCCAAACCTTATTCGACTATAATCATATAATCCATGAAAGCTCTTGTAGAAAACAGGACATTCAGTATATCATCAGTTTCCCATTGTAAATATAGGCAAAAAAGTTAAATTATTTATAGAAATTATAAATAGCATAGTCACTCCCTTATCCATGGGTTCGCTTTCTGCAGTCAACCACAAGCTGAAAATATTAAATGGAAAATTCCAGAAATAAACAATTTATAATTACATCGGCAAAGTGGATATTAGATTCAACATTATTTCAAATGCCGAATGTTTGTAGAATAAACTATGACAATAAAGAATAATAATGGCAAACACCTGTTGGATTTCTGCTCAGGACATGGATTGATTATTACTAACAACCATGTTCCAACATGAAAATGTGTACAAATTCACATGGAGAGAAGAGGAAAGGAATAAGAAAAGTCTCAATGACTATGTTATTGATGTTTTCTCACTGGTGCAGCAATCTAGAGTGTACAGAGGATTTGAAATTGGAGGTGTTCACCATTTAGTCTTGAGCATCATAAAATTGAATTTTATAATCAAAAGATGAACATGTAAGAAAGTTTTATAGTAAATTAAAGTTGAGCAGCTCTCAGATGTGAACTGTACACTAAAATACACAAACATAATTGAAGAAAAAAAAATGAGTGAGAACAGTAACCAAACCTTGGAGATTCAGTGGCAAATTCTGAAAAAAAAACATTGACTGATTCAGACAAGGAGGCATGTGGTGAAGTTGTCTGAAAAGATAGAAAAATCAGAACTACATGGTGGACACAGGAAGTTAAAGAGGCAGTGAAGGAAAAGAAAAAGCATATCAAACGTTACTGGCAAATAAGTCAGTTTGTGCTGTTAGAGAATACAGAGACAAATGTAAGAAAGCTAAATACTGTAAAACTAGCTAAACAAGTCATGGGAAGCCTTTGGTAAGAACATAGTATATAAATATGAAGAAGGCGGTATGATATTCTGGAGGTTGTTGAAAAAGCTCAGAAATGGAGGAAAGAGTGCAGTAAAAGGAATTAGATGATAAAGATGACATGAAAACTGAAGGAAAAAAAGATATCTTCGATGTATGGAGTAATTACTTTGCAAACCTGGTAAATGAAACAATCAGTGACAACAAAGTGGTAAACACAGACCAAGCATGCAATAGGAATACATGTCCATACTTGGAGTAGAAAAAGCCATCAAAAGCTGAAATGTGGAAAGGAAGCTGGAGTAGGTGATATTTGATCTGAAATACTGAATAAATTTATATGAAATAAGAGAGAAATTAGTCAAAATATAAAATAAGTTGTATAAAAGACAGTGTTCGAGCTAATTTTAACTTATGGATTCGAGAGCTGGGTTAGAAATAAAACTCTTGACCACAGATATGAGTCCTGAGAAAGATTACAGGTGTGAACAGTACAAGAAATCGAAGTCTACAAGATTCCTCTGACTAAATTGAATAACTGTTGTAACAGATTTGGTATGAAGGTTAGCAATGACAAAGACAATGAAAACAAGCAGAAGCAGTGAAAATATCAACTGCATTGTAAATGGAGAACCTACAGAACAAGTAAAACATTTCAGCTAATTAGGCACGATTTTTAGTGAAAATGGTAAATTAAATATGGAAATAGACAACAAAATCAATTTATATGGAATAAGAGAGAAATTAGTCAAAAACACTAAATTAGCTATATACAAGACAGTGTTCAAACCAATTTTAACTTCTGAGAGCTGGGTTAGGAATAAAACACTTGCTGAAAGACTAGAGACCACAGATATGAGTCCTGAAAAAGACTAGAGGCATGAACAGATGTCATCAGTGGCAATATATTAAAAACAAATATATTAGGAAAGAATTTAATATGTGTTAGCAGAGCTAATCTCAGGTGGTATGGTCACTTAAACAGAATGGGAAAGGAAAGAGTAACAAAACAAGTGTTCTCTGCCAGGTTGGCAAGGAAAAGATCCAGAAGAACACCAAGACATAGGTGGATTGATACAGTAAAAGGTGCCTCAGAAGACAGAAAAATAAGATCTGACATATAATGTTGCAATCTTTACAGGTAACAGATTGATTTGGAAGAAGATTGTATATAGGAAGCTGGTGGCAATGTTTATCATATAGTACTATCATATCCTGTATACCGCTTGAGGATGCATGTTAGGAATTTGATAATGATGATGTTTGTAGAAACTATGAAAGTTTCATAAGTTGACCTGAGCGCTTACGAGAATACAATCCTCAGCATCTTCAAGTTGCCTTAAGCTTGGAATACTTAAGTAGCTAAGGCAAATTGGAGATGCAGGATTGTATTCTTATAAGCTCTCAGGTCAACTTACGAAACTTTCATCATAGGTTCTACAAACCATCTACATTGACATAATATTGGATCTAATATAAACTTTGCCTATCTATGTAAATTTACATCACAGAAATGAAGCTGTATGGCTCTTTCTTTCAGTAATAGACTCTCATGGTACTGTGATACCATGAGAGTCTATTACTGACACCATGTGATACCAAATCAACCTTATTTTACTTAATGGCCCAAAATGCAAGAATAGTGATGCTGGCAATTCGGATATGCAAAACATAAGCCATAAAGTGCTTTATTTTAAGTGAAAAAGATGAAAGTTAGACTTCATAAAATAATTTAAAAAAATATGTGCTAAGATTCCATTCAGATAACTTTTATAACAATATGTTATAATAGTTTTATTTTATTATTAGTTATTGTTAATTAATCTCTTACTGTGCCTAATTTATAAATTAAACTTTATCATGGGTATGTATATAGGAAAAAATACATATACAGGGCGATTCAGAACTCTTGGGCCAAACTTTAAGGGGTGATAGAACACACCTAAACAAGCACTTTTCTTCATACGATGAATGGTCCGAACTCAAGCGGTGAAGCACTAGAGGGCACTTTCCGGTGAACACTTATAAGCGCTGGTTTTTGCAGTCATCGTTATTTCTACCGTGGAGTGCAAAAAGGATGGATTCTTTCACAAATCAGGAGAAGACTGACATCCATTTCATTTACGGAGCTGCGGACTGGAATGTGAGGGGGGAAGCCCAAAGACTGTACAATGAGAGCTTTCCAACCAGATGCATGCCTGATCGCAAAACCTTTCAGCGACTGCACCGGTATCTGTGCAAAATGGGCTCCTTTGTCAGAGGCATGCAGGACACAGGGTATGCGAGGAGTGCGAGGACACCACGTGTTACAGAGGAAATTCTACGCATAGTTGCAGATCTTCCCGAATGTAGCACGCGAGCAATTTCCCGTGTCATACATGTGCCCCAATCGACGGTGTGGAGAGTTCTAGGAGACGAACGATTACACCCTACATGTACAGAGGGTGCACGCCTTGACACCTGCAGATTACCAGCCTCGTGTGGATTTTGCACAGTGGTTCCTGCAGCAGATTGCAGTGCAGCCACACTTTGATGCACATGTCTTATTCATTGACGAATGCATCTTTACACGTGAGGGAGAGCAGAAATCCGCACGTCACGTCCACATTCGTACCAGTGGAGTTTCTCCATAAATGTTTGAGCTGGAAACCTACATGACCATTTGATTGGCCCATACCTTCTGCCAGCACGACTGAATGGGAGAACGTACCTCGCATTTTTACAAGAGGTCTTGCCAGAATTACTGAACCCTGTTCCAGCAAACATTCAAACATATGTGGTTCCAACACGACAGAGCGCCACCCCATTTCAGCATGGATGTGCAGAACGCCTTGGATGCAACATTTCCAAGACAATGGATTAGTCGGGTGGTCCTATCACTTGGCCCCGACGATAATGGGGGGGCAAGTAAGGGATCTGCACTATGAACTGTTGAAACATCCATCCTATTCCCCAGATTTGGCTCCCTCTGACTTCCATTTCTTCCCAAAACTAAAAAACTCTTCTGCACTGGTCAACATTCTTCTTTGAATCAAGAGGTGATTGCAGCTGTAGAGAGGTATTTTGCAGATCTTACTGAGAACTACAGATGGGATAATGGTACTGGAGCATCGCTGGAATAAATGTGTTAGTCTTAAGATTATGTTGAAAAATAAAAATAATTTTGAAATTATAAATTTGTTTTTTCATTGTTAGGCCTAGAACTTTTCAGACCACCCTCGTATAATATGTGGGTGTGCACCGCACACTAGAATATTCATCCCGATATATATAACTATGTAAAAAGTGAATACTGATCAGTGAATAATAAAAGAAAATTCTTAGAAAAATGAAGCAAAATATAAAACAAATAAGCACAACAAATTGTACAACTGATGCTCCATCAAATGCACACAAATTCCTACCACACCTAGATGAGTCATGTGATCATTAGTATACTGGATAATCCCTTCCCTATAGTTATTTCCAGATCCAGCCATGTATACAACTGCTGTTTATTATAGGCTATTTATATTTCATAAACAAATTCCTTTTTCTCTCCTCTGAAGTTTATTATTATTATTCCCATCATAAATGCAAACATGCTGGTCTAGAGTTTATATGATCACATGGTATTGATCAGATGTTATGCTCCACCAAAGCAATTATAAGATAACACACATCATAAATGTAAAGTTATAATTCATTTGCCTGTAATGAAAGGATTTTTAGTGAGGTGTTCTCTTTCACTTATTTGCCATTCTCACATGGCTATAAGCTTTAGTAGTTCAAATATACTAACCAAATATAGCATTATCCTTAATTACTGTTTTCTAATAGTTATCCTGACAGTTTAAGACAGAAGTAAATTTGGTTTATTTAACTTTTCTTTAAAATTCTAAAGCAAATTAAAATATTATGGTGAAACTAACTAATTAACATTTGTGCAATGTTAATACTATATATCCACTGATCATGGGGGGGGGGGGAAGAGAATTACATTCTGCAGAAATCAGCAATGCATTTTCTCAGTTATGGACACTAAGATCAATAAACCCCAAATGTATTATTAGAACTAGGGAGACTGTATATAAAAAGCTTTAAAAGTTGAGTTTTACATACATTTGAGACACCACTGATGGTAGAAATAATGAATGACTGGACCTTCTTTCATATAAACGTTCTTGAACATCCAGTGAGGACAGTCCCTCGCTGAAAGAGATTTTCATCATTATTATTAATGCATATTTCTCAAAGTATTGCAAGATCTGTAGAAGTGCTAATGCTAAAACAATAAACAAGCAAAAACAAAGTAAATTTCCATTGTAAATAAGGGAATTTCTTCCCCCCCCCCACTGTCAGTTGTTTCAGTTATAAAACTATACCAAAATATACAAATGAATTTACCATACATCTTGGTATAATACTGAAGTATTTTTAAAAGAAAATACAGTAGCAATTACTTGAATATTTCCTAGAAGTCACAAATGACTATGGCAGGGTGAGACATGTATATCCAAATAATGTCTCTGCAGTGGATTACAGCTAATCTCTTGAGTGAGAAGTGCAAATACTCCAAGTGCCAGACTAAGGAAATAATGGTTACACACTGTAGACATATGTGCAACTTTTTTTAGTGAAACTAAATCCCATCTGCGAAACCTTGTAAAATCCTCTTCCTTTTTCGTATTAGGCCTATTGGCCTGTTACTGAGCTGTCCTAAGCCCTTCCAAGCAGTACCCATCCCAAGGATAAGGTGGCTAGACCTATGCCTCCTGGTGGGTCCTATGTCTGTAGATGCGCGTGTTCATGGGGCCAATTTGCCTGCTTGTGGGAGGAAAAACCCCAGATAAACTGGGGAGAAAAATCCTGCAGTACACAACCAAGACTGGCTAACGTGGCTACGAGAAAGATCCTAAGCTCCTCACGACAAACTAAGAACTATATAATCTGGGAACGCTACATCTAGAGACTGAAGATAAAGTCTAGTACAAGGTGATACTAAGATAACTATAAATTGCATGTTCCAGCCAGTTTGTGCAAGATGCTACCTCTGCATGAGACCAACTTGTCCACCTTCAGTTGAAAAACCCTATGAAGATTCAATCTCAGTTAAGACAGATCTTTCCAAACAAAAGGGTATTTTCAGTACTAATTGAGCTATAGAAGCTATTCTTGTCCATGTTATAGTGCTTGTATAGGTCACTGGCTTTCAGTAAGAAAGTGTAAAATGACTGCCCTATGCAAAATCTAGCAAGCTTAGCTTCCTCTATTCACACAAATAATGAACAGATTGATTTCAGTCTTCATACTGTTCAATTAATCTTTTATTAACTATAAAAGTATAAACAGTAAGTAGAGAAAGTTCAAACTAGCTTAGTAACTGCATCTGCAATCTAATTTCTCTCAACTATTAATTTTATGATTGGGGATCCAACACATAAACATCAATGGCTTTGATAAAATTGTAACTGCAAATCTTTCATGGCAGTTTCACCCCACCCCCTCTTTTTTATTTTTTATTTTTGTGAACTGTTAATTACATGGAATGTATCGAGCAATGCAGTTGCATCCAAGTGGGAACTGACTGGAAATGTGGTTTTTAATCAGTTCCCACTTAGTTTCCAAAGATTACTTATACATCAGATACATTCTCTTCAATAAAAACTCAAAGATAAAGTCAAATTTGGTCATCTCAGCATATTGAAACTACCAAGGAATTATAATAAGCCATGCTTAGAATTCATGTTTTGCATAATTTTTTTTTTCTTTCCATTTTTACCAGTTGGATTTGTTTTATATTTAATGTAGTATGTTAAAAAGATAATTATTGATAGACAATTTCCTATGTGACAAAAACAAGATTTTACAGGAGGAAGAAAAAATTGACTGTCATGTATTATTATAGATTTAACTAAACTGTTGCATGTTTAATGCACTTTACCATTTCATAATTTTTTTAATTATATTTCTCTCTCTCTCCTTATTTTTAAAGCAACCAAATATCAGTAGAAATGGCACATAGGTTGTCTATCACCAATGACTGTTCATAGCATAGTACTGTGTTGTTCTTCCAATTAGTTTTGGAATTTAAATCAAAAAGTTATGATTTAATTGCTTTACCTTATCCATATATCCTGTAATGAACACTAAAAATGACAAACTGACAGATATAAGCTGACTTTTTATTTTAACAAAAGGGAAAATAATTACACTTTTTCTTTTAAAGAAAACAAAAAAAAATTAGAACGAACCTGAATTTTTGCTCCTAAGTACAAATTAAGAACAGACTATTTTATTTTAGTATTCGTATTCTATTATTAGTATTCTAAAATACTAAATGGAAAAATCAGGATAAAGAGCACCTGCTATGCAGCATTAGAATAAAGATTTTCTCCTGGATTGAGAGAAACTTCACTGAATAGTGAGAAAAAATTATTGCATTTGTTGATATGAGGCTTTCAACTATTACAAGAAGAGTAATGGTTGTCTCACTAAGGAGATAATTTTCTATGTTGAATATATAGCAATTTGGGTAATTCCTTCATCTCAATTCTATTCAAGTGAGAAAACTGGGATTTCCCTTGTTTTATCACTTAATTTTGAAGCATAAAGGCGAAGTATATTTTAGCCAATATTTTAGTTAAGAGCCATACTGTAAATACTAAATGATGTATTTATCCAACGGCTTTCATAGTTCTCTATGGCACTTCATGTAAAAAAATTAAAGAATTTATAATAATCTTAAAAATTTTTTTTTTTTAATGAGCAAGTCTCATGAAAATTAGATTCATATTTTGCTATTTGCTCAATATATAGTAAAAACTTATTAGAAAAACTAATTTTTTCCCTTGTCTATGAGTATAAAAAGGGGAATAACAAACTGCAGCATATTAACAATGAATGAATGCACCCTCTCACAAAGGACAATGGTAAGCACATTTATTTAAAATTAAATTTCAAAACCAGTGTACTTACTTTTGAGACAATGGCGACGGAGTCAGTACGGAACGACGGGATAACGGATATCTGTCATAAACGGATTCACGGGTAGCCAGTGGAAGGAGAAGCGAAGATCCCTCACTAAAAATATTTTCAAAATATTTTCTTTTAGAAAAGTGCAGTTCAGATTTTTTTGTATATACAGTCTATATATAGTATATACAGTATATACGCGGTTCCATATATGTACATATTCCCGCCCCACCACTAGTCGTATTTTTCCGGCACTGGCCGCATTCGCCAGTGTCGCACATGTTGTGAACAAGCACTGACGTGTTTCGCACAGTCTCCATTCATATACAATTTTTATAGTCTACAAACCTTGCGATTGTTTAATGTTATGTTCTTGATAATAATTTTATCACATAAAAAATAATAATGTCATCCAAAGGAAGCAAGTCCAATTCTTCTACAACTAGCAAGAAAAGAAAAACATTGACTTTGGAAACAAAACTCAACATTATTAAGGATTTTGAAGGCAGAATGAAAATTTGTGAACTAGCAAAGAAGTTTGATCTACAGGAATCCACAGTAAGAACAATCATAAAAGAAAGGTTTACAGATTTTGGAGGACATAGATTCTAACGAGAAACGAATTGTAGCCACAAGGCAAGGAATAAAAAACTAATTAGCTTGCTATGAAGAAATTTTGCGTGACAAGAAAAAGACATTATGCCATCAGACGAATCTATTAGATTTTATGAAATCATTGACATTGAAATAACTTTTTTTTTATGTATGAAAAACTACAATTATGATTATATTTCTTAAAAAATATAGGTGTTTTTTAAAACCTTTGGTCCCAATTAACTAATAATTTGTATGCAAAATTATACCCGAGTTACGCGAATTCGACTTACGCGCTTTTTGTTGATCCCACCTACCGCATAACTTTGGGGTGTGACTGTATATATAAATTTAATAACTGCAATTCAAATTGATTTATGTCAGCAAAGCAAATTTTTATAAATAAAGCACTAGAAATACCATAAACAAGAATAGGGGAGAAATCAAATTTCATTTGAAGTTATTATGCAAAAACCTGGCCCAGTTTTTGAAAGTAAGATACGCCTTCACTTATTCCTTTAGTTGATGTCATGTCACATCAAAGTAGTGAAGTGCTATGTCATCAATCCCTTGGTTTTGGAAGATTGGGAAATCTAATAAGTTTTACACTGCTCAAATTATGTACAAATTTATGCACTTTTGCCTAGTTGTGGCTGGATGCCCATTAAAACAGCACTAATTTTTTTCCATTTTGCATTTGTGCAAGTTTTCTCTGAGTTAGCAGTTTGCTTTAGTCCTAATGAAAAGTAACTTGTGTTTGTAGTTTCAAGTTCTGACTTCTGTTGTGCTCATCTACTAATCGCAACATTGCACTCTTGGAATGCAAAACACACTAAGATCCATGTCTTCTACAATGTTCAAGAGTACAGCAGGAAAACAGTACCAAAAGCTGGTCACTAGACTGCATACAGGACCAAATCTTATGGTAAGGTGGTTTAGGCTTCCTGATCAGACAGTGCATGATCTTTCCACTTTTGACACTGCCAAGTCATAGACTCTCTGTGTGTGTGTGTGTGTGTGTGTGTGTGTGTGTGTGTGTGTGTGTGTGTGTGTGTGTGTGTGTGTGTGTTGGAGGGGAATCTGGCAAAGCTATTTATGGAATGAAGACTAGGTGCCCTCTATTCAACATATCTGATCTAAGACTATCTTGACCCACTTCATGTTCACCTTCTCAGGCAGAAGGTGATTAGAAGGAATTCTAATTCTTTCTACCTCAAGGGCAGTACCTAGGCTTTTGTGCAATCTAATATTCTTTGCCAGAATATTAGTGGTTCCAAATGGGCATACCAGTATGCCCATTTGGAACCACCTATTTTCTGGTCTTCTGTGGCTTAAAATTTCCTTACTTCATTATCATTCATTTGCTGCTTGTCGCCCCAACTCAATTCTTATTTCTGAACCTCAATTTCCTGAATCCAACAATGAAGTAATCTTCCTTACCGACTATCACATTTGATACGATTTGGCATCAAAGGGTTCTCAAGAAATTGCTCTCTTATGATCTACTGCCCACCTTTTGTAACTGGAATGCCAATAATGACAATATTAAGTATGACTAAATCCCAAAGATATGGGAGACATTTTTTCAATTCATTCTGAGACCACAGTAACTTTTCCAAATTAACTTTCCCGTTAACTAGCCCACAGAGAGCACTTAGGACATTTGTAACTGACACAGAACTCTGAACTGTTTAATGTTTCAGTGTAGTGCACGTGTACTTGTCAGTTAAAATGTGCGCTCTGTAGATGCTGGGTAGAAAACCAGCAACATATTAGTCATCATCAAATAATTGATATATATACCCTCAGGAGGGGAGGGGGGGAGGAATGGTACAAGATAATTATGATAGTACTACATGAAAAAGTTACACCATTACTAACTTCCAATTAAAAATTTCCCTCCAAATTAATCCGTTGTCTATCAAGATTCCAATATTATCATGTCTTGTATTTCTGTCTTTTAAGGCACTTTTCTGCATCAATTCATCTACATCTTGGTCTTTCCCTGCTAACCTGACAAAGTACACATTCTAATATTATTAGAAAGTTCAATAAATTGATTTATTTTTCCCTTTTTGGTATTGTTTATAAATTGTGAAACAACTAAGCCAGAGGTCTTCAACCTTTCAGACAGTGCAGTCTGCATTAAAAATTTCAATGAAGCCCACGAGCCACTAAGCTATTCTGCAGTATTTACAATTGCAAGATGCTTTCAAGATTCGCAAGGAACTCTGTGCATTTCAATACTTTACATAAAATCCTATAAAAATAAACAAACTCAGCTTTAAGAGCATAGGTAGGAGTCAGGTTCATGATAAGTATATACAATCAATACTTGTAGGGGAAAAAAAAAAAAAAAAAAAAAAAAAAAAAAAAAAAAAAAAAAAAATTAATGACGAAAACATTCATTTTTTACAATGTCAATGGGCAACATGGCAATGTTTTTCCTTGACCAGCTTGTCAATGTTGGCATCTATGTTGGAAGTCGCTATGCGCAGAGTATTTGAGATGTTGGTCCGTAATACGAGTTCTTGTCTTGGACTTCACATGCTTCATTCTGGAGAAGAACTGCCCACATAAGTATGTGCTTCCTAACAAAACTCACATCTTCAAAGCATGCCAGCGAAGATCAGGGAATGCATCTTCAGAAATGTAGTCTTTGTAAAATGTAAGAAAGGGCACATTAAATAATTTTTCTTTCAAAGAAGAGTTGTTTTGGAGTTCAAGCAGCTTCATTTGTACTGAGCCTGGCATTTCGGCAGCAGTGACACTGAATGGCATTGAAAATAAATCTAAAGAAGACTGTTGGTTACAAAAACCAACATATTTCTCTTCAAACTCACTTCTTAACACTGCTAATTTTATAGCGTATTCATCAAGAGTTGGACTCAGCGAGAAGCTGAAAATGAGTTACGTCTTTTTTTTTTTTTTTTTTTTGCAAGTTACGACTTCCAAAGTTTGAGCTTGGCCACAAAATCTTTGATGTGATCAAACAGTGTGTGCACCAGTTGATCTTTGGATTATAGCCATGTATTTAGGTCATTCATATGCAACAAGATGTCAGTCACAAAGGCAAAGTCTTCAATAGGATTCCCCTTGGTTTGCATGAACTGCTATATTTTGCTCCTTGAGTCAAAGACTCTTTTAAGAACCTTCCCTCTGTTCAACCAACGCAGATCACTATAATAAACCACATCGCCATGATCTGCTTTGCACTCTTTTGGGTCAAAAACTCTTGGAAATGACAATGATTCAATCCTCTTGCCCTAATAATGTTAATGACAGTCACAATAACTTTCATGACATTCTCATGCTTCTTCAGTCATCTACCAGGTGCCTGAAGAAACGTATCTATTTAATATTTATTTTTATAAGATTTTATGTAAAGTATCAAATGCACAGCGTTCCTTGTGAATCTAGAAAGCACCTTACAATTCTAAATACTGCAGTATTGCTTAGTGGCCCGTGGGCTTCATTGAAATTCTTTTTTTATTTATTTAATCGCGTTTTAATGTTAAGTAGTTATTTTTTCAAAATGGTCGGTGGGCCATGGCAAAGAGCTCCACAGGTGGCTCGCGAGGCATGAGTTGAAGACCCCTAAGCTTTTTCATAGTATTACACGAACTAAGCCTTTTCATATGTATTACAGGCATTTTTCTGAAGCTGTTCATCACTGCATGTAAATAAAAAATAAATAAATATTGAACTTACTAATGCTTTTTCTATCCAGATCTAGAGAGCACAAATTTTAACTGATAAGCACATAGGTGTTATATTGAAACATTAGAAACAATTCAATTTATAACTGACAAAAATAATATCCTAGGTGCTAATGCTCTCTAGGCAAGTAATTTAGAGAAGTCAAGCTGTCTGGTTTCAGAACGACTGTCTCCCCCAGATTTAGGGCAAATTAATGCAACCCTACTTGTTAAGGTTTCGGAAATGATTCATAACAGATGTTGATACTAAAAGTCTTTCATACTCATAGTGACTTCTGTGTAAAACCTGATTTCTTTCTCCATTTAATCCTATATGAAGGATTATCTAGAGCATGGTTTGCTAGTCCTGCCTTGCCATAAAGATCACGGACGTGATTTTTGTGTTTAAAGCAGATAACAGTTCTACCAGTCTGTTCAAAGTTGGCCAAAACTACAGGAACTTTATATACTCCAGGATGTGCAAGAGAAGGAAGTTCTTTAGGAGAGTAGATAAAAATGTAGTTAGTTGCACAAGTGGTTTAAAAGTGGTATGGAGTTCATATTTGTAGAGAATTTCAGCTCTTTTTTTCTGATGGGCCCTTAATATACGAGATGAATAATTTTCCTGTGATCCTGTGCAATGGTTGCAGGAGGTTGAGGGAGAGGTGCATGTGGTACTTTATACAGGCCACAGACATTCAATTTTCAGGTTCTGTAAATGGAAAATGATAATGAGCCATTAGGAAGTCCTGTCATTAATGTATCTAGAAAAGGAAGACAACTACTACTTTCTTTTTCTATGGTGAAATTTACTTTAGGATGTTGGCTGTTAAGATGCACCAAAATGTATCTATTATGTTTGGGTCATGAGGCCAAATAGCAAAAACAAATCTACATAGCACAGACAGACCACTGATTCGAGTGCTTGGTTTTCAAAATGTTCCATATAAGTTGGCTTGTGGTTGGGGAAGAGAGATCCCATAGCAGCCCCATCTAGCTGTTTATATTTTTTCTTTCCATAAGAAGTAATCAGAATAAATGATGAATTTCATCATCAAATTCCTGATATGTACTCTCAAGGTGTGTACAGAATATGATAATACTACATGAAAAACTGATATCATTAATAACTTCCTATCATTTCCTACTCTATTTTCATTCCCAACAAGGACGAACTTTTGCTTTTTCATTGTCAGTTGCTTTCTCTAAAGTCTACAAATTCCTTAACCCTCTGTGGGACCATATGCACAAACAAATCTCATTGTCCAGTTTCCCATTCTGATATTTGCCACGTCACTCTAGTTGAAACTGCCTGCCATTCAAGAAGATCAGCCTCGTATTTTGTGTTCAGTACTATAGCTTTTCCCTGATTATCATTGCCTGAATATAACATTTTGTATTTATTGCTCAGAAAAATCTCGCAGATTGTCTTTTTTTTCCTGTTTCAGTCATCCCTATTGTGTCAATCTGGTACTTATCCATTTCCTCAACCAGCTCTATTTCTTTGCCAATCAGGCTTCTTATGTTGATAGTACCAATCTTGAACTCTGGTGATGTTGAGTTCGAGTGTATTTCAGGATTTGTTCTGGTAGCTGACTTTTTGCTGTTCGCCCTGGTTTTCCCTGGCAAAAACAATGGGGACCTTGTTTAACCAGGTGACATGAAATTCTGTCATGTTGTACCATCATTTTATATTTTGGCTTAAGCCAATAAGAATACAATTTGGTCAGCTAAATCCCAAATTGCCAGCCCATTCTCGTTTGTTCAGTATCCAGGTAGATACTGAACAAACAGGGTGCAACCTAACAGGGTGCACCACGAGAAGGCGAGGACTGCACATCAAGGTCAGAAGCCCTGGTCGATTTTCCACATTCCTTTAAAGGCTATGTGGAGGTCTCCTCTCAGTTATATAGCTTAAATGCTTAAGCACCCTGATGGTGAATTTGAACAATTTATATCAGAGGACGGGAAATGCAATTTAATAACTTAAAGAGTCTCTTCCAAAGCATACTGGTTAACAGGAAAGTAATGCAAAGGCTAACCATAATGTCAGAATCCGTAAAGGTTAAATTCTTTTTAAAGTTTTAGAGTACAGTGAATTTATATTTATACTAGGGGGGCTCTGCCCCACCATGGTGCCTATGCCCCCCCTGCTGTATATATTACCTGTGGGGGGAAAGAGATGATTTGGATAAATGGTTGGCAATTTTGTAGGTGAAGCTATTCATGTTGTCCACCATTGGATGTGAGGGTTTATAGAGGTTATGAATTTTAGGGATCCCATATCCTGTCCTGGGTGATTTGACATGAAAGGTTCAATTTCTTTAGTAATATCTGAGTCAAGACAATTTTTTTTAAATAGTATACATCCCCCCCCCCCCCCTTGAGATTTTGACAGGATCCTAATCTCTAATCTGATAAGGTCTTCTTTCTCACACCAAGTGTAAGATTTCTTTCAGAAAGTTCTCTGTATAAGATTGTGACATTGAATTTCATTAGCTTGAATGGAAATTGTCTGAATTTAGCCACTTAGGAACAGGTTTGGTGCCCCGACATCTTTTAAAGCAAGCCGATTGACTTGTCTTTCCTTCTTGTGTTTATACCTTGAAGAACTATTATGTAAGAACACTCCCACCCTTGCTACATGCAAGGGAAGTGGGTGTTCTTTCACCAACCCCAAATCCCATCCACAGTTGTGCAATGATAGCATTCCGTTCCTCCTACCCATGACAAAACATCAAGATCTATAATCAGTGCCCTAAACTCTGATCTCATACTATTCCTCAATGATCAAAGTCACATTCAATGCTCCCTGCCCCATATCTTTGATAACTTACCAGTCAAGACCATTTTCCTCTCCCTCAGTCACCCCTAGTCTTTACTGGCCCAAAGAGCAATTCAATAGCATCTTTAGTTTAAACTAGCTTTTTCCCCCCTTCTCTCCACGCAAGACATTCTCACTTTTCAGAAAAAGTAGCTAGACTTTTCTGACCAGCTACTTTTACTACTTTTTACTAAGACTTAGTAAAAAATTAATTTTGCTAAGTCTTGCTGTTGTGAAGAGGACAGTTCAGCTAATTAATGACCTCTCCAATTCTCAGTGGACTCAGTTTCTGCTGTCTCTTCCAGACATTGCTGTTCAGCAGAAATGGCACTCATCACCCCCCCCCCCCAAGCAACAGTTGCCCAACAGCCTTTTACAGTTAGCAGATGACACACTAAACCTGCTTCATGCTTAAGCTTAGCACTCTCACACATGAAGCATTAAGACCAACTTCTAGCTCTTCAAAAATGATAATTTTTCTCATGATCCCTCTCCATTGATTTTCTATAGGCATTGTACCTTGTGTGTGGTTAGTAATGATATAAAAACAAATATTTCATGTACTCCAAGTAAAGCCTTTCTATTCAGGTGTCTTAAGTGGGTTAGTCAAAAAATTAATTTTAATTATCTGAGAGACAAATATTTTTTGAGCATAAGAGAATTTAGTCTCATGTGCTAAAGAGTAATTGCCAACATGCGAGAAACAAATCATTTGTTACAAAAATCAATTTGTGTGTGAAAAATTCAACAGAAATGTATTTTCATTAAATTCACATTTTCTTATGCTTACATGGTAATATTCTGTTTTCCAGTTGTACAGTATATGTAAAACAGTGGTAGGGTTAACCTGAAGTTTTGTTATAATGGAACACTATTTTCATGACCACTATTTTACGTATACTTGTAAAACTCAAAACATACATATCACCTAATTTCTTGATTTTACACTCTGTTCAATTTCACATGTAAGGTAGTTCCTTCAAAGGACTTCTGCTATATAGCAATTGTGTACTAAATGTAAATCACAAAATGGAGAAGCTAAGATATACATGGGACTATTTTGGCTATTAAAATGTCTGCCAGAGCAAAATCTTATCCTGTTAATTTTTGCAATCAGTATTGTACTTTAATTCATATTTTTCTGGGAGAACTCCATAGGAACCAGAGTTGTAATAATTTTAACTGACAGAACTAAACAGATATAAACCCAACATTTTCTAATGTTATCTAGGTAGGTACTTAATGTACAGACAAAAAAGTGGCCTAAAATATAGCTACTGTTCTATGATAACTGCTTCTTACAGCAATCTTGTCATCAATGCAAAAAAGCACTGCTTCAATTTAAAATCTACCTTCATTTGTTATAATTAAAGGTCTAAGGACCAGAACTACTTCCAGGAATATTCCTTTGCTCAAACTTTCATACAATTAAAAGGCTATTAAATGAAGACAGCATTTCACTGATGCACGTATATCAATGAAATGCTGCTTAATGAACTCCTTTTAATGATCACGAGTCAGCTTACTCTCCCCCATCCCAGAACAGTTGTTCTATACTACAAAAGTGCACCACAATTTGCTATGAGTAATAAGACAATATAAGCTATAAATTTAGCTTCCTATTCACTGTTAATTGATAAAGAATGGAAAATTAACCTGTCAACTTACCTGTACGACGCTGATGAAGGTGAGGTCGTATGATAAAAATATAAATGGTCAGGTGTACTGGCTACTGGACATCTTGAATGAAGATTACTGTCAACATCTACTGACGGCGAGAAAGAAAACTGTATACACTGGTTAGTGTTTGGGGAAACCGATGTCTGAGACTGATGAACTGAAGAATCATCCCATGAAGAAGTAATACCTCGACTAAAACTATCATAATGCAGCGGGTATGATTGTATACAATCTCTTGCATACAGTACTTTCTTACTGTAATTAGGATTATTTGGCAGGCACCTAAGTTGAGCATCCATTCTAGAAAAGCCATTGCTGTAATTTTCGCTGGAAATTCTGTTGTATGGAGAATCATTTCTTGACGGTATACCATTCCTGGAAGTCAATTAGATTTTGATTATTCCAGTTATTGCATTCGAAATTGCATTATGAAGTAATGAAAGATACATCATCTAATTTACAAAGAGTACTCAGTACCAAAGTTAAACTTAAGCTAACTTTCAATAAATATCTTCAAGGGGAAAAGTAACATCTGTAGATTAGAGTATTTTAGATTAGATTTTTATTAGAGTATTTTAGATTTTTATCCTGCTACAAAGCAGCAGGATAAAAATTCAAATGTCAAGGCTTAACACTAGATATGTATAACCTAAAACACTAAATATTTTGTTAGCCTTAGTTGCTGGATTGGAGATTAGAGTTTTTTTTTTTTTATTTTTTTAAATCAAGTGTGGAATTCCCAAGACCTTGGAAAGTACTGGCACTTTAGAATATTGGGGGGGGGGGGGGATTATGGCATCTTCTAGGAAAACATTTGGATTTGCAACAGAGCAGCAATTTCATGCAAGTATGTGTGGTGTGTCCAGTAGTCGGCTAGGTTCAGTTGCCTACTGGCAGTGCAGTTAATTATTTTCTTGGCGAATTGCAGATTCTGTAAACTCATGGATGAATATTGATGAAATTCTGGCTAAACCAATATTTTTTTCAGTTGTCTAAATACACAGAATGCTGACTGATCTGTTGCAGTACAGATAGCAGTATGGGCTGTAGCTATTAGTCATGGAAATTTTCAATTATGTGAAAAGAGGTGTGTTGTCTAAGCAGATGGATCAAAATTTACACACTTTTTAAGATAAATAGTTGAGAAAAGATGGGAATATCACAAGGATCTATATTAAAGTTTCATAGATCTGGAAAAGGCATATGACAAGGTGTTAAGGAAGTTTATCAGATTTTTATTATTATTAGTTATGGAAAATCACACGTAAGTGCCTTGCAGCATTTTTGGCTTCACAAAGACAGGCCTAAGCCCTTTCTACAGATGTTCCATGGCTTATAGTGACCCATAAGCCATTACAGCAGTTAGAATTGGACGTACAGGAAGATGGTTTATTGTTAAATCAGGTGTGAGACAAAGGTGCATATTATCTTCACTTATTTATCTATATGGATCACATGAAGTGTATTAAACCTGATGTCAAAATTGATGTTTATTTCAGCTGTTTACTTTATTCAGATGTTATATTTCTAAATAAATTCAAACTTAAATTTTAGCTTTTTTGTAAATCAACTTTTTTTTTTAAATCAGAAATCCATTTTTCAGAAGTAAGCATTCTACTAAATGGTATTTCAATACTATTCAAATTAAAAATGAATTAAATTTTTATGTAAATTAACCATTAATGAATTTCCTTTTAGAATATGAGAGAATACCAGTGTGAGAACTTCACCAGGGTATAACAAACCACTTTTTCCAGCAATCTTAGAGATTCACAATACTAACAGTCTCATAATCATCATCATCTTCTTTATACCCTCTTTTACCTTGCGGTGTCGAGGGTCCATTGATCATCGGACCTCAATCCGTTTACAGGATAAGGTGGTCAGCCCTATGCCCCGGTATATCCTATGGCCTGTAGTGTTAAGTTCTCAAGGCCAGTTTGCCTGCTTTGCGGGATGAAAAACCCCAGAATAAACTAGGGAAAAAACCCTGCTGTCCACGCCCAAGACTGGCTAACTTGGCTATGGCTGAGGAAGATCCTTCAGCTCCTCACGTCACCGACGGGAATCGAACCTAGGACACTCCTTCCCCATGCATATGGTTGCGAAGCGCATAGTCACTAGGCTAATCGCGCGGACCCACAGTCTCATAATTAGTTTTCTAAATTTTTTTTGAAACATAGGTTGAATGAGAAGATAGTACTTTTTACTCTAACAGGCAGTTGGTTCAAACCCCACTTCAACCTTCACATGTCTAGTAACTTGAAAAATAAGTCTCGCATTTAGATTCTAGAGCAAGAGTTTCTGGATTAGCTGACTCAGCCTGCATAGCCAGCCGCTCACCAATAACATTAAAAGGTACAATAGATCAATTTTACATGTATGGGATTCACATAACTTAATAGGATATGGCAAGATTTTAATGAATCGCTATTTTGTAGGAAGGTCAGTACTAAAGTACTATTTTTTTTCTTAAGAATGACAGCCAGTCATATGTACATGTCACAAATACGAAACAAAAAACATTTGCATCATTTGATTCCTTATATGACTTAGCCATCAGATAATCAAATGTTTTCAGTTTTCATTGAATTAATCCATGTGCATTTACAGTTTATAACTAATGGTTATTAAACAAAGTACTTGACATGTTTTCAGTTTTCATTGAATTAATCCATGTGCATTTACAGTTTATCACTAATGGTTATTAAACAAAGTACTTGACATTTTATGAATGACAAAGTTTATACCACTAACATTGGTTGAATTGTTTGTTTTAGGAGCAATGCCCTACTGAAATTTAATAACACTTCTTACTTTTTTCTTGCTATAATTCACTGGCCTGACAGTAGTTTCTTGCTACAGTGCCGACTTCACATTACAAATTATTTTAAATTTGTAGATTACAAATTATTTTAAATTTGTTAATACAGTAGATGAAACAGCAAAACATCAATGTTTTGCTGTTTCATCTACTGTATTAAGACTTGAAACAAAGTTTCAAGTCTTAATATATTCTTCTTCCTTTTCCCCAGTTTAATTGTGTTTAATGGAAGTATTTGTATAATATTTCTTGTCATATGTATGTTAGCTGCATAAATCTGTCTGGTTACTACTGTAGAGGTAATAAAATCGATAACCAGATTTTATTCACATTTATTTTAACACCTTCCATTAAACACAAAATTAAACTGGCAAAAAGGAAGAATATATTAAGACTTGAAACTACAGCTGACTCACTATCACAAACTTATAGGGACACAAGAATAGCTTGTTACAGTAGATATTGCTAAAATGAGTTTTCTTTAAAACAGCACCGTACCTATGGCAAAGAGGGACTTTGGGATTTAGTTTGTTATAACGGTGTTTCTATCAAGAGTCAAGTGTATAACTAATTCTTGATCTTTATGATTTCACAGCGCCAGAGAATATATAACAAATGGCTGCTGGTTTAGCATGACAAGAAAGCAAAAAATGCCTAATGTTGCAGTTTAAACACCAAAACCACAAGGTCAATATATCGATGTAAGCTTAAATAAGCTGCGATTTAAAAGGGTAATCAATCAGTTTTTGAGATGAACACTGCCATCTTTATAAGAGCATGAGTAATTCATATGAAGCAGAAAGCCCTTATAACATGCACACTACATGACATCTTTGCTTAAACTCTAAACCTCCTAAATTATTATTTTTTAAAAAGTCAAAAAAGTAAGAACATTACTACAACTAAGAACAACCAACTCCATAAAAATGCCATGTAGGAGTTGAATTCATTGCCTGCAATGTACTGTAGGTTTACTAAAACCTTTCACGGGTGGAATCACAAAATCTACAAGATCTGTCTTTTCGCATGCAATGTAAAAGATGGTGTAATCCAGTTTCAAATGCTCTGGGGAAAAAAATCCTGACACTAAGTCCATTTCCACAATGCCCACACATGCTGTCAATGTCTGCTAATAAAGGGATTACCAAAAGGCAAGTCCACCTTCTGAAAGTAAAGTTCAAGCTTATATATAATAAGTTTATTTCTGCAACAAGAAGCCTATTATAATTTTTATTTAAATATTTATAAAATGGCTTGAAAAAATAAATTTCATTTGAAAAATAAGAAATGGGAACGAAACATTAAGATAGTTTTGCAAGCCAGGTTCCAGTTTGAAAATTTATAATACACCAAAATTAGAGGTATTTAACAGTTCTGAAAAGATTATAGTTATAATTTCCGCTTAGTAACAAAACTGTTTATGGTCCATTATACCTCTATTTTTAAGATTGCTCTGTTTTCAACCCATAAACTTCAATTATGTTGCAGTTCTTATAATAGCATAACTTCAGCTAAACACTCATTTTAAAATGAGTACCTGGTTTAAAGATAAAAAATAAAGTTAATGAAATACAGGGGGATTTCAAGTACTAGTATGTTTATAATACAATTTGATATTCAATTCCCCATCATATTCATGTAAACAATATAAACTAATAAAAAAATAAATCAATTTTGCAATAAAGATCATTTGCTCAAATAATTAACAGGAATGAATAGCAAACTTTTATAAAATATTATTATATATTACAAGCACTTGACTCTGCTACCTCTCACTTTCCCCATAATTATCACCACCATTTAACAACCGTAGCCTTCTGCTATAAAGCTCTTCAGCCTCTAATCTACAGTCAATTTACACTATATCAAAAACTTTTATTTCTACAATATCAAATGCTTCATATGTACCCTCAAAGGGTAGTAGGATACTGTTGTGGTAATAAGGTAAATGTATCAAGTAGTACTAACTTTCTACTGATAATTTCCCTTATTAGTCTTATTCACCAAGACCTCAATATTGCCATATCTTATATTTTTGTCTCAAAGCACCAACTACGTCGATTACCCTAATCTTGGTGCTCTAGACTTTTTCCCCCTAACCTATCCTTTCCATTTTTGTTTAAGTGACAATACATTTTATATCAGCTCTACTTAACACATCCTGAATGATAACAATGTTCCTTTGAAATATCTTCACTTTTAATAATTTTGTCACTGATGCTACCATCTCTCCCCTCTTCACTGAACTCCAGCAGCTAATCTTGGATGAACTGTTTCTCTAACCTAACTCTCAAATCCATAAGTTAAAACTGGTTTGAACATTGTCTTGTGTACAGCAAGGTTAGCTGCTTTGATTGAACTATTATATTCAATAGGAATTTATTCAGTTGAATACTTCCCATACTAACTTTGCTTATTCTGCCATCACTAAAAATGGTGCCTCAAGAGCTGAAAGTTTACTTATTCTATCCATTCAGGACAGTCGATATTTTCAATATTCTACCTACTAGCAGTCTTTCCACCAGTGGCGGCCGGTGAAAATTTTAAGTGGGGGTGCTGTATATAAAAAAAAAAAAAAAATTTTCCCCCAATCAGTAATAAATTTATTAATAAATAAATTTACGTATTAAAAATATTTCATGCTCACCACGAACAAACACCGATAATAAAAGTTTCGTATCAATAACAATGACAAGTGCAAATGAATATCGGCATTAGATTGCAGTGCATTTGTTTCGTGTAACGAGAATTGAAAAAAATATAATTCTTTTCATATTTTCAACAGTGACAATTGTCATAATTCAGCCTTGTAGCTATAATAAATAATTATATATATGCTATTTTAACAAAATAAAATAAGGTTTACAAAAAAATAGTTCATCATGAACACGCCCCAATAATAAACGTTTCATATCTCACAGAAATAACTAGCGCAGGCATAATATACACTGCTGCTTGGGCAGTGTATCTAATGACGTAACGTGCAATGAGAGCAAACGAATATCAGTGTTGGATCGCAGTGCATTTGTTTCGTGTAACGATAATTGAAAAAATATTCTTTTCATATTTTCAACAGTGAAACTCATCATAATTCAGCCTTGTATCTATAATAAATAAATAATTATATGTTATTTTAACAAAATAAAATAAGATTTACAAAAAACAGTTCACCAGGCACACGCACCAATAATAAACGTTTCATATCTCACAGAAATAAGGCATGTAAGCTTACTAAAAATAAACTGCTGTTTGAGCAGTTACAGTTGGGAATGACGTAACGTGCAATGACAAGAGCAAATGAATATCAGCATTAGATTGCAGCGAATTTGTTTCGTAATCTAAAGTGTTAATCGAACAATTCCAATTATTAACTATTCAATCAGTGTTAATATTTATGAACACAAACAAAATTTAATTTTTTTCATTTTTTCCTTGGGGGTGCTGCAGTGTCGCAGTGCTTATGTACGGGCCGCCACTGTTTTCCACTGACATCATTGAAAAGTTGCCCAGTTTATTCTGTTTAGTTAAAGAATCCTGAAGGGATGCACTTATTCAAGAGTATAATATTTGCATAAACAAGTGATAATAACACTTCCAATTTTGATATTCAGGCATAATCTTACTTTCCTTCATGATGTGATCAAAAGAGATCAACAACAGTGGAGTTTTATGTAAAATTAGGTCAAGACAATAGCACACTAACTTCCTATACCTCCTTCACTTCTAACTGCAAATTCACAACTTAAATATAGGTTATACATTGCACAGCAGTCATTTAGGTCATGACTGCAGCATGCAACAGCTATTCTCTTGGCACCCTGTCATACATTTTTTCCAGATCTATAAAACTTAAATACAGGTCTTGAAAGTATCTCAGTGTAAGTCCCATAAGTCAAGTGATTGGAAGTCATTAGCCTCTATATACAAGTTGCTCACATGCAAACTTTGTTTGCTTACACTTGGATTAACCCAAGAATACAATTTCTTGGCATCTCAAGATGAAAAACTTTGCTCCTACTGATGAGACCTCAATAAAGTTAGAATGCAATATGACATCCAAATGCTTTTCAATATTATACTGTGGAAATTTTCTTGTTCAGTCAGACAATTTTTATATTTGGAAAAAAGCATTCTAAGAAATATCAAATTTTTGGGTAGGTGGTTTAGACCGGTGGTCTCAAACTGGCAACCCGCAGGCCGCATCCGCCCTTTTTGTTTTAATTTATGAAATCTATAAATTTATTAATTTATGAAATTAATAAATGAAATCAAAATTTTCATGACAAAAAAATAAAACCATCGAGTTTTAAACCAAGAGATTTAGCATTTCTTGTTGACTTAACCGGCCATACATTAGGGGTAAGTATGGTTCAACATATATATCATCATCAAATTCCTGCCATGTACCTACAAGGGGTGTAGAGGATATGATAGTACTATATGAAAAAATGATATCATTACTAACTTCCTATCTACAATTTTTCCTCCAAATCAGTCTGTTACTTGTCAAGACTCCAACATTATCAGATCTTATATTTCTATCGTCTAAGGCACTTTGTGCCGTATCAACCCACCTATATCTTGGTCTTCTTCTGGGTCGTTTTGCTGCCAACCTGGCAGAGAACACTTGTTTTGCTAATCTTTCCTCGCCCATTCTGTTTAGGTGACCATACCACCTGAGATTAGCTCTGCTAACGCATTCCTGGATGCTGACAATGTCAAGTTCTTTCCTAATATCCTCGTTTTTAATATGATATTGCCATTGATGCCATCTGCTCACGCCTATAATCTTTCTCAGTACTCTCTAGTCTTTGGTCAAGTGTTTTACTTCTGACCCAGCTCTCAGATCCATAAGTTAAAATTGGTTTGAACACAGTCTTGTATACAGCTAATTTAGTGTTCCGACTAATTTCTTTCTTATTCCATATGAATTTATTCAATTGACTTCCCACCATACCAGCTTTGCTGATTCTGTTGTCTATTTCTATATTTAATTTACCATCTTCAGTAAAATTCGTGCCTAAGTAGCTGAAATGTTTTACTTGTTCCACAGGTTCTCCATTCACAACACAGTTGACATTTTCAATGATTCTGCCTATTTTCATTGTCTTTGTCTTTTTATTGCTGACCTTCATACCATATCTATTACAACAACTATTCAATTTAGAGAATCTTGCAGACTTGTTGCAGATTTATTTAGAAGTATAACATCATCCACATAAAGCAAAGAGCTGACATTAACATCTCCAATTTTGATATCATGTTTAATACCACTGTCCTTCATAATGTGATCCATATAAATAATGAATAACAGAGGGGATAATGTAAATCCTTGTCTCACACCAGATTTCACATTAAACCATCTTCCTGTACTTCCTTCAATTCTAACTGCTGACTTACAACTCAAATAAAGACTAAGTATTGCTTGATATAATGCCCCATTCACACGATATAACTGCAGCGTATTGAATAGCTTCTCTCTTGGCACCTTGTCATATGCCTTTTCCAAATCGACAAAACTTAAATACAGATCTTTGTTATATTCCCATGCTTTCTCGACTATTTGTCGTAAAGTGAAGATCTGATCCTGACAGCCTCTGTATGGCCTGAATCCAGCTTGTTCTTCACCAAGCTTGTCTTCCACAATTCTTCTCAACCGTTCTCAAGTATACTTGCATAGATCTTGCCAGGAACACTCAGTAGAGAAATACCTCTAATTCTCACATTCAGTTTTATTTCCCTTTTTATATATGGGTAGTATGAGAGCTCTACTCCAATCATTGGGAATCCGTCCCTCTGTCCAGGCTTTCTGAACTATGAAGTGCAGCCACTGTAAGACTCTTATACCACCATACTACAGCATTTCTGGTCGAATATCATCTACTCCTGCTGCCTTTCCACATTTCAAGCCTTTGATGGCTTTTTCTACTACAAGTATGGATATGTATTCCTGCCTGCATGTCTGGTCAGTGTTTTTCACCACTGTGCTGTTATCACTGCTTGTTTCATTTAGCAGTTTTTCAAAGTAATTACTCCATACTTCAAGGATATCTTTTTCTCTCATTTTCATGTCACCTTTATCATCTCTAATTCCTTTTACAGCACTCTTTCCTCCATTCCTAAGCATCTTCAACAACCTCCAGAATATTTGACCACCTTCTTGATATTTATTTTCTATATTCTTGCCAAAGTCCTCCCATGACTTTTGTTTAGCTAGTTTTACACAGTGTTTAGCATTCTTGCATTTATCTGTATATTCTCTAAGAGCACAAGCTGACTTATATGCCAGGAACTTTTGATATGCTTTCTTCTTTTCCTTCACTGCCTCTTTAACTTCCTGTGTCCATTTTTTTTATTTTTTTATTCACCACATGCCTCTCTGGCTGAATCAATCAGGGTTTTCTTCAAGGCTTGCCACTGAATCTCCAAAGTTTGATTCCTGTTCTCAAACTCTTTCATTTTTTCTTCAATAATATTTGTGTATTTTAGTCTACAGTTCACATCTGAGAGCTGCTCAACTTTTATTTGCTTTAAAACTTTCTTACATGTTATTCTTTTCAATATGAAATTCAATTTTATCCTGCTCAAGACTAAATAGTGATCACTTCCAATTCAAATCCTCTGTACACTCTGGTGTCCTGTACCAGGGAGAAAACATCACTATCAACAATAACATAGTCAATGAGACTTTTCTTATTCCTTCTCGCCATGTGAATTTGAGCACATTTTTATGTTGGAACATGGTGTTAGTAATAACCAGTCCATGTCCTGAGCAAAAATCCAACAGGTATTTGCCATTATTATTAGCTTTGCTCTTTTCTCCAAATTTTCCCAAAATATTTTTGTATGTCTCACAATCATTTCCTACTCTGCTATTTAGATCCCCAACAAGGACAAACTTTTCCTTTTTCACTGTGTCAGTTGCTTTTTCTAAAGCCTCAAAAAATTCCTCGACTTCTACCTTAGTAGAACCTTCTGTGGGACCATAGGCACAAATAAGTCTCATTGTCCAGTTCCCCATTCTCATATTTGCTCACATTACTCTACTTGAGACTGACTGCCATTCAAGAAGATTAGCCTCGTATTTTGTGTTGAATACTATGGCTGCTACTCCTTTTCCTTGATTGTCATTGCCTGATTATAATATTTTGTATTTATTGCTCAGAAAGATCTCACCAGTTTTTGTCTTTTTTTGTTTCAGTCATCCCTATTATGTCGATCTGGTACTTATCTAATTCCTCAGCTAGCTCCATTTCTTTGCCATTCAAGCTTCTTACGTTGATAGTACCGATCTTTAACTCTGGTGATGTTGAGTTGGGGTTTGTTTTCGGATTTGTTCCAGTAGCCGACTTTTTGCTGTTCGCCCTGGTTCCCTGGCGAAAACAACGGGGGCCTTGTTTAACCGGGTGACGCCCCAGCCAGCATGAAATTTTGTCATGTTGTACCATCATTTTTTATTTTGGTTTAACCAATAAGAATACAATTTGGTCGGCTAAATCCCAAATTGCCAGCCCATCCTCGTTCATTCAGTATCCAAGTAGATATCCAACAGGGTGCACCACGAGAAAGCGAGGATTGGACATTAGGTCAGAAGCCCTGGTCGGTTCTCCGCATTCCTTTAAAGGCTATGTGGAGGTCTCCTCTCAGTTATATAGCTTTGATCCTTAAGCACCCCCAATATATATATTCACTCTTATTTTGTTAAAAAAAATTCCAGTCCGTCAGCTGCTTTCACATCAACATTTGGCCCGCATACAATTTGAGTTTGAGACCACTGGTTTAGACAACCCACAATATGCAATATTCACCAGGGGAAGATAAAATTCTATTTTTGCTATGCAAGGTTTTTTAAATGTTCCATCCTCTTAATTCAGTATAATCTTACAGTGAATTACAGAAATGACTGGAGAGCAATCCAAGGCAGAGAAAGTCAACTCAAGGCAGTTAAACCCATATAGGGTATCAGTCATCTTTGCATTTTAGTTTCAATTGATCTTTTGGTCATTCATCTATATGAGATTGATGAAAAGGGAAACCTGATAGCATTTGACTATATGGTGATATTAAAGGGCTGAGGCCTCTCTCTCATATTATGTCTTTCTTTCTCCTAATACTATCAGGCTTTCTTGCACCTCTATACTAACTACTCTAAGCCAATGATGAGCATCCATTTACTTTTTCACCTCAATAAAGCTTGAAACTGGTCTGGATTTCGACCGTTATTGAGGTGAAAAATTATGGGAGTGACCCTTCCCATAATGCATAGCATTATACATGTCTATAAGGATTTGCGCTTTGCATTAATGGATATTAAGGCAACGATGTGAAGTCATTAACCTCTATATACGAGTTTCCCAGTCATGAAGTTATTTCATGTGCAAATTTTGTTTGCTTACATGTGGCTGAAGGATTCGCCCAAGAATATAATCTTTTGGCATCTTTAATTTACTTAAATACAGGTAATTGGTATATTCTTATAAATTCTCAATATCCTGAAATGAAAGTCTATTCCTGCCAACCCCTTTTTGGCACGAATCCAGCTTATGTTTCCAAGTTTCTCTTCCACAATGTCTTAGTTCTCTTCTCAAACATGCTTCTATAAATTTGTGCATAAACACATCCAGGAATGGACATCTAATCACACATTCTCTAGCACACAAATGTTCTCACTTTGTGTTACCACTGCTCATTTTGTAGTTTAAAGTAGGTGACAGTATCAGAGACCTTAAACAGGATTTTCTTAATAAGCTTCATACAGCAGACACCAGGTCCTTGAGGGTCCATAGCAAACCACTACGGAGAAGAAAATGCTTTAGTGCTAAAGAATGATTCATCATTCTTGACTACATTCTCAGAAACGAAGAAAATAAGAAGCAGAATACAAAGAACTGCCAGGAACGATATATAAAGACCACTAAATAGGAAAAAGTACAAATGCAAAGTAATAGGACACATGAGAAAAGAGTATACGATTATAAAAATTAAACTAGAATTAATATTGAAAAGTTTCAAAAAAAATGTTACGTTAGCTTGATGTCACTTACCTGAAACCTTAATAGTGAACTAAATGTTCAGTAACCACTATTAAAAAACCCCTGAAAACTTTAGCAGTTGGTCAATTTTTATAACTGGTCAACAAGTCTGCCTCTTAACTTTTCATTTATATCCACCATGAGAATGATCAATTAAATTGTTTGCTGACTCGCTAAATTTTCAGTTAAATGGACAGAGTCCACATTTAAGTTCATTTTGAATTTCACAGTAATTTAAGCTAACAATGAAATTTGCTAATTCTGGATTTTCATTTTATAATTTCCTACTCTCGTTTTCTTTTTTCTTATATCTCCAGTCATTGTTTGGATTTATACTTTTCATTTTATGGTTCATACAGTGCTATACAGGATGATCCAAAAGTTGCACATAACATAAAAATAATAATAATAAAAACTAATTTTTTAATATTAGTGACTAACTTTATAGAACTAAACTGCTACAAAGCTTACAACCATATTTTTACAAACACAAAAATAACATTACTAAAGCAAATGTTCAAAATGGCCGCTGGATCTGATTGCTTTAGTGATGTTCATCTTCAAAGTTCATCAATTGTGTGAGGATTATTTTAATCCACCTAACCTTTCAGTAATTCCATAAGAAGAAATCTGGAAGTGAGAATTTGGTGATGTTGTGAGCCAAAAATTCAGAAATCAGTTTGCCACCAAAAAACTTGCAGAAATTGCATTGTTTCATTTGATTATGGTAAGTGGCTTTATCCTGCTTAAAACAGCAATCGCATCCTTCAATCTGAAGGAAAGCCATGACTTGCATGACGTCTTGGTTTAGTGCACTGTTCAATGTCATTTCAAAGGAAATGGATCTGACAATGCAATGACGTGATACTGCACCTCACACTTTTCAGAGCATGCAAGGGTGTTTCATAGACAACATGAGGATTTTCCGATAACCAAATTGTTATTGGCTATTGACATATCCACTTAGGTGGATCCACGTTTTGTCACTGAAGAAAACGTTGTCCCAGCTCATGAACTCCAGTTTCTTCAATAAATGATCAAAACCACTAACACTACACATTTTTTCCTTATCCAGGGGCTTCAATTCCTGAACTGAATAAACACAGCATGGATGAAGCTTTAATTGTTTAGCGACTCTCCAAGCACTGCTATATGACATTCATCTATGTTTGTCATATAGCAGTGCTTAAGAGTTTAAGACTCTTTGAAGGAACATTGCAACATGTGCATCATGGTCACTTCAGCCTCAATCAAAATGGAAGGTCTTCCATGCTGCTCTTTGTCTACAACTGATAGCATTTGATTAATATCTTAATTGTTGAATTTTGAGAAACAACAAAGTCAGGAAGCTTCTGACAAAACTCCAATATTTGCACAAGAACCACAGGCAAAATCACATTCCAAAATAACTCATTGCTCCTGGGAAAGTACCACTTCACTTTCCTCAAACAAAACTATGCAATGGATGCCAAAACACCAGACATGTGGCAAATAAATTACATGCTTATGGCTAATAGCCCTAGGGTTGCATCTATAAGTGAAACAAATAATTAGAATTGAAACACTTCGATGCAAAATTTCCACCTTTTTCTTTGTTTACTGGACTTGCCAGATTCTTTTTATTTTCTGATACAAAAATAATGCAAATAAGTTTTATTCAGTACTTCTTACAGGAATACACCCCAAACAGCTGTATATTTCGTAATCTCATTTGTGGGGAAAATTGCTATTGTGAGCTTAAAATAACATGCTGGTTCATTTGAGCTGGTCTTTTCCATAGTTCATTATGATGTCTTCTATGTTGCCTGTAATATATTAAAGTAATATATTAAAGTAATACTGCAAGAAGCAGTATTACTTTAATATATTAAAGTAATACTGCTTCTTGCAGTATTACTTTGATAATTTCAAATATCAACAAGCTGATATTCTAGTTGCTTGGGCACAAGCTTTGTACCCAAGCAACTAGAATGTTTTGCAAAAATTTATAAGCAAAAAAAATATTGACATACAATTACCCACTTTGAAATTTACAACATGCAGGAAAGACACAAAACATTGTTTCACTTGTATGTGCTTAAGTCCCACATGACTTTCAAACTCCAAAATAAATCTCATATTTACTGCTCGAGAAAAATTATACAGAAAGATATCAAAGCCAAGATAAGTTTTGTAACTTTTCCAGTGTATCATAATCGTTCAACTGATCTCTTTGTAGAATACTTAATTCACAAATTATAAGAAATTAAATAAGTTAAATTACATTATATTATTTTCTAATACAAAAATGTGTCAAGAGTTTAATTTGAGTAATCTGGAGAAGAAAGGTGTTATGTAATTTATGGCCACTATTATTTTCTATTTCCTTCTCTCCTTAGAAACTGCTAATGTGGACTAGAACAAAATGTAATTACTTTCCTTTTAACAAGTTTTTTTCACATATTGAATATTAAATGAACATGAAACATTACCTGTACGACATAGCAGGAGAAGAAAGCGGTGAAGATTCTTGAAAACTGTACCTGTTGCTCATCAAATTTCCTTCAGACAAACTTTCAGCATTCACTGATGAGGGAAGGGAAGACTGTGCACAGGTGTCAGTGCTGGCAGGAGTGGAAATGAGTGACCTACTTGTGTAAAGATCATCTCGCATTGGGAGGGAGTTAATGCTGCTGCAACGTTCATAGAGTGGCTTTCTTTGACCTCTTTGTGGAAAGAGCGTATCACAGTAGGGATCACAAGAAGGATCATCAAATGGAATATTATCAAAACCGCGAAAACCATTATCAAAGGCACTACAAACCCCCTTGGAAGCCAATACAGTAGTTGTTACTTCAGTTGACGATGGTACCCTCCTGAAATAAACAGCCAAATGAAAATTGTATTTTTATATGATAAATGTTACTCTTTTTGATAAGAACAATAAGTCAATATTTCTTAAACTAGCAGTCTTGATAGAGTAGCTTACCAGGATGGCCAAGCAGAGTAATCCTTGAACTCTGCAACAGTTCATAAAGTTCACATCCTGCTACAGGCAGGATGTGAAGTTTTCATGTAATGAGACCATTCTGCTTATTGCAGGCCTGGATGTGCTTGCAAAAAGTTGCATTTTTTTTTTCTTTTTTGTCTTTAAGGATATTTCTGGATTATTTAACCCTTTGAATGCCTTTTTGTATTTTATTTTCTTATTTCTTTTCAGCGTTCCACTAAGAAATAAGTCCCTCTAAGCATGACAAATAATCCAAGTTCACATTTACACAAGAATGTAAAATTTCCAAATGTTCACCATCTATTTCACATAAAAAAACTTTAAATTTAGTGTTTCATATCTATGAAATAAAGAAGAGGATTTGACATGAAAAACAGAGAAAGATATCCTTTGATGTATGGAGTAATTGCTTTGAAGGATTTGCTAAATGAAACAAGCAGTGACAGCATAGTGTTGAAAACAACAGGCATGCAACCAGGAAACTGGAGGATGACATTTGACCAAAAATGCTAAAGTTTGGTGGCTATACTTATTCAGTAGGCCTGAACAGATAGTCGAATTCCAGAAAACTGGAATAGATAAATTAAAGATGCCAAGAAATTATATACTTGATTTTAATCCTTTATCCAAGTGTAAGCAAACAAAGTTTGCACTTGAAGTATTTTCAGGACTGGAGCAACTCATAGTAAAGGTGGTATATGACTTCACATCACTTGCCTTAGTATCCCATAATGCACAGCACATCTCCTTGTGGAGATGTGCAATACTATGCATTATGGGAATGGTCACTACCAAGAACGGTTTCGAACTTTGAGTTCACATCAGTGGGAGTCAGACTCAGAGGTGATACCAAGGTTGAAGTAATGCAGAAGTCATATTTTCATACATAAGTTGCCAAAAGGTGTCACACCTTATGTTAGAATGTAAGATAGGAAGACAAACTGAGGGAATGCCATCTTGAACAGTGGATAGGAGGAAAGATTATGATTCAGACATAGCAAGGGATTATATCAGATTAATGCAGAAATCGTGAATCAGTTTAAGACAGTTTAACGGCATTGGGTATATGACAGTGAAGATCCACAAAGAGCAATCCCATAAAGGAGTCATGAGAAATCTCAAACTACTACAAAAAATTTACATCCCCACATACTCTCCCTACTTTAAATAGCAAAGAGTGATTCAAATGTTGGCCTGGCTGACATTCAAGAAGAAAAAAAAAATTCTAGCAATGTTACACATTATACTCTCAGTGAAGACTAATGGCTTCATTTTTTAAAAACTGAAATTTTTTTAATGCTATAAAATAAATAGCATTAAAGAACAAAATGCTAGAAATTTGCATGATAATCTTTTTTCATCATCAAATTCCTGCCATATACTCTCAAGGGGTGTACAGGATATGATAGTACTATATAAAAAATTTACATCACTACCAACTTCCTACCTACAATTTTCCTCCAGATCAGCCTGTTACCTGTCAAGACTCCAATATTATCAGATCTTATATTTGTTGTCTAAGACATTTTGTACCGTATCAATCCACCTATATCTTGGTCTTCCTCTGGGTCATTTTCCTGCCACCTTGGCAGAGAACACTTGTTCTGTAAATCTTTCCTCTCCCATTTTGTTTAAGTTACCATACCACCTGAGATTAGTTCTGCTAACGCATTCCTGGATGCTGACAATGTCAAGTTCTTTCCCAATATCCTCGTTTTTAATATGATATTGCCATTGATGCCATCTGTTCACGCCTCTAATCTTTCTCAGGATTCTCATATCTGTGGTCTCTAGTCTTTGGTCAAGTATTTTACTTCTGACCTAAACTAGATTTGAAAGTAGAGAAATCTGGGGTATGTTGCTCAACAGTTGCAGTAAAAAGGACAGGATAGTAGCGATTCCACGACTGTATTTCTTAGGTAACATCTTCTGCCATTCAAAGTACAGGAAAACTTAGCACGGGGAAGGAGGATTTGCCCTTTTGACGAATTGCTTACTGATTACGACATCGTGAAATGGGCAGTTGTGTCACAATTTACTAATCATTTATTGAGTACAGACAAACCTCTACTTATGAACTTCTAAGTTATGAACTATTACTACTTACAAACACTGCACCAGGTAATAAATTGCAACAGTGATTCATTTAACGAACACAGAACTCCATACTTACAAATATTTTATAATACTAAAAATTCGCCAATATGTTAATAAATTTAGCAAAATATCAAATTCCTGACATGTACCCTTAAGGGGGAGAGGGATACAGAATATGATAGTACTACATGAAAAATTTACAGCATTACTAACTTCCTATCTACAAGTTTCCTCCAAATCAGTCTGTTACCCATCAAGACTCCAACATTATCAGATCTTATATTTCTATCTTCTGAGGCACTTTTTACCATACCACCTGAGATTAGCTCTGCTAACGCATTCCTGGATGCTGACAATGTCAAGTTCTTTCCTAATATCCTCGTTTTTAATATGATATTGCCATTGATGCCACCTGTTCACGCCTATAATCTTTCTCAAGATTCTCATATCTGTGGTCTCTAGTCTTTGGTCAAGTATTTTACTTCTGACCCAGCTCTCAGATCCATAAGTTAAAAGTGGTTTGCAGCTTGTATACAGTTAATTTAGTGATCCGACTAATTTTTCTCTTATTCCATATGAATTTATTCAATTGACTTCCTACTATACCAGCTTTTGATTCTGTTGTCTATTTCCATATTTAATTTACCATCTTCAGTAAAAATCGTGCTTAAGTAGCTGAAATGTTTTACTTGATCCACAGGTTCTCCATTCACAATGCAGTTGACATTTTCAACGATTCTGCCTATTTTCATTGTCTTTGTCTTTTTATTGCTGATCTCCATACCATATCTATTACAACAGTTATTCAATTTAGTCAAGGAACTTGCAGACGAGCAGATTTATTGATAAGTATAACACCGTCCGCATAAAGCAAAGAGCTGACATTAACATCTCCAATTTTGATATCATATTTAATACCACTTTCCTTCATAATGTAATCTATATAGATAACGAATAACAGAGGGGATAATGTACATCCTTGTCTCACACCAGATTTAACATTAAACCATCTTCCTGTACTTCCTTCAATTCTAACTGCTGACTTACAACTCAAATAAAGACTAAGTATTGTTGATATAATGCCCCACTGACACCAAATAACTGTAGCGTATTGAATAGCTTCTCTCTTGGCACCTTGTCATATGCCTTTTCCAAATTGACAAAATTCAAATAGAGATCTTTGTTATATTCCCATGATTTCTCCACTATTTGTCGTAAAGTGAATATCTGATCCTGACAGCCTCTATTTGTTCTTCAGCTTGTTCTTCACCAAGCTTTTCTTCTACAATTCTTCTCAACCGTTTCTCAAGTATACTTGCATATATCTTACCAGGAACCTCAGTACAGAAATACCTCTGCAATTCTCACATTCAGTTTTATTCCTCTTTTTATATATGGGTACTATGAGAGCTCTACTCCAATCATCGGGAATTTGTCCCTCTGTCCAGGCTTTCTGAACTATGCAGTGCAGCCACTGCAAGACTTTTATACCACCATACTTCAAAATTTCTGGTCAAATATCATCTACTCCTCCTGCCTTTCCATATTTAAGCCTTTGATAGCTTTTTCTACTTCAAGTATAGATATGTATTCCTGACTGCATGCCTATTGAGTGTTTTTTTACTAATGTGCTATCACTGCTTGTTTCATTTAGCAATTTCTCGAAGTAATTACTCCATACTTCAAGGATATCTTTTTCTCCCATTTTCATGTCACCTTTATCATCTCTAATTCCTTTTACAGTACTCTTTCCTCAGTTTCTAAAGTTCTTCAACAACGTCCTAAATATTTTGCCACCTTCTTTATATTTATTTTCTATGTTCTTGCCAAAGCCCTCCCATGACTTTTGTTTAGTTAGTTTTACACAGTGTTTAGCTGTCTTACAAAGAAAAGGGAAAGGGGTGAAATAGAATACATATTTCATATATTAAATGAAATAAAGAATACACATGGCCATACTCCACTCCAACAACTCAAATTGCACACTGGATGGCAAGAGTTCTCGAGTAGTATGCTATTCCTTGCCAGAACATGCCAAACCTTGAAATCTTGCTTTTTAACCTTTTCTGGCTTAAGATTTCCTTGCCTTAAGTATCATTCATCAGCAATTTTGTCTCTGTATTCTCTAAGAGCACAAGCTGACTTATTTGCCAGGAACTTTTGATATGTTTTCTTCTTTTCCTTCACTGCCTCTAATTTCCTATATCCACCATGGAGTTCTGATTTTTCTATCCTTGCAGACAACCTCACCACATACCTCTCTGGCTGAATCAATCAAGGTTTTCTTCAAGGCTTGCCACTGAAACTCTAAAGTTTGGTTCCTGTTCTCAAACTCTTTGACATGAAAACCAGAGAAAGATATCCTTTGATGTATGGAGTAATTCCTTTGAAGGATTGCTAAATGAAACAAGCAGTGATAATGTTGACAGTGATAATCTTTTTTTATGTAACTCAAATAAACAAAAGATTGTAGAACTATAGTACATTAGTACCATGAGTAGGGTGAGGATTTTTCTCCTTTTTATTTTTATAATTTTGGTATTTTTTTTTAAATTAATTTTCACCGGCACTGAAACCTTGTTTTTTCCAGTTGCAAATTATAGACCAATCAGTATCTCATATGTGGTGGTAAAAGTACTGGAAAAATTGGTCAAAAAGAGAATTTAAGAATGGGGTGGATAAAAAGACAATACTGTATGAGGGACAACATTGCTTTATGAAGAGTCAGTCATGCACTGGTAATTTACTGTTTAGAGTAACAGCAGAATTGGATAAAGGAAATCGCTATGCAATGATTCTGCTGGATTGGCATTTGAGAGAATACCACATGGAAGGAACTTGCATAAAAATTCTAATTTTTATGCAAATTAGAATAAATGGTGATGGATATGACCCTGGTTAACATTAAAAAGTAGTACGTAGAGGGGCAGAAACAGGTGATTAGTGGTATACTGCAAGGTTCAGTGCTGGGGGGAGCCCACTGCTGTTTAATTTGTACATAAATGATATAGGAAATAACCTCAAAGGAAACATTTAGTTGTTTGCTGATGATGCAAAATTAGGTAGGGTAATCCAGGCAATGTGGAGAGCTTGCAAGATGATTTAAATAGGCTGTCAGTATGGGCAAAAGATAATGGGTGTTAGTGTAATGCAGAGAAAAGTAGTTATGTATTTTGGGATAAACAGATTACAAGCCGTGTATCATATTAATGGCACCGTACTCCAGGAAACAGATGAAGCTAGAGATTTAGGGGTGGTAGAGTTAAAGTTTAAAGGACACATTGCTAAGGTAGCCCATAAGATTAGAATGAGGAACAATGAAGAACACATTAACAAGTAGAAATAAGGAAGTTGTTGTTCTTTATAGGCCTTGATACATCCACATCTGGATTTCCTGGGGATGAGGAAGCAATGGAGAAGATTTAGAGGCAAATGACCAAAATGAGTGGCCTGTAGAATTTTCTCTAAGAAGAGAGCTTGAGGGTATGTGGATTGCAGAAGTTATTAGCTGATAGGAGAAAAAGAGATATGATAGAAACATTTCAATTGCTTAAAAAAGGTTTCATAGAATTGATGAAGGGGAAATATTTCACATTTGGCTGAAGGGGCCAGAACAAGGTCATCACTGGAAGATGAATAACGTGCTATGAGTAGGGGTGCGAGGACTAGATTTTTTGCTTGGAGAGTTGTGAATGAGTGGAATGGGTTGCCAGAGTCAGCTGTGAGTGCTTTATCTGTTAATGGGTTTAAGGATAGGTATGACAGATTGTGTGGATAGTTTGGATCTTCCGTGATGAGTCTTTGGATACCATGGAGGTTCCTGTACAATAATAATAATAATATACAAGTAGCAAAAAGATATAGCACCTAGTTATTAATACACTCTGAATTAGAACTAGTTATTAAAAGTTTTTTTTTTTTTTTTCACTTGGTTACAAATAAAATAAATCCAAAAGGATGTATACTATGCATTATGGGATACTACGGCAATTAATGAAGGCATTAGCCTCTATATACAAGTAGCCTAGTTATGAAGATACTTCGTACAAACACTTTTTTTTGCATAAACATGAATAAAGGATTAAACAAGAATATAATTTCTTATTTTTATCATACTCAAGCCAACATGAACTGTGCATTTTCTGAAACATTTTACATTAGTCAATTAAAACAGATGTCTCTCCCCACCCCCGCATATTTTCTTCACTCTTTACTTAATGAAATACACGAACTGCCTTAAAAACAATTTTTCAGTTGCTAGTTGAGAAAAATTTTCCAGATAGATTTCATAGCATGCCTAAACTTGCATGGTCCTTTACATTACTTGATGCAATTTACTTCTTGTCCCGACTAGTTAAACCTGAGATAATCCAATCCAGAATTGTCTGATGTCCACAGTTTGGACTTGCAAAAAAGTGATCAAAAACATCTCATGCAGGAGACACATGGAGGTATATTGACACTAACTAAACAGGAGCTTCTGGGTAAAGAATTCATGTGCTTGTCTTTGAAACAAAAGAAGCGAATGAGCTGTACGAATCTTAGCTTCTTAGTTTGAAGCTTGTACAGTTATGCTGAAATTAAAGAGTTCCAGTATGACGAATATGCAACTAAATTCTAAAATAAGTTCTACAATTATTTACGAATTTCGTAAGTGTGCCAAATATAAGTTAATGACAAGAGATTTCTACAGTATCAAAGATGAAAAGGAAAGTAATCAACAACCAAAAGATGGATATGTATTTGACAAAACGGATATGTACTTATGTGAAATAAACAATATTCCAAGAAAAGAAGCTCCTTGTACAGAAAGCCTATTCAAACTAGACAAATACCTCCATGCATCATATCACCCACACACACAAAAGGAACAAATAAGAATTAAAACACCAAGACAAAAAAGAGGGAATTCTGGAACAGGTAAGTATAAGGTGATCAACAAGTGAAACTTTTCCCTAAAGATAAATAACCAAAAATACCAATATGTAGATTATAATCCTGCCTTCTATGTAACAGACATAATTTCTGAAATACTTTGATAGAAAAACAATTAGTGGCTTTCATCCTAGTAAGCAAGATCAAGATTTTTATACCCTCCTATAACTATCTCATCAACTCAAAACAGTTTACAAAATTCAGTGTTCTTGAGCATGCACAACACCAGTATACAGAAACTAGTGGAGAACTATAAAACTAATAATTTTATCTTATAATTAATTATATTTGTACTAGAACTTTCAAGGACTATTATTAGGAATCTCATCTGTGCTACAGGATTGCTGCAAATGACATTCTTCTGCTGCTTTAAAAAACAGCAGCAGAGCAGAAATTTGCAAAACCACTAAGCAAAAAACCTTTATACATATATAAAGGCCATCCCTCAACTTACGTCCGGGTTCTGTTCCAACTGGCAGGATATAAGTCGGTAGATTAAATCAACAGAGTTATAGGGGTTAGGGACTTAACTGTAATAAGTATACTGTCATTTTAATTTTTAAACCCTATTATAAAACTGTACTGTTGAGAGTTTATTGTTCACTTGGTAGGACTTTTTGTAGATGAATGTCCGCTCGAGCATTTTTTTCTGAAACAAGGACATCTCATCCATATTAAATATTTGCTGTTGCAAATAATTTTCCTCCGTAATAATTTTATCCAATTTTTCCACAAACTCCTTGGCAGCCTTCTAAGCACTTGCAGATTCCCATACATTTTCACATTATGCAGCGCAAAACGCTGCTTGAATATCATGAAGCAACTGCGAAAGAAGAGTTGAATTCTTAGTCATAATCGGGTTCTGCTTTCCTCCTTTAACATGTTGAAGAGACTTAGTGCCTTAGCGGTTATGGTCACAGTGCTAAGGGGTATGTGATTTTGGTAGCTTTTTCATATCGCCGATAGGCTTCTCGTTGCTTCGTGACTTTCGATTTAATGGAAGAAGATCCTTTCACGGCCTCTACGGTTTTATCCTTATTTTTCAAAAAATTATCGTCACTGTAGAATGAGACCATCTGAAGTCATGTGCGATCACACTGATGTGCTTACCAGCTTCATAACTTGCAATTTCGTTTCAAGATCAACTGCTTGCCTCTTTTTCTGTGATTCTTCACTAGGTTTTTTTGATTGTACGTGTAGGAACCATGTTGCACAAAACATCAAAATAATTAACGATAAATACACAAATAACCCATTTCTCAAACACAAAATCAACGTAGGAAGTGTTGAAGACACGTGCTGACAGCCGAGGAAGGTTACCTATGAAAGCGCTGTTGCCACTATGCATGCTTTACTTTACGCTTGCTTGCATCTTGTTCGAACGTATAGCTGAAAATGTTATTTATTCCCTTATGGGATCACAGACATGTCTTCGAAAGGACGTAAGTCGAGGGATGACTGTATATATGGCCAGCTATTTTCATACTGGGATTTTGATTTTAATATTGCACAAGTTTGTTATGGTGAAATTGGTTGAAAAGTGTCATTTAGGCACTCTGTAGCAAAATGTTTCTTCGATAAATGAAAATAAATTTATAACAAATAAATTTAATACCATTACATAAACAAATCACTATGTACATGCATACAGACTGCTAACAGGCAAGTGGATTTTTGGCACCATGGGAACTTTCAGCCAATGATTCTGTAAGGATCCTGATAACCATGTACTTTTTTTTTTCCCTTTTTTTTTTGGTGGGGGGAGGGGAGGGAGAAAGGAGACAGGCATGTAATTCAATGTTATTCTGCATATCCATTTCCAACAACAGGTCTCTTAAAGGATTGAAGCCATAGAATCTTTTTTTTTTTTTATCTGAAAAGCTTTTCTAAATGTAATAATTCCACAGCTAGCACTGTTCAATTTGGTTCCAGCTGTAAATCTTTATAATAGCCGAGTTCAGGCCTGTGATGCAATTGCATCACAGGCCAGAAATGTATTTAGCTTCTTTTTTCTACATCAGAAAAACAAAGAGGTGAGGTTTGTTCCTTAAATGTCAATTCATTCCACTATTTCATAACATTCTAAGAAAATTTAATCAACCATTCACGTCATCTCTCCATTATCTTTTATATACTGTAATAGTGCATGTTACAAGATTTTATAAAGACAAAGCTAGGCAGGCAATGCATCAAGACATTTCTAAGACAACGTTATATTTCTCATGCACTCCAGAGAGGCATTTTAATTTATCACTGTTTATCTTGTTATGAATACAAGATATATCAAGGAAATAAATGCAAGTCCCTTAGATAAACAAGTTTCATCTGCTGTACAATAACCAAACATCATTGATTCTGAAAATTTCAGAAACCAAATTTTTCTTCCACTGTTAAGCAGTGTTTAATAATGATTAACAGTGGAGGAAAAATTTGTTAATCTGAGAATAAGTTTCTAGATTAATTACCAATCATGAAGCAAGGCATTTCCACTTGAACCACATTTTAATGGTTAATATTCTTATCAATTGTTAAGATAGTGCTAAAGAAAAGGAAACACACTCTAATGCAATGTGTCACTTTTACAATGTGACGTCCTAAAGTAGCCTTCAGAAATGCAATACCCTATCTTAAAGAAGGGATAGATACTGAAACAGCACACGTAATCTATATATTACCTTTGAACCAGTTCACTCTGTCTACTACCAAGGCCAAATATCATTTTTGCGTCCATCCTGATGTTTATCAGGTAAAAAAATAAAATAATTTGTGCCTTTCTCTTTTATCTGTCCTATTTTAGACAAATCAGTCGATCAGTTGAGGTAATAACCTCCCCTTTTGGGAGAGGATTATTACCTCAACTGATTGAAATACTTCACAAGCCAATAGATCTTGTTTGGTTTCAGTAACTTAGTCACTGGAACCAAACAAAGATGTTACAAAAGTCAGTTCAAATGAGATTGTATTTTCATGATGTGAAACAATATATCAGCATTCAAATTTCTCTGTATGTTAAGATCAAGCACCATAAATTATCACTAATGCATATAATCTCTTTGTACTAGGTGAGTGTGCATTCCTACATTCAGCTATGACCACAACACACTTATAAACAAATGTAACATACATCATCACCTTTTGCTGTTCATTTAGCTCCTCTCTAAAGATGCCATTATAAACAAGCAGAAAAATAAGTTTATTTTCTTCCACTCATTAAATTGTTATTCATATTTTAGTTTGTTATGAAATAAATGTGATAAGGCTAAAATTATCTTTAGTTGTTCAATTTAAAATGCTCAAATATGACGATATTATAGCCACACTACATAATTTAGGGAGTTGCATTCCAGACGACGAAAGCACGACTTAGATCAAAAACAGAGATGAATGGAATCAGACTGCTTAAAATGAATAAAAGACAGTGAGAAATTGTTTTATCATACCATGCTATTTATTTTTTTTTTTTAATGACAATCACACTTAAATGTTGGAAACTTATAGAAAATCAGGTGTGAATGGGCTAAAGGTGAAATAAACCAGTTATCCTGCTTTAGACTGATATTTCTGTTTCAAATAAGCAAGGCAGTCAAATACTAAAGAAATCCCATGCTACAGCAGGATTTAAATCTGCATCCTACTAATAGGAAATATCTAGTCAATCAGCCATGCCAGGATATAATATAAAACAAGTCTGGTACGAAAATCAGAAATAAAAGCAAAAACAGGAAAAAGAAACAGCACATGCTCTCAACTGAGACTAGAGAGTAAACATTTAGATAAGTGCAATTTTTAGTGGTGATGAATAAATATTACAAGAAACCATAAAAGTTTGTAAAATAAAAAACTGTCATAACTACCAAATGACTAATATACAGAACAAATCACTTAGTTCAGACTAATCTTATAGTATAAAATTAGTCTGAACTAAGTGATCTGCAGAAGTCTATAAAAGGAAAATTACCTTAGAATGTTTATCTCCAAATTAGCAGAAAAGTGACATTATACCATGAGATTTTAGATGACACTTGATCTGCAGTGAAAGTGACACTGCTTACCATCACAAGTCATCTAGAATCAGAAGAAAGACAAAAATGACTCATTTGGTTAGGTGTGCTGTCATGTGGCCCATGCAACCTATGCTATAAAATTCACATGAATTTGATTGTATGACTGCATTTTTATCGATGTGTAAAAGTTTTAAGAGTGCATACTGCACTCTTACTCATCTTATTGAAAATATTAAAGAAGTTTAAAGTGGTCATCTAGAATATAAAATTCTTTGTAAACAACTGAGGCAGAATATCAAAGATGACTATAACATATATAGAACAACAAAACTGGCAGAAGCAGCTAGGCTCCGCAGTAGCCAAAAAAAGTAGAAAAAGAAATAAATCTAAAGCAACCACTACCGTCAGCCTTCATAGACAATCAAGGAAACAGACACACAAACAGAGGTTCTCGTAGACAGGCTTATACGTTGGTTATGCATTATTAAATTACTTAAGGAATTGAATAATGTAGATATGAATATAAATTAAACTTTAATAAATATTTCCGATATTTCAACAATGTCACGTTGCCATTTTCAAAAGGAACTTACAAAGAAAGGCATATGCATGTAGGCATTACAACACGGTAACTGAGAATGAAGAGATGAAGCTATTATTCTCCTAAGTCCTGATGGTGCCCTCTAGCGGACTAAGTAGGTGTTCTTGGCTGTTGGGCTGAAGGTCTGCTAATGTAAGGCTCCCAAATTTAGGGCAGTCACATACAACCAAATTTGTTGAGGTTTGGAGAGTTTCTTAGGGCTGAGGCAGGACAGCAAATATCAGAATTTCTGAACACAAGGACCACATCTGTTTTCACAAGTACAGCCATTCTGGTTTTGCAGACCTTCGGCCCAACAGCCAATAACACCTACTTAGCCCGCTAGAGGGCACCATCAGGACTTTCAGGTGAATAATAGCTTCATCTCTTCATTCTCAGTTACCGTGTTGTAGTGGCTACGTGCACGTGCCTTTTTTTGTAAGTTCCTTTTGAAAATGGCAACGTGACATTGCCGAAATATCGGAAATACTTATTAAAGTAATTTAATTTATATTCATATCTACGTTGTTCAATTCCTTAAGTAATTTAATAACATAAACAGAGGTGAAATGGAAAAAATAGTAAAATTGTTTTATGAGAACCTTTACTCATCTAAACAAGTAATCACAAGTACCAGACGAAAATTTGGAAATATCATCTGTCCTACCTGAAGAAATAAAAATCGCTATCCACCATATGAAAAATGACAGATCACCAGGAATTGACGGTATAAAATCTGATGAATTAAAAACGAGTGGACAAATACTCTTTAAAGCTCTAGCAAAAAAGGTTTACTCAATATATACAATTAAGGAAAGTACCTACTGAATGGAAAACATCAAAGACCATAATTCTGCATAAAAAAAAGAAATAAAGAAGATATTCAGTAACTACAGACCTATCTGTCTATTAGCGCGCACACAAAATATTCACCAAAATCATCCTAAACCGAATACAAACCTCCATCAACGAAAATAGCTGCAAAGAACAGGTTGGTTTCAAAAAAGGCTTTTCAACAATAGATCACATTCAAACTATTACTCAGCTAACAGAAAGATGCAGAGAATACCAGATCCCACTTTGTCTTCTTTTCATAGATTTTAAAAAAGGCATTTGATACTGTTGAGCATAACGCAGTATTCCAAGCTTTAATAGAACAAGGCGTAGAAAAAGCATATCCAACTCATAAAAGATATCTACAAAGAAAGCACAACAAATATCACCCTTTTCAATCACCCGATTAAAATTAACTTAAGTAGAGGAGTACGTCAAGGTAATGTCTTATCACCTAATCTCTTCACACCTACTCTGGACAGCATCATTCGAAAAATTAACATGAAAGATGGAATAAACATTGATGGTTTCCCAGAAATAATATCCATTAAATATCCTATTATTCGTCGATGATGTGGTATTAATATCTCACTCACCCAAACTCTTAAAATCAATGCTGAATAACATAAGCTAAAACAAGATGGATGAAAAACAAATACTGTATAGATCATACAATCACTCTAGAATTTCACATCATTGAAAAAGTTGAAGAATACATCTACCTTGGCCAGTCCATAAAAATGAATAATGATATATCAAATGAAATAGCAAGGAGAAAAAGAGCTGCTTGGATAGCCTTCAACAAAATAAAATCAACAATTACCAACCAAAACATAGATATAGACATAAGAGCCCATCTTTTCAATAGTCACATCTTACCAGCATTAAGATATGGCAGTGAAACAAGGAACACAACTTTAAAAAGAACAAAGCTTAATAACAACTCAGCATGCAATAGAAAGAAGAATGTGCAATATAAACAAAATAGACTCCATAAGACACACAGAAATCAGGAAGAAGTCTGGACTCACAGATATAATAAAAACAATCTACAACAGCAAAAGAAGATGGGAAGGACATTTCGCCAGAATGAGAGAGAACAGATGGACAGTCAGAGTTACAAACTGGTATCCGAGAGATACCAAAAGGAAACCTGGAAGACCCGCCTTAAGGTGGGAAGACCAATGATTAAGAAAGGCCCAAGACAAGAATAGCTGGACTCTTTACGACCTGCAGTCATGGAGAAATCCTGACTGAAACCACAGGTCCATCAAGGTAAGGTGGTATTGAAAATTAATGCAATGGCACAAGCAATAAAGCGAAAATAGCAAGAAATACCCAGAAGATCTAATGGACTGATATAGCTGATTATTTCAAGAGAAATACAAGGGCTATCCAGTTACACTACTCTTACATATTCCAACTCGAGTAGACGCTAGTACTATAGCACGCACACAGTACTAACACTAATGTACTATAGGCTTTTGTGATTCACATAAACAAGGGAAGTACAAAAAAAAAGTTATCCTACTGACACTTGAGTTATCTAGAGAGACTACAAAGAGAAAAAATTCCCCCTCTCCCTCCACCAAAAAATATAGAAACATAAGCTGTTTCTGCTCTCTGATATGTTCATAATATGATTTTATGTTACTACTAAATATTTCTGTAATTTTAGTTAATAGAAATTAAATATTTCTCTTAAATAAATCACTTTCTCCATATCCTTAAGAACTTTTGACAATATTGACCGTGACTATGGTTCATCTGCAAATTACATAATGCTAGATCCTGAATGAAGGAATCTTGCAAAGAAATCATTCATTCAGAATCCAACATATTAAACTTACTAACAAAGAGAAATATCTGCACATCAGCTGAAATTAAAAGTGAAACTTCTTCACTTTATGTATAAAATTTGCATTCTTTATTTCATGTACCATATATTTAAGCTATTGTGATCATATTAAGATTTTTTTTCAGAATATGTCTTAAAAGAGGGATAATCTGATTTAATTTAAGCCTCACCTAAGCTGTGTAAAAATAACTGAGAGTCATCAAATAGTTACTAAATAATTCTTGGAAGGTATAAAACTACACGCGTACATCGTAACGCTGGAGACAGTAGCATACACGGAACGTACTTTGACGCGAATTCTGGGAATACAAGAGCATAACAGCATCAGGAGAGCAAAGGATGAACCCAAGGGGGAGAGAAAAGATGGTCGTGTGCAAAGGGGACTCAGAAAAAGAGGGCACTCTATCGAAGAATATAACGGGACGAGTGCCGTATCGGGGATCTCTCTTGTCATATCGTTTTCCTGTTTGGTGGCTCGAAAGTTAGCATAAGGGGGGGGGGGAGGAAATAAAGCGTCTGTACAAAGATAAGATGTCGGACAGCAGGCTTTCTTGAAAATGGAGAAGGATTCTATGCAGAACTGAAGGTACAAATTTCCAGCCCTAGCAGAATCAAGCCATCGCTGAGAAGTCCCATCGAGTTGTTCCTGAAACGCAAAGATTTAAGTCCGTTTTCGACAGAAATAATGGAGATAGCGTAATCCCTACGTTGGCGTATGGATAGGCAATAGACAAGAAGTAACCAGACGCACACGTGGTGCTGAAAGACGCGGAAAAAGTTCGGTAAGGTGAAATTACTCTATTTTATGTATAAAATTCATTAGAAGAGAGAAGATTGTTTACGAATGTGAAATTAAGAACAAGAACTCTGTGGACAGTCTCTAATTAGAAAGTTAACCTTCTTTGAAGGAGTAAGAAGAATTGTTTGGAAAAGATCTTTAGTTATTGTATGTGATAGGATTAACTTAATGAGATCAGAATTGTGGATTTTAGTAACTGAGTAACATTAGAATGTTTGTTTATATTATCTTATGAATAGCATTACAGAAAGGAATTTTAGTTTAACTTCATATCATTTGCTATCTATCCCAATATGCAGTTATTGTGTTTTGCATGCTTTATGGCCTTTAATTAATTTAGAATATGTTAACCTCTTAACTCGAGTTTCATTTAGTATTGAGTCATAATTGAGTGTATGAATTTTGTATTATGTTTAGATATTCTAATAAACATGTCATATTTACCTAAACCTGAGTCATGCCTGATTGCAATTCCAAACTACCACTTATAAAAATAGAACCTATTTCAGCAGGAAGAAATTAGAAAGAGTATATAATTATAGATCTTGGTCATGACTGCAATTTGAATCTATACAGCAGCAACAAAGTAAAGTATTGTGTGAGAACAGCTAAGAGTCTAGTATTGTCTCCCTGAGTAGGAACCTTTTCTACTATAGGATACTGGCTGGCACAGCATAATAAAAATTTGCCAGTATCTGAAGAGGAAACAGTCCTAAATATAAATAGATGTAAGCGTATTAGGCCCGAGATCTGAAGAAGTTAAATAGCGATAGAAAGATATAAATCAGAAAATATAGAGAAAGCAATGACCTAACAATAGAACAGCTGGTAGGATTTTAATTGAATAAGGTTTTAAATGAGAAAGGATTTAATCAAGTAAACAAACTAAATAAGTATAAATCACATAAAATAAAATATTTAACAATAATGCTTTGGAAGGAGAAAGGAGCATCTTTTGCAAGTAGACCAGACATCTACACATTACAGATTTGGAGTGATGGAGGATATTGGCGAGGGAGAAAGGGTTATGGATTATGAATTACCTGAAAAGTTTAAAAACAAATGTTTTGTCGTATACAAATGCAAAGTTTTTTTTGTGAGAAATAGCAAGCTCCTCAGAAATTTGCATTTAAAGGGGTATACAATTTATGGATGAGTCCTTATGATGGTTACTTCACAGAAAGATAAAATTGAAATCTTAGTCCCAGACATTAACAAGTTTACCATATTACAGAAACTGGACATTTACATTAGTAAGCTTACTTAAGTTGGAAGGACAAAAATATTTAGCTTTCTTCATCTGGTTGTGTCCTCCCACACAAACATACAATTTTTTGTCAGCATTTGTAGAGTGAGACCTTCAATTAATTTGTAACATCTGAACAAATACATGTAATGTCAAGTAGGCAAGTCCCTACAAAAACAAAATTTAAAATGCTTACCTTGCAATGTCACCCTCTGTTCGATTTGTCTTGCGATTAGGATGCCGTGTACTCTTTGATGGCTAAATACAAATTAAGATATTTTGTAAGTATTCAAAATTTAAAATATAATCAGGTAAGCAATATCAATCTTCTAAATGTTTAAAATTTAGATTTCTATATCTGAAAACAAAACCACAACAGTGCCTTACACAGAACTACATAAGAACAAAAATATTTGCATACATGTGAAAATATGCACTATTTACAAAGAATATAATCCAAACAGCTCAAGTAAAATGACATTTTCATCTGATATCACTAGAGTTATAACCAAGCCAATATTTTCTAGTGGTGCTAAGAAGGTGCACTTCGTAGCAATTTTGCTACGAAGTGCAGCAATTTTAGCTGCTAATCTAGATAATTCGTACACATTTTTTTATGAAAATGAAACATCTACCAAAGTACTCGTACTAGGGATAAGGTATAATGGTGCCAACCAGGTCAGTGGCAGTCAATGTTGGTCCAATTAACAACCCATTGCCTTCAGGGAAATGAGTGCCATAGCAGTGCATTCAAAGCTTTACTAATGGACTCAAGTCTGTTTATGGCAAAAGGGCTATCAAGTCAAAAGTTAAAATACTGAAAACAAAGTAGCAATTTATATAAAATAAGCAATGCCGTGCATTTCCAAGTTTCACCCATAATATTTGGAAGTTAATTACCATGGCATACATTTACATATGTGCCACAGTAATTAACTTTAATATGTAAATATTTCATCTTATGTATAAGATGCCAGTACAATTAAAAAAAATCATCAAATTCCTGATATGTACCTTCAAGGGGTGTACAGGATATGACAGTACTACATGAAAAAATTACATCATTACTAACTTCCTATCTACAATTTTCCTCCAAATCAGTCTGTTACTTGTCAAGACTCCAACATTATCAGATCTTATATTTCTATCGTCTAAGGCACTTTGTACCGTATCAATCCACCTATATCTTGGTCTTCCTCTGGGTCGTTTTCCTGCCAACCTGGCAGAGAACACTTGTTTTGCTAATCTTTCCTCTCCCATTCTATTTAAGTGACCATTCCATCTGAGATTAGCTCTGCTAACGCATTCCTGGATGCTGACAATGTCAAGTTCTTTCCTAATATCCTCATTTTTAATATGATATTGCCATTGATGCCATCTGTTCACGCCTCTAATGTTTCTCAGGATTCTCATATCTGCGGTCTCTAGTCTTTGGTCAAGTGTTTTACTTCTAAACGAGCTCTCAGATCCAGAAGTTAAAATTGGTTTGAACACTGTCTTGTATACAGCTAATTTAGTGTTCTGATAATTTCTTTCTTATTCCATATGAATTTATTCAATTGACTTCCTACTATACCAGCTTTGTTGATTCTGTTGTCTATTTCCATATTTAATTTACCATCTTCACTAAAAATTGTGCCTAAGTAGCTGAAATGTTTTACTTGTTCCACAGGTTTTCCATTCACAACACAGTTGACATTTTCAATGATTCTGCCTATTTTCATTGTCTTTTTATTGCTGACCTTCATACCATATCTATTACAACAGTTATTCCATTTAGTCAGGGAATCTTGCAGACTTGTAGCGGATTTATTTAGAAGTATAACATCATCCGCATAAAGCAAAGAGCTGACATTAACATCTCCAATTTTGATATCAGGTTTAATACCACATTCCTTCATAATGTGATCCATATAGATAATGAATAACAGAGGGGATAACGTACATCCTTGTCTCACACCAGATTTAACATTAAACCATCTTCCTGTACTTCCTTCAATTCTAACTGCAGACTCACAACTCAAATAAAGACTAAGTATTGCTTGATATAATGCCCCATTGACACCATATAACTGCAGCGTATTGAATAGCTTCTCTCTTGGCACCTTGTCATATGCCTTTTCCAAATCGACAAAACTTAAATACAGATCTTTGTTATATTCCCATGCTTTCTCGACTATTTGTCGTAAAGTGAAGATCTGATCCTGACAGCCTCTATTTGGCCAGAATCTTGCAGACTTGTAGCGGATTTATTTAGAAGTATAACATCATCCGCATAAAGCAAAGAGCTGACATTAACATCTCCAATTTTGATATCAGGTTTAATACCACATTCCTTCATAATGTGATCCATATAGATAATGAATAACAGAGGGGATAACGTACATCCTTGTCTCACACCAGATTTAACATTAAACCATCTTCCTGTACTTCCTTCAATTCTAACTGCAGACTCACAACTCAAATAAAGACTAAGTATTGCTTGATATAATGCCCCATTGACACCATATAACTGCAGCGTATTGAATAGCTTCTCTCTTGGCACCTTGTCATATGCCTTTTCCAAATCGACAAAACTTAAATACATATCTTTGTTATATTCCCATGCTTTCTCGACTATTTGTTGTAAAGTGAAGATCTGATCCTGACAGCCTTTATTTGGCCTGAATCCAGCTTGTTCTTCACCAAGCTTTTCTTCCACAATTCTTCTCAACCGTTTCTCAAGTATACTTGCATAGATCTTGCCAGGAACACTCAGTAGGGAAATACCTCTGTAATTCTCACATTCAGTTTTATTTCCCTTTTTATATATGGGTACTATGAGAGCTCTACTCCAATCATCGGGAATTCGTCCCTCTGTCCAGGCTTTCTGAACTATGCAGTGCAGCCACTGTAAGACTCTTATACCACCATACTTCAGCATTTCTGGTCGAATATCATCTACTCCTGCTGCCTTTCCACATTTCAAGCCTTTGATGGCTTTTTCTACTTCAAGTATGAATATGTATTCCTGACTGCATGCCTGGTCAGTGTTTTTTTATCACTGCTTGTTTCATTTAGCAGTTTTTCAAAGTAATTACTCCATACTTCAAGGATATCTTTTTCTCCTGTTTTCATTTCACCTTTATCATCTCTAATTCCTTTTACAGCACTCTTTCCTCCATTCCTAAGCTTCTTCAACAACCTCCAGAATATTTTGCCACCTTCTTGATATTTATTTTCTATATTCTTGCCAAAGTCCTCCCATGACTTTTGTTTAGCTAGTTTTACACACTGTTTAGCTTTCTTACATTTGTCTCTGTATTCTGTAAGAGTAAAAGCTGACTTATTTGCCAGGAACTTTTGATATGCTTTCTTCTTTTCCTTCACTGCCTCTTTAACTTCCTGTGTCCACCAGGGAGTTCTGATTTTTTTATCTTTGCACACAACCTCACCACATGCCTCTCTGGCAGAATCAATCAATGTTTCCTTTAGAGTTTGCCACTGAATCTCCAAGGTTTGATTCCTGTTCTCAAACTCTTTCATTTTCTTTTCAATAATATTTCTGTATTTTAGTCTACAGTTTACATCGGAGAGCTGCTCAACTTTTATTCGCTTTAAAACTTTCTTACATGTTATTCTTTTCAATATGAAATTCAATTTTATCCTGCTCAAGACTAAATAGTGATCACTTCCAATTTCAAATCCTCTGTACACTCTGGTGTCCTGCACCAGGGAGAAAACATCACTATCAACAATAACATAGTCAATGAGACTTTTCTTATTCCTAGCCTCTTCTCTCCATGTGAATTTGTGCACATTTTTATGTTGGAACATGGTGTTAGTAATAACCAGTCCATGTCCTGAGCAGAAATCCAACAGATATTTGCCATTATTATTAGCTTTGCTCTTTTCTCCAAATTTTCCCAAAATATTTTTGTATGTCTCACAATCATTTCCTACTCTACTATTTAGATCCCAACAAGGACCAACTTTTCCTTTTTCATTGTGTCAGTTGCTTTTTCTAAAGCCTCAAAAAATTCCTCCACTTCTACCTTAGTAGAACCTTCTGTGGGACCATAGGCACAAATAAGTCTCATTGTCCAGTTCCCCATTCTCATATTTGCCCACATTACTCTACTTGAGACTGACTGCCATTCAAGAAGATTAGCCTCGTATTTTGTGTTGAATACTATGGCTACTCCTTTTCCTTGATTGTTATTGCCTGAATATAACATTTTGTATTTATTGCTCAGAAAGATCTCACCAGTTTTGGTCTTTTTTGTTTCAGTCACCCCTATTATGTCGATCTGGTACTTATCTAATTCCTCAGCTAGCTCCATTTCTTTGCCATTCAGGCTTCTTACGTTGATAGTACCGATCTTTAACTCTAGTGATGTTGAGTTGGGGTTTGTTTTCAGATTTGTTCCAGTAGCTGACTTTTCGCTGTTCGCCCTGGCAAAAAAATTTAAATAAGGAATAAGTTTGAATAAAATGAACTCTAAAATGAAGCTTATGAACTCGTGCTAATACATTCAGTTTCATCTTCAGTTAGAGGACGGCCAGCTAAGTTCATTCACAACCCAATTGTCAGCAGGTAATCTGGTTGTATTTATCTTAGATCATTCTAACAAAGTTTTTTTTTTTTAAATCAAGATTTATGTTGCTTTTTTCAAATGCTTTAATGCCAGCATTTTTTGAAAAATTAATAACCATGTACAGCAAGTCTTGATGTAATGTACTTGATAGATCAGCATCCAGTTCTGTTGTTTTTATGATACTTAATGCCAATTCCTGTTTTGAAACTCTTAAATGATTAAGCAACATGGAGTGACTAGATTTTTGATAAATTTATGAGCACCTAGCAATTCAAATGAGAGGGTAAAGCTTACAGTATATTTGAGTGCTGTGGGTGGACTAAAAGTTATATAATCTGGAAGTTTCAGAAAGAAAAACAGACCTTTTAAAAGCCACTTCAGGCTTTTAATAAGCAAAGTAGTTTTATACAAGGTGAATAATCATCTACAACCTAAAGACATTCAAGAAATATCTATATCATAGTGGGATTCAGATTTGTGGTTCTGTAGATTGGAGGGTAGAGATCACATTAATTTCAACCAGCCAGGGCAAACAGAAATCATTCCTTTATCACTTAACAGGAAAATTTTCATTGTTTTAAAATTCATCTTTTTAAACTGACATGCCCGAATTCACTTGAATTGACTACACCTGAATTACATAGCCAATGCAAAACTAATTTATCTATTCTCATAAACTGCCATTATCTCAACCTAGATGATACAGCCTTGCAAAGTGAACATTCAATAACAACTATTCTTGACCATTTTCATCTGCATTCATTAAAATGATCCTATGGCCACTCCCTAATATGATTGCCTATCCTTAACAAAAATATGGGAAAGTTTGATTTGAATAACAGATCATTAGTTAATTATAAAATAAAGCCTATATATATGCAATTTATTTTACATTGTTTTCTTCAGTGAAAACAAAGCTATTGCCGATTTAACATCACACGACTATTTCGTAGAAATCAATTGTTTGCATTTTACTTTGTAACAACTGTCTTTTAAGCCACTGACAATGGTCTGTTAATTTCATACTGAAATATATGGCAGTATATTTAATAAATAATACTTTTACCTTATGTTTTCATGTATATATTGTTCAGGTTCCTGTACACCACCCACTCCTTTAAAATTGATGACACTCCATGTCACCAATTTTAAGGTGATATGAAAACTGATAATAGATATTTACGTGTCTGAAGTAATTACTTGAAAGATTACTAAATGGAACAAGTGACAATGGTGTTAAAAATAAAATCAAGAGTACATAAAGATTTTACATAGTTTTTTTTTTTTCTATCAAAAACTCAAAGTGCAGAAAGGCAGCTAGATTATATTTGTTCAGATATGCTCAAAACAGTATAAAACTTTCCCTAGCAATTGCACTATATAATTCAGAAAGTTGTAAGATAAATGGAACAGAGCTCATATGCAAACATATTTGAGAAGCAACTAAGAAAAACCATGGAAAAGAAACTAAGCACAAACTTGGTTCAGGTCAAATAGGGAATGGGAGAATTAGATTTTACTCCAACACAAAAAGATGAGAAATCATGGGAGTAACAAGGATCTATTTAAGTTCTAGAAATCTGGAAAAGGCATGACAAGGTCCCAAGAGAAAAACTGTTCAAAACAGTACAATTATGTGTGTCAGTAGTCAGAATTAACTATTAAGCAATGGAAGGATAGGAAGATGTTTCACATAAAAATCAGGCATGAGACAAGGGTGCACATCTCCACTGTTAAAATCTATATGGATCACCACATTATGAATGAATGTGGCATAAGTCAAAATTGGAAGTGTTCTTCCCCTCAGATTTTTATTATATAGAGATGACATACTCTTAAATAAATCCAGTAAGTCAACAATACCTTAAAATATAAATAGATTTGGTATGAAAATCAGCAATAAAAAAAAATTGGCTATGAAAATAGGAAGGAATAGCAAAACATCAGGAAACCAACTAAACAAGTAAAAACATTTCCGTTAATAGACAATTTTCAATGAAAATGGCAAGTTCACTATGAAATAAACTGAATAAAACAAAAAGCTGGTAAACAGGCAGTGCAATGATGAACTGAATAAGTTTATATAAATCACATGCAATGTTCAATTTTGATTTGTGGATTCAGGAGCTCAGATTTTTCTGAATATTCAGGTCTCTCTTTCAAAAAGAAGGATAGTTTAAGTTTCTAAAACTGAGTTCAATATTGTACCTCTTGAAAACAAAAATTTCAGTGCTACAGCTTACAACATGAACAAGTTTATGTAGTTATTTTTTACTGCTTAATAAACTCTCCCAATTTGTTTTTCTGTGCCTTTAACACCAGCACCTCTAAACAAAGTGGTGTATTAAAGATTTTCTTTTTTGTGAGAAGCATAGGAACCCTTTTATGTGGCTTATGTTCCTGCACTATCTGCATAAACAATTCTAAAGCAAATGGTTCTGAATTATTTACCCAATGTATTGAAAATACTAGCACAAGTTTCTCGTTTTTTGTAATTGTAAAAAAAAACAATTATTTCAGGCCTTTCAAATACATATGCAAGATTTAAGGTCATACTGTTAAATTGTGAATGAAGATATTTATAATAATAATACTTCATTCATAATTAACATCATCTACCATATCATATTAAATAAGCAGGACTTATGTAAATTTATTCTGTTAGTTTCCTGCTTATAAAATATTAGTCATGTAATTCCTTTTAAGTGTTGTTAGTTAATTTTATTTATGTGATTTTAAAACATATTATAGATATGAAAAGGCTCTATATTAAAGTGTCAATTATTTTATTTACTTTATTCCTTTAATCATAATATAAGAAACTAATATATGTAATTTTAATATATCCACAAGATGCTTTGTGGTATCATTTGATTGGTTATGAGAAAACATGCAAATTTCTCCTAGTGCGTGCTGGAGAGTGAACGTATATACGAAGGAAAAGGCAAGTTTGATGTGAGCTAAACTGGTGAGAACCAGTTTTTGGTGGGAAAAAGGAGTGGATACGAAAACGAAAGTAAAGAGAGAATCGAATAGGGGAGTATAGAGAACAGTAGCTGGAGACTGGAGGGGAATTTTGACGTGCCAAAAACGGAATTTAAAGGACAAGGAATTGCTTGGCAATTTAACTTGCCTTTTCATGAGTTGGATTTGACCAAAACTTCCTAATGCCTAAGAGTGAAATAGTGCTAGAAATAGATTAATACGTATAAGAAAAGAAGAAATAGGTGGATAATTTAAACCAAGTGCATAAAGGTTATATTCTCCCAAGTCTATAAATCAGTCGCGGAAATGGAAGATTCTTTTAAGTTTGTGTTACTACAAAGTAAAAGTCAGCAAGGACTTTAAAAATTGTTGTTCGATCTCTTTAAGATGTGATGAAGCTATATTCTGGTAAGATTACCTATACTATACTTAGTGAGAAGTAACGAAAATTAATTCCGCCGAAAATAAATTGTTCCTAGTTGTTGCATTCAGCGAGTCAAGATTTAATGTGTGATGTGCTAAGACTTTTCCCTCTTCAATTGACATGCTATTTTATTGAATTAAGTGTTCATTGACTGAATGAGAATATTGAGAAGCATATTTGTTGTAATTTATGTGACACTGCATTAAATAATTTTGTTTGAATTGAATCTTGTATTTGCCTGATTGTTTCATTCCACCACTCATTAAAATAATACGAATCTCAGCAGGAACCCTATGTAATAAAAATAAAAACCTCTGCCTAAAATCAGCTTATGATAACCTAACATTATTATTATTTCAGGCAACTCCAAAGAGTCAGACTTCATCGAGGGAGGCCTTAACATCATGTCAAGAACAACTATTCAACATTCACACAGTATCTATCATACCTCATCTTGAACTCATTCATGGTCATAGCACCCACAACAGACTCTGGCAGCTCATTCCACTCATTCACCACTCTCCAAGTAAAAAACCTAGCTCTAACACCCTTGTTAACCACATTCTTGCCCAGCTTCCATGTATGGCCCCTAGTCCTCCCACCACCAGTCCAATTCTCAAAAATATTTTTTGGATTAATCTTATAGAAACCCTTCAGTAATTTGAATGCCTCAATCATATCACTCCTTTTCTGCCTATCAACCAATTTTTGCAACCCACAGATCCTCAACCTGTTCTCATAAGGTTTATTCCACAGACCTGCTATATATCTTGGTCACTCGCCTCTGGATCTCTCCACCTCCTCCCCATCAAGAAGAAACCTAGGTGACCAAATCTGGGCACAGTAGTCGAGATGGGTCTTATCAAGGCTCGATACAGAGGAACAATAACCTGCTTGTCTCTGCTTGTCAACGTATTCTTCAGCAACCAAGTGATTTGATGAGCTGATTTGGCCACTTTTGCAATGTGCCCCCTAAACTTCAACTTCCTATCCACCAACACTCCCAAATCCCTGGCCTCAATCTCCTGGAGTACAGTTCCATCAATGTGATATACTGCTGCTAATCTTTTCACTCCAAAATGTATAACCTTACACTTTGCCACATTAAATTGACATCCATTTTCCCTAGCCCAGTCCTCCAAACTATCCAAATCATCTTGCAAAATTTTGAAATCCTGTGCACTCACAATTGCTCTACCCAACTTTGCATCATCAGCAAACAAGTGAACACTTCCTCTCAGATCCTTTCCTATATCGTTAATGAACAAATTGAAAAGTAGTGGTCCAAGACAGAACCCTGCGGCACACCACTAGTCACAAGCCGTCTTTTAGACTCCACTCCTGAATAAACCACTCTGATATCTCTCCATTAACCACCCTCCTATCCATCTCACCAACCCTATATCCATCCCCATCTGCTCCAGTTTACTGATTAAAGTTCTATGTGGTAGCCTGTCCAAGGCCTTGGCAAGGTCCAGTAAAATCACTGTAAACCCATTACCCTAATCCAGTTCAGCTGTCACTGTGTTATAAAACGTGAGCAAGTTACTGAGGCATGATCTACCCTTCACAAAAACATGTCCCACATACAGTATCCCATTTTCATCTATCCAATCCTGTATTCTTCTCTTGACTAGTTTCTCCAAGACCTTGACAACGATTCCTGATATGCTAATTTGTCGGTAATTCGGAACCTCCTTTATGCAGTGAAACTATTTTCCCCTCTTTCCACCCCCTCGGAACTAACCCAGACCCGAGACTCAAATTAAGCAAAATGGTCAAGGGTACTGACAATTCTTTAGCTGATTCACGTACGACACGAGCTAGTATACCATCCAATCCCACAGATGTAATGACATTGAGGTTTTGCAATAGACTATTCACCTCCACTTTATTCACAACAATTCCCGTATAATCTATTGGTTCATTCATTTCTGCAATGTCACCACCTGGAAGATATATTCTTGTAAAGTGCTCACTCAGTAATTCAACTATATCAACTGATTTGGTTACCTCCCCGCCATTGGCATTCTTTAAAATCATTCTGCCATATACATTTTTTCTTTTACTTGCAACATATCGAAAAAACTGTTTAGGATTCTCTTTAGCCTGCATGGTCAATGTTCTTTCGTAATCCTTTTTTGCTTTTCTTACCACACTCGTTACCCTTCTGGCCTGTGCTTTATGTCGTTCATGTGCTTGCCAGTCGCCTTTCTCCTTAAATTCCCTCCATAGTTGTTTCTTTTTGGTGTTATTCATCCATTTAACCCCTACTTGATTTATTATTCAGACTCTAGGTATACAGTCAACCATTGCTTCATGCAAACACAAGTATAGTTGAAGGTTGATTTATCTAAGTTGCTCTTGCAATTCAGAATATGGAGTGGTGCAGTATAACATAAATTTTCTTCATATTCAATTGATATATCAGCCTACAACCAATTAAATACTAACCAGAGAGAGTTATAAGACAATAAAATGTGATTGAGAAGAAATTACGATCTAACAATACACCCATTCAAACCTAAAGAGGGAGGGAGCTGTAAAAAACTATGTAGCTTAAAAATATCAAAGTGCTTTACATTGATTTTTTACATAGGTCAAGTCTCATGAGAACTGTAAATACCTTGTCTGTTTCTATGTACATTTTGCAAAATATTGATGTAGTTAACCCTGAGGGAAGTGAATGTATTTACTGTTTTAACGTCAAAAATAAAGAATGCCATTGGGGAATGACGTATATAGTTATGCGTAAGAGCACAGGAAAAGTTGTTTACTAGTTTTGTATATATGAGTTGCTTACAAGCTCTGTGCTAACACCTTTAAAGATAGTATCTAAGAGTACCGCTAAGTTTAGAGAAGTTTCCGCAGTCCGAAAGGAGAAGCAAAGTATCACAAAGAGATTTACTAGTTTTAGATACAAGTTTCCGTGCCTGGCAAAATACGATTAAATAGATTGCACGGAGAAGAACAAAGAGCAGGTTAAACTAAAAATAAGATGAAAGAGTCATGCCGAATTCTTAGGGGGTTACTACCCTTAGTGCAAGGCAAAAAGATCACAAAATAAAAGGAGACTGAGCCGAGCATAAGAGCTTCCAGACGTCAAGAGAGTCATCAAGAGGTTGGAACTGGAACGGAAGCGAGCTGAGACTATATGCGGAGTCCGAATCAACGCAGTGGCAGCAAAGAATGAGGAAAGGCAAGGCCCCAGTTCCATAGAGGAGAGCAAAGGCGAAGCACTGTTACCGATAAGAGCCAGAGCCAGTTGGCGGCAATTACAGACATTGGTGTCGGCAGTTAGAAGCAGAAGTTCCCAAAGTAAGGATCCAAAGGAGAATTTGCCCGTAAGCTGAAACCTTCTATATGTGCTATTTGATTACCACAGACTGCAGTAAATAAGCCTGCTAACATACCGACGTGATACTGCTGAAGCAAGATCTTCCTGAAGGAAGCCTATGACTCAAGATTAAAGAAAAGCCATAAAGACTTTAGTAAAAGACTCTTGACTGAATGTGTGATACAGAGCCCCTGTAAGTTACATCCTTTTGTATATTTTCTCTTATAATCTAGAAAATGTGGTGGCGAACCTATGGCTCGCCCGAGAATTTTGCTGACACGTCAACGATTTACATATATCCTTTTATATGCTTATAAATTATTCCACATTTTTTTTAAATTGTTACAATATGTTTAAGTTAAATTTTGTTTTACAGGAGAGAGCAGCTATGAAGACATGAATTTGATTGGTGCGGTATTAACAAAAGATCACGCAACCCAAAGACAAACGAACTGACAATTTTTGAGTTGAAATGCTAATTCTCTTCAACTGAATTCCATAACATCTGCAACTGTCACATTCATTATAGTTTTCTTAGTTTTAAGACATTAACGACGGGGTGTCGTTTATCGTTCCGACAGAACTTCTCATTACCAGAGGGCTCAACTCACACAAAGTTTCAACGCTTGGTTGATTTTTATTGCTGCTTGTTTGCGTTTGAGCTGGAAGGGGAACTCACACAAGCATGCATTACATGGCATGTTTCAATTCGTGGTAGAGTTTTATTTGAAGTTAGCATTTGTGATCTGTCATAATGACATCGAGAATTTCAAATGTAATCGAACAAACACTTATTTCATGCAATTGAAAAATTGGACAATAGTTTTAGTTAGATACTGTGTTTCGGTGCAACATATGGTTTTGCTCGAGTCTATACAGCATTTCTATGATAGGGGACATGTGATTCATTAGTTAGTGCCATTTTTATTCCAGCTGTCTCCAATTGCACTATTTGTTGAGAAATATATTACATAGACTGTAAAAGCCTCTATACCTTATTCAGGGATACAATAAAACTATTTTTTTTTCTTGCATCTACAGTATATAATGGATGTTGGGAAGGGCGTGTTGTTTTTTGTGCGAGAGGTATATATAAGCAAAACTTTTAATGTCTTTTTTCGTAAAGTGAAATCAGGGGGTAGCCAGTTATACGCGAGGGCAAGTTATATTCAACGGTAAGCGTTCGCCGACATCCTTCTGCTGCTTCCCCTGCTCCGCTTAACTTCTATGGTGAGTTACAATGCATAAATATTTTTCTCACTATCGTTTTTTTTTTCTCTTTCAAACCAACACGATTAAAATCAATTTAATAATACAATAATCAATTTTATACTGAATAATATTATAAATTTTTGGTGATCAGAATGGGATATGTCAATGAAACTACAATATTGTAGCATTAGTCCTGTGATTGATAACTAATTTAAATGCGTACTTTTATATTTGTCAACATGCTACACCGTATACATTAAGTGTATTAATACTCTTTATGATTATGACATAATTATTAATACTTATTTAATAAAATGAATAGCCAAAAGGCGATACAAAATTATAAATTAAGTGGATATTAAATCCAACATTATTTCAAAGCCGACTACAGAAACTATAGACGTTTTGTGCGAAATTTGACCCGAGATCTTACGGGAACACTCGCCGCAATACTACGAGTTGCCCTAACTGCTGCAGCAACTGATAGTATTGGCGGCGAGTGTATGCCCGTAAATTCGCTGGTCAAATTTCCCAAGAAAATTCTATAGTTACTGTAGGCAGCTTTGAAATAATGTTGGATTTAATATCCACTTAATTTATATAATATTAATACTTGTTAGTTTAATGTATGAACTTTAAAAAAAAATGGAAATCGTATTTATGAGCAAGTTTATTGGGACTGAGCCCTCTAATACAGTAAGAATAAATAAAAATTCTTATAGAAAAAGAATTCAGAACGACTGATCGTTAGGATTCCCTGACTTTTCCCTTTTCTAATCGCACATGCGTTCATTATACATTTTGCACAGCGCATCCGCCAGTAGGCAGAAATAAGCAGCGGCAAGTGCATTATTGTTGTGTATGTGCACTGTTTTGTTTTTGGTACTGTAAATGGGAATTATAAAAGATAATTTAATTTAGGCATATAATAACATTGATTGTTTTGAAACTATAAAAAATGCATTTGATTCAAGTAGAGAATTATTTTGTTACAGTTCTACTGAACATGGCTGGCGAAAATAAAAAACAAAAATTATCACAGTCAAGCAGCAGAGAGTTCCAAAGCTGGTGGACTGAAGAGTATGACATGATTAATAAAGACAAAGCAATGCGTTTCATGTTCCGGGACAGTTGTGTGCAGAATGTCGTCAGTAAAACAGCATCATCATCATCATCAAATTCCTGTCATGTACCCTCAAGGGGTGTACAGGATATGACAGTACTACATGAAAAAAATTACATCATTACTAACTTCCTATCTACAATTTTCCTCCAAATCAGTCTGTTACTTGTCAAGACTCCAACATTATCAGATCTTATATTTCTATCGTCTAAGGCACTTTGTACCATATCAATCCACCTATATCTTGGTCTTCCTCTGGGTCGTTTTCCTGCCAACCTGGCAGAGAACACTTGTTTTGCTAATCTTTCCTCTCCCATTCTATTTACGTGACCATACCATCTGAGATTAGCTCTGCTAACGCATTCCTGGATGCTGACAATGTCAAGTTCTTTCCTAATATCCTCATTTTTAATATGATATTGCCATTGATGCCATCTGTTCACGGCACTAATCTTTCTCAGGACTCTCATATCTGCGGTCTCTAGTCTTTGGTCAAGTGTTTTACTTCTGACCCAGCTCTCAGATCCATAAGTTAAAATTGGTTTGAACACAGTCTTGTATACAGCTAATTTAGTGTTCCGACTAATTTCTTTCTTATTCCATATGAATTTATTCAATTGACTTCCCACGATACCAGCTTTGCTGATTCTGTTGTCTATTTCTATATTTAGTTTACCATCTTCAGTAAAAATTGTGCCTAAGTAGCTGAAATGTTTTACTTGTTCCACTGGTTCTCCATTCACAACACAGTTGACATTTTCAATGATTCTGCCTATTTTCATTGTCTTTGTCTTTTTATTGCTGACCTTCATACCATATCTATTACAACAGCTATTCAATTTAGTCAGAGAATCTTGCAGACTTGTAGCAGATTTATTTAGAAGTATAACATCATCCACATAAAGCAAAGAGCTGACATTAACATCTCCAATTTTGATATCAGGTTGAATACCACATTCCTTCATAATGTGATCCATATAGATAATGAATAATAGAGGGGATAATGTACATCCTTGTCTCACACCAGATTTAACATTAAACCATCTTCCTGTACTTCCTTCAATTCTAACTGCTGACTTGCAACTCAAATAAAGACTAAGTATTGCTTGATATAATGCCCCATTGACACCATATAACTGCAGCGTATTGAATAGCTTCTCTCTTGGCACCTTGTCATATGCCTTTTCCAAATCGACAAAACTTAAATACATATCTTTGTTATATTCCCATGCTTTCTCGACTATTTGTCGTAAAGTGAAGATCTGATCCTGACAGCCTCTATTTGGCCTGAATCCAGCTTGTTCTTCACCAAGCTTTTCTTCCACAATTTTTCTCAACCGTTTCTCAAGTATACTTGCATAGATCTTGCCAGGAACACTCAGTAGGGAAATACCTCTGTAATTCTCACATTCAGTTTTATTTCCCTTTTTATATATGGGTACTATGAGAGCTCTACTCCAATCATCGGGAATTCGTCCCTCTGTCCAGGCTTTCTGAACTATGCAGTGCAGCCACTGTAAGACTCTTATACCACCATACTTCAGCATTTCTGGTCGAATATCATCTACTCCTGCTGTCTTTCCACATTTCAAGCCTTTGATGGCTTTTTCTACTTCAAGTATGGATATGTATTCCTGACTGCATGCCTGGTCAGTGTTTTTTACCACTGTGCTGTCATCACTGCTTGTTTCATTTAGCAGTTTTTCAAAGTAATTACTCCATACTTCAAGGATATCTTTTTCTCCTGTTTTCATTTCACCTTTATCATCTCTAATTCCTTTTACAGCACTCTTTCCTCCATTCCTAAGCTTCTTCAACAACCTCCAGAATATTTTGCCACCTTCTTGATATTTATTTTCTATATTCTTGCCAAAGTCCTCCCATGACTTTTGTTTAGCTAGTTTTACACACTGTTTAGCTCTCTTACATTTGTCTCTGTATTCTGTAAGAGTAAAAGCTGACTTATTATTTGCCAGGAACTTTTGATATGCTTTCTTCTTTTCCTTCACTGCCTCTTTGACTTCCTGTGTCCACCAGGGAGTTCTAATTTTTTTATCCTTGCACACAACCTCACCACATGCCTCTCTGGCAGAATCAATCAATGTTTCCTTCAGAGTTTGCCACTGAATCTCCAAGGTTTGATTCCTGTTCTCAAACTCTTTCATTTTCTTTTCAATAATATTTCTGTATTTTAGTCTACAGTTCACATCTGAGAGCTGCTCAACTTTTATTCGCTTTAAAACTTTCTTACATGTTATTCTTTTCAATATGAAATTCAATTTTATCCTGCTCAAGACTAAATAGTAATCACTTCCAATTTCAAATCCTCTGTACACTCTGGTGTCCTGCACCAGGGAGAAAACATCACTATCAACAATAACATAGTCAATGAGACTTTTCTTATTCCTAGCCTCTTCTCTCCATGTGAATTTGTGCACATTTTCATGTTGGAACATGGTGTTAGTAATAACCAGTCCATGTCCTGAGCAGAAATCCAACAGATATTTGCCATTATTATTAGCTTTGCTCTTTTCTCCAAATTTTCCCAAAATATTTTTGTATGTCTCACAATCATTTCCTACTCTACTATTTAGATCCCCAACAAGGACCAACTTTTCCTTTTTCATTGTGTCAGTTGCTTTTTCTGAAGCCTCAAAAAATTCCTCCACTTCTACCTTAGTAGAACCTTCTGTGGGACCATAGGCACAAATAAGTCTCATTGTCCAGTTCCCCATTCTCATATTTGCCCACATTACTCTACTTGAGACTGACTGCCATTCAAGAAGATTAGCCTCGTATTTTGTGTTGAATACTATGGCTACTCCTTGTTTTCCTTGATTGTCATTGCCTGAATATAACATTTTGTATTTATTGCTCAGAAAGATCTCACCAGTTTTGGTCTTTTTTGTTTCAGTCACCCCTATTATGTCGATCTGGTACTTATCTAATTCCTCAGCTAGCTCCATTTCTTTGCCATTCAGGCTTCTTACGTTGATAGTACCAATCTTTAACTCTGGTGATGTTGAGTTGGGGTTTGTTTTCAGATTTGTTCCAGTAAAACAGCATTATGAGACAAACCATAAATCGCTCCTTGAGAAAAGCAAGGACGAACAGAAAGAATTTATTGCTCGGGCAATTAAAAATAGGAATATCCAATCAACAACCCTAATGAAATTTATTGGCAATCATTCAAACATAACTGTTGTTAGTTTTTTTGCTTCAAATGTAATTGCCAAATATGGGAAATCTTTTAGTGATGGGTATATATAAAAGAAGCATGGTTGAAATGCGCACCAGTTCTCAAGATTTTGAAAACAAGGAAAAAATATCCCTTTGGCTAGAAACATGGTGAAAGATAGAATCATAGAAATGGCTAAAAATATAACTCATCAGCAAAAAACAGATATAAAATCTTCTGGTTTAATTTCTCATTGTCTTAATGAGAGTACTGACATAACTGGATCAGCTTGTTTAGCAATTTTTATTCGTTATTGTGTTGGGAATAACATCAAAGAAGAATTGATAAGTTTAACATCATTAGCAACAACAAAAGGAATAGATATTTGCAAGGCAGCTGTAAATGCACTTGCTGAAAGAGATCCCTCCAAAATTGTATCAGTAACTACTGATGGTGCTCGCAGTAACTGGAGAGGAAAATTCGTCAATTTATTTACCAAAACGTATTGGACATTCAGCTCTGGGTTTTCATTGTATTATACATCAGCAGGTTTTATGCGCAAAGGCTAGTTTCAAGCCCCTGGAAGATATTACGAGCATTGTAACAAAATTGGTCAATTTTATATCAGCACGTGCTTTAAATAAAGAAAAATTTATCGAATTATTAAGTGAGATAAACTCTGTGTACAATGGTTTACTTATGTACAACAACGTACGATGGTTAAGTCGTGGGAAAGTTCTTCAAAGATTTGTTGAGTGTTTAGATGAAGTCAGACTTTTTTTTACATAATGAGAAAATCGTTGAAAAATACAATCAATTAATGAACGTCGAATGGCTTTCAAAATTGATGTTTTTTTACTGATTTGTGTTTACATTTAAATGAATTAAATGTTAAACTGCAAGGCGTTAACAAGACAATTATTGTCATGTTTGATTTAATCAAAGCATTCGAAGCTAAATTACCAATTTTTAATCGTGACGTTATTTCCAATACCTTCCGATATTTTCCAAAAAAAAAAAAAAATTCTTTGCAGATCTAGAATCCCATGAAAAAACAGATCAAGTTAAATTGACAAAAGAGTTTTCTACAGTTATTCAGTCGATACTCAACAAATTTTCTTCAAGATTTACGTAGTTCAGGCAATTTGCAGAGACATTAAAATTTATTTTGCATCCAGACACAACGCCAACAGATAAACTCAATTTGGAGATTTTCAAGTGGCTGAATTTGGAAGATATAGAAATGCAACTAACTGATTTTCAATCTAGTCCAACAAAAGTTTGTCGATTTGAGAAATGACTTGGAAATAATGGAAAATGATCGATTATTGGGAGCAATTAAAAAGAATGCAGAAGAGGAAATATTGAGAACCTGGAATGCCATTCCTGAAACCTTTTGTTGTTTAAAAAAACTAACGATGGGTATATTATCAATTTTCTCCTCTACATATACTTGTGAGTCATTATTTTTCTAAATGACTTTTAGAAAAGACAGCTTAAGAAATAGAATGACTGATGAATCTAGTTCTGTGTATGTGTTACTAAATGACAAAATATGAACCTGATATAAAGCATTTGGCATCTAATGTACAACAGCAAAAATCTCATTAATAAATTGATATTGATAAATTAATAAACGGTTGATATTGATTTGCATACGACAATGTGTATGTCAAATTATTTCATATTCATGAAATTCTATGTTAATTTTTACACTTGTCTCAATAAAATTCTGCAATTAATTGCATTAATTAATGTTCTATTAATTAGTTGCTGACTTGCTGGGCACGTCAGCAACTTGATTTGTAAATTTTTGGCACGCACCGGCATGTTAGCAACTCGATTTGTAAACTTTTGGCATGCGGACATAAAAAGATTCGCCACCACTGATCTAGGAGATATATTGTATATGGACTGTGAAGAGTTAATTTATTAGTAATTACAAGTGTCCATAAGAGAGTCAATTAGCATGTTAGAAGTTGATACAAAATCTGTAAAAATAACTTAACAGAGTTAGCTAACCTCTTTGCAAGTAAACTAGAAGTTTAATAAGTTGAATTTTTAAGCAGAGAGTAAATAAGTTTTGAGTTAAAGATGTTATTTAGTGTTGAAATGAAAGGGTTTTAATCTTATGCTAAAGATTTTATAGATGGGTAGAGAAAGCAATCTCCCTGTCTTGATTCATGTATATTTCAATTTAATGTAAATAAATGTGTTTTAATTATTTGTTAAAAGAGTGGTGCCTGATCCTTTATTTTACAACTGCACTGTTCCTAAATAAATCAGACTTGTGAGGGAGGGAAAATTAAGGCAATAAAGCGCAGTTTCGTTACTTATGAACCATGACTGTTTATGTAAACTTTGTTGGGGGAAGTTTTACTCTTAAGAGAGAGATCCACCGGAAGTTTTATTGAGTCTTATACCGAATATTTGATATACTGATGGCACAGTCTTCCAAATAAATTTTCAGTGTTCATTGGCATACAGCTAATAAATATGGAAGGTGGACAAACATAAAACGCAGTAGAGTGAGTAAGAGAGAAAAAGCGCATTAGAATAAAGATAGAGATATTACATAAGAAAATAAACATACGTTTACACAAGCATAAAGAGGGAGGGAGCAATCATCCCGACTATAATTACTAATCCAGAATTATTTCTACTAATACCAGCGGTAAAAATTTAGTATAAAAGGGAGCAAATTAATAAGGATAAATTGACTGATTCAAAGGAAAGGTGGTAAACAGGTATAACAAAAGATATTTTCTCAAGCTACTGATTTGGATGGTGGAAAATATCTTCATTTAGAAGCAATATAATAGAATCTAAACTCCCTCCTTCAAGTACTAATCAGATTTAATGGCTAGTAATGCTTATGAAAATCACGAAGATGACAATTCTGGTATGGATTTATGAATCGCATTCAACTATAAGGATAGTAAAATATAGTTATGCTCACTGTTGTTACATGAAATAATTTTATCATGACTTCTCTGCATATATCGAAAGTTGCACAAGAGAAAGCAGCAAATGAACGATTGATTTATGCCCACTGTCAGTATCAGTTTGTAATATAATAATTATATATAAAGCAAATTAAACCTACAGAAAGAACTATAATAAAAATCTGACAAGTATAAGAAGTTAGATGACACCAGAGCCCATGTTCAGGATGAAGCGGGGATTAAAACAAGATGATGGATGTTAGGTTAGATGTTCTAATTTACTGTAAATAAAGTTCTAAAGTTCAGTAAATGCAAGTCCATTTAAAAATAGAAAACGCATAGAATAAAATCCTTATTACCTGAACAGTTAGACATGATCCCATGAGGATATAATTGTTCAGCGATCTTATAGCAGCACTAGCTTCTTCAGATGTGCTCATATGCTGGCAAAAGGAACAAAATCGAGTTAATATCAACCAGTAAATATGAAAAACAATTGTTTTATAAAATAAGATTTAAATTATGATGCTACATAATTTAGTAAACTCTCCATTATCACCATTCAATGTGACATTACTACATATTTTTAACAATATTTCAAATGAAAAAGGATAAGCCATGTCTAAAAATAAGTTATTACAGTTAGTGATCAAATGCAAGTGAATTATTCAATAATGAAGGACAGATTTGATTCTTGATCAATTTCTAATACTTTCCAAAAAATATTGAGAAAATGTGACTAGTGGGTGTACCTCAAGGCTCAATACTTGGTTCTCTGTTCAATTTGTACATTAATGATACTAGAAATCATGTGACAGAAAATATCTTATTTGCTGATGATGCAAAACTGGGAAGAGTCAGTCAATGAAGGTGATGTAGAGATCTTGAGGGATGACTTAAATATGTTGGCAATATGTTGTTGTGGTTATAGCCTTTTGGCTGTTTAGAGACAGTTATATATGAAACTGTCTAGGGAAATGACTGGTTTCCTGTTGTCTTCATTGCTGTACTATATCCTATGACTGTAGCCTGTGTGTTCATGGGGCCGGTTTGCCTGCTTGTGTGATGAAAAACTCCAGATGAACTGGTGGAAAAAACCTTTCTGTCCATGCCCAAGACCAGCCAACTTGGGTTTGGCTGAAAAAGATCTTTAAGCTCCTCATGTCATAGAGGGGAGTCAAACCTAGGACACTCCTTCCCCAGGAGTACGTTTGAGAAGCACATAGCCACTAGGCTAACCACGCAGACGCTGGCAATATAGGTAAAGTTAAATGGCTGCCAATTTAACATATGGCTAAGTGTAAGGTACACTTTGAGATCACATACTATACTGATGGAAATTAACTGCAACAAGTTGACAAGGTAGAGAACTTGGTGACTGTGAAAAGAGAATTGAAGTTTAAAGGGCCTATTGCAAAAGTGGCCAAAACAGCATAAATTACATGGTTGAAAAACAGCTGACAAGCATAAATAGTGAAGTTATTGTTCCACTTTATAAAGCATTAATAAGTCCCACATTTGGGCTATTGCATATATGTCTGGTCACCTGGATTCCTTGGTGAAGTATCCAGATATGACAAATAAGTTATTAAAGGGGTTTGATAGTGATGATTTTTCAGTACAGTGCAGGAGGAGAGAGAATGAGTGATCACCCTGGAAATTGTGTAAAAATGTGGTTAACAAAAGTGTTAGGACTAATTTTTTTTGCTTGGATGGTTGTGGATGGGTGGAATGCATTGCCAGAGGTGGATGCGAGTACTTCATCTGTGAATGAGTTTAAGAAGAGATGATAGGTTTTGTGTGAATAATGGCTAGTGTGTCAATATAGGGTCTCCCACAATGTCTGCTGACCCCATAGACACACCTGTAGTAGTAGTAATAATGTGAAGGAATGAAAATCAAAATTATGCAAATAAGCAATGATCTAATCAGAAATGAGATTCATATAGCTGCAGCTAAGTATGAAACATTAAATGCTGAATATGATTGTAGTTAGTAAAATTGTCCATGTCTACTAATAAGAGGCACATTGGTCTGAGGTTTGCACTTAGCGTTGCATGGCACTTCAAGATGGTTCTCAAATTTATTATTATAAAAGTTGCAACAGGGAATCATTATTCCCTGTAGCAACCTATCCCCTCTTTTCTTCTTAATCAACCAACTTTCACAACCTGCAGACCCTGAATCTAACATCACAGGACACATTAAATTCACCACTCACTCTCTTGGTCATTAGTCTCTGGATCTTCCTCACCACTTCCTCATGTGAAGGAAGTGGTGGTGAGTGACCAGACCTGAGCACAGTAATCCAGATGTGGATGTATCAAGGTCTTAAAGAGGAATGACAACTTCCTTATCTTGTGTGTTCTTTAACAACACAAGTAATCCTATGAGCTACCCTCGCTGCTTAGCAACATACCCACTGAATTTCAATTCTCTATTTACAACCAACCTTCAATTCTGGACTTTCCTCACATTAAACTGATACCCATTATTTTTTGCCCATACATACAACTATTTAAATCCTGCAAGCTTTCAAATGATTAATCATTCCCCTAGCCAATTTTGCTTCATCAACAAACAATTGAACATTTCCTTTCAAATCATTTATTTACAAATTAAACAGTAGTAGTTCAGACAAAGCCTTGCAACAACCACTTGTTTTCTCCTGGATTCTAAACCTCCATATACATTATTCATTTTTATTCCCTGTAGCAACCTATCCCCTCTTTTCTTCTTAATCAACCAACTTTCACAACCTGCAGACCCTGAATCTAACATCACAGGACACATTAAATTCACCACTCACTCTCTTGGTCATTAGTCTCTGGATCTTCCTCACCACTTCCTCATGTGAAGGAAGTGGTGGTGAGTGACCAGACCTGAGCACAGTAATCCAGATGTGGATGTATCAAGGTCTTAAAGAGGAATGACAACTTCCTTATCTTGTGTGTTCTTTAACAACACAAGTAATCCTATGAGCTACCCTCGCTGCTTAGCAACATACCCACTGAATTTCAATTCTCTATTTACAACCAACCTTCAATTCTGGACTTTCCTCACATTAAACTGATACCCATTATTTTTTGCCCATACATACAACTATTTAAATCCTGCAAGCTTTCAAATGATTAATCATTCCCCTAGCCAATTTTGCTTCATCAACAAACAATTGAACATTTCCTTTCAAATCATTTATTTACAAATTAAACAGTAGTAGTTCAGACAAAGCCTTGCAACAACCACTTGTTTTCTCCTGGATTCTAAACCTCCATATACTATTTTTGGTCATCAGTCCATCAGCTACTCTAATTCATATCACACCAGTTTCCTATCAATTCCCATCTGTTTCAATTTGAGAAACAATTCAATGTGGTATCCTATTAAATGATTTTGCAAAATTCAGCATCAAGTTCATTCTCTTTATCCAACTGAGTAGTCCCAGAAAAGAGTAGATTACTCTTTAAGGGTAAAAAGAATAGATTACTAACAAATGACTGACCTTTTGCCAAGCCATGCTGCCTCCACAGAATAGCATTCTTATCTGTCAATTAATGAAATCTGTCTGTGACCAAATTTTACCACCACAACTGAGATACTCCAGTCTTGAAGCTTCTATTATGCAAAAGAACTATTTTACCCTCCTTCCACTTTCTTGGGACTATCACAGCTGATTCAAAATAAACAGTCTAGTCACAGATATTGCCAATTCCTTTGTGCATTCTTGGAGCTGATATCCTTTCTAAACCACAGTAATACTTTGCACAAATTCTGCAATATGCTAAGTACAGGGAGCCCTCAGTTTGCACCTCATTTCCGTTCCTGAAAAAATAGGCATAAACAGAATCAGCATAAAACAAACTCTGTTTTAATAGAAGGTACAAAGTTATGTTCTGCACACAGAGTTAATCAGTCAGTGTCTCTATACTTGCAAGGATACGCTGTAAATCTGCCATTTTTATATCTCTCAGAGGACTTTCCTTGTTTTCTTTCTCCTCCTTTGCATGTTGACTTAATGGTTGGGATAATTCTTTTAAGTCTTCATTGGAAACCAGTTTATCATGGCTTTCTAAGACTTCTGTCACATCTTCAGCTGTAATATCGTCCAATCAGACCTCTTGCGCAAGCTTGGTAACATCAATAACATTCTCCTCTTGCATAAATGCGGGAAGAAGTTTTTGCCATGCTCCTTTTAAACACTTTGCTGACACTTCGTTCTAAGCTGCCTTGATGTTAATGACTGCCAATAGTCTTTAACAGTTTTTCCTGAAGTGTCCACGACTCTTACTATTTCCATAAATGTTATACAGAGGTAATAGGCTTTGAAGATTGTAATCCCTCCTTGATCCATCAGTTGCAAATGCGATGTGTTTGGGGACATGTAAACAATCTTGACATCCAATGGTGTTCTTACTTCAAGGTTTTGAGGATGTCCAGGGGCATTATCCAGAGAAGCAATGCCTTGGCTGGCAAATGATTTTCTTTACAGAAGCAAAGCATGGTAGGACAAAAATAATTTGTGTACCAATTTATAAAAACGTCTTGCGCAACCCAAGCTTTCTTGTTACATTTCCAATAGACTGGCAGCATGGCTTTTAGACCCTTGAAGGTACATGGTGTCTGTGAATGGTACACCAACATTGGTTTAAGCTTCAAAGTTTTCCAGAGACATTTGCACCCAACAAAAGCGCAAGTCTATCTTTTGCAGCTTTAAAACCTGGAGCGGAACATTCTTCACAGGAAATGAAGGTGCATGATGGCAACTTTTACCAATAGACCAGTCTCATCAACATTAAAAATGAGATCAGGAGGATAACTTCCTTGTTCTACAGTCTTGAAATTCTTTAGGAAAAGCAGCAGCTGCCTCACCACATAATTTGACACTATGGCACTTACATCGAGACTTAAATCTCATGAACCAACCTTTGCTTCCTGAAAATGTTTCTTCGCCTCCATCTGTCTGTTTAAGATCCTCAAAAATTGTTTTTGCTTTCTCAGTTATAACAGCCTGCATCAGAGGAATGTTTTTTTATTCAAGTCATCCACCCATAATGATAATTTTTCCATTTTTTTCATGAAGTTTACCCATGCTATAACTTACATGTTTTGCATTTAGTACAGCCACAGATTGTTACGCAGACTGTTTTATTCTATCTGGATTTTTCATAATTGTAGTAACAGTCGATGGAGGCTAATGTCTGCCCATATTCCATTCTTTGAATCACCTCCATCTTCTTTTCAAGTGCGATTGATTTCTGCACCTTCTTAACACCAAGTTCTGCTAACTTTTCTGCACTTCTTTTATCAGACATGGTATGCAATTACATACTTTATCAATTTAAATATGTATGTAAAAAAAAATTAAATAGAACAATTAGGTAGGTTCAACAGTAAAACTAGGTTTGATACATATACGTCGTAGTAGCTCGGCAAACACTGGAGTGCCTGCTAGCATCGTTTCTCAGTCAGACCACACTACAGTAAGAAAGCATGCGCAGGCATCCAGCGTTATTGTGAATAGGCATAAACCGAGGGTTGCCTGTATTTTCAATTCAACCTCTATTCTCATCGGTTCTTATTGCATGTCATTAACTGCTTATCACATTGCCAACATCAGCATTCAATAAAATTATCCTTTCATAGTCATTCTTCCTTTTATTTGCTACATAGCAAAAGAACTCTTTGGGAATGCCTTTGATCTGCTCAGCTAATTTCTTTCCATAATCAAGTTTTGCATTCTTTGCCATGCTGGTCAACTTTCAAGTCTTTTACTGCTCACACGTTTTCTAATCACTCTTCTAATGTATCTTCCACAATTTTTCTTTTTTCATTCCTTAGATAGATTCAACAGTAAAATTTTATTATACACCATCTGATCAAAAGTATCCAGACACCTATAATCAGACTTTGCCTGTGACACACTTTCCAGTAGTGGACATTAATACAGGGTGGGTCCACCCTTTGCTTCTATGACAGCTCTAACTCTGCCGTGGAGACTTTCTACTAGGTGTTGGAACCTCTCTGGAGGAATGGCAGCCGATTCTTCCTGAGAGCTGCAGCCAGAGCAGTTTGTGGTGTGGGTCGTTGGGAGCCTAGAGCAAAGTTGGCATTCTAATTCATCCTAAAAGGTGTTCTATAAGATTTGGGTCAGGGCTGAAGTCCATTTCTGGAATGCTATTGTCCACAAACCATTCCCTCACAGACCTTGCTTTATGGCAGGTAGCATTGTCATGCTGATAATACAGACAAGTCATCACCGAATGGATCTTCTACCATAGACAGTATGCAACAGGTCAAAATGTCCTTGTATCCTTCTGCATTTAGATTTCCATGTAGTATTACGAGAGGGCCAAGCCCATTCCATGAAAAACATCCCCACACTGTAACACCACTTCCTCCAAATTTCACTGTTAGCACTACACACGCTTGCAGAATCTTTCTCCAGGCGTTCGCTACAAACAGACGCTTCCAACAGACTGCCACATAGTAAAGCGTGATTCATCACTCCAAATCACACATTTCCAGTTGTGCACTGTCCAGTGGCGTTGCTCTTTACTTCCTTGTGGGCAATGCTTAGCATTCACAGGAGAAATGTTTGGTTTATGGGCAGCTGCTTGACCATGGAATCCCATTCCTCTTAACTCTCAATGCACAGTCATGGTGCTGGCTGGACAGTTAGTAGCACTGTGGAACTCACGGGTGATTGTTTCACTATGCCTGGCGATTTCCATGAACCACCTTCAATGCTCGACAGTCCCTGTCTGTCATTAAACACAGCCTACCTGACCATGGCTGTGCCTTCACGTTTCCACTTCACAATCACATCAACTGTTGACTTGGGCAATTTGAGGAGGGTTGAATGTCTGACAGATTTCTTACTGGTCTGGCAACCAATAACTAGTCTACGTTCAAAGCCACTGAGCTCCCTTGACCTACCCATTCTGCTCTTACTTCTTATCACTGAAAAACACAGCTCCGTGCATCCTTTTATACCAGTGAGGTCATAGTGACATCAGTTTAGAGGATCAGAAGTATCCGGGGTTGTCCGGATACTTCTGATCATATATATTTGTAGTTCCTTAATGATACCACTTGCTCATTAACTCCTGCTTAATTTATCCTCCTGCCCTTGGATATATAGTCTGATACTTTCCTTCAGATACCTCTAGAATATCTTCCATGCACTGCTAATCTTTCTCTTCCAGATTCTAATGCCATGGCACTGTTTCAAGCTATTTCCACATACACCCGTTCTTAACTGAAAATGCCATGTTTCACAATCCTCTAAGTTAAGACCACATCCCTCTCTCCATATGGAAGAAATACAGCCACCTTGGTTACGGACAGATCTGATCATATGCCCAGGTCCACTCTCATACTCCACATTTCCTCCATCACTTGCTGCTTCAAGCAATTCTCTTAGGTTTCCAAACACCATTTCCTTGACAGGTGATCTTTCCCCCGCTTCCAATCTATGCCTCCATAATTGTACACTGCTCAAAACAATTAGGAGATATTTTAGTTTGTCAGATAGTTATAAATTTCTGCAGATAATTATAACTATTGGGTACTTTATACATGAATAAATATTTCTTACTTATGGACAGGGTGTTATTGATTAGATATTGTTTAAATAATCGATATTTATTACAAATTGTGTTGCATTTGTAAATTATTTTTATAACTATAATTTACAAGAAAACCAAAATAACCCAATTGTTTTGAGCAGTATAGTTACTTACTCAATAAGCACTTGTGCTAATTTGCTGATACATGGCTTACATCCAGTGGTCAGGCATTGGCAGCAGCTGCAACCAACTGCATAGTGTGTCTTCATTTAAACACTAAAAGAAAGGATTGCATATTTTGTCCTATTAGCTTTATCTCACACTAGATGGCCTCAAATGAACTGCCACTTTTTTGAAATACTAAACCCCTCACATTTTATCTCTGCAGAATGCAAAAATATAGTAAATTATAGGCATTATTGTACAAGCCTCACTAATGCCTTTATTTTTTTGGCAAGGTTGCACTAACCAATACCAAAAAAATCCTTTCCAGATATGTCTAGCATTAATATACAAATGCTATAGCATCTCCTCAGGTCCCCATCTACCTTTACACCTTGCATTAACTACCCAATTCAATACTATTGCTTAAGAGACTAGATGCATGCCAGACTTTGGTCATTCTCACTCACTCAATCCACCTTGTGGGGTGTCTGCACTAGCACATATCCAGCCAAATAGCATTAACTATCCTGACTGTACTTTTATTCTCATTGAACAAAGCTCTCTCCAGACACCTAACTCCAAATCCATTTAAGTGCAGTTCAGACTTATATAAATCCTTCTGCCTGTCAAATTCAGTCAACAGCAGCTCATTTCACACTCAAGAACCTGAACCTCATGTTTCTTAATCACACTGCTAGCCAACTTACCCAAATGATCAAGTTCCATCCTTCAAGCCATAACTGAAAAATCTCACTATCCTACAATTTAAAATCTCTTTACTAATGTTTATCATATTTCCTTTCATCCTTTATTCCTTAAACTTAGAACACATTCCCGCATATGTAATATTCACAGGCTAGTTACTATCTCGGTTAAATGCAACTGGATCTTTTCAACTGGTATTCTCACCTTCTTGAAGCACAGGTGACTGAAAAGTGGACCATATGTAGTACTACCGAAACCTTTTTGAAGTGGGAGAACAACTTTCTTAATCTTATAAGCTAGTGTTCTCTTAGAGTGCGGTTATCTAGTGAATTAACCACTTCAGCAATGCACCCCTTAAACTAACTGGGGACATTCAAAAGGTGACTGTAAATTAGAATTCTGAAAACACAAATTGTGTGCACAGTTACTAGGCTATGTGCTCCTTTTAAACCAGGTATGTGTGCACACAACTTAGAGGAAACACTGCTTACGACAATAAGATCTGTTCTCTCTAGATTAGTGTTTCTTAAACTTTTCTCGCCATGGCTCAGAAAAGTTTAAGAAAAGCACCACAACCCCAGTGCAATCACAATGTCCAGAAACAAATGATGAAAATCTTAACATGAAAAGTTCATTACATGGCACAAACTGATTTCCAAGGCATCATTTGTTTAAAAAAAGCAAAAGTAATTTGTTATAATCAAGCCAAGGAAAATTATCATCCTACTGCACCAAATATGACAAGACTGCATGTTCTCTCAACACAAATGTAGCTGTATCAGAGGTTTTATTAGAGAGCATTTGTGACTTGTGTGAAAATCTTGATCCATTAGAGGAAACCCATTTCACTTTGCATCATCATCTTCTAGCATGAGGAGGAGTTCGGCTGATACTTCGACAAGGACCTATGAGAATAACGTCTTCGTGGTGAAATGGGACTTTGAATTTTGTTTCCTCTATACCACCGCCATCACCATACCAACTACAGGTCCAGCCTGGAAAGCCAATCCAAGGCCTCATCCGTCACCTTGTGGATATCCTGTAGGCCACCACCGTGAAAGTGGCGCCTTGGGCAGTCATACACAATATGAGTAATCTTCTGAGCAACGGGAGAACAATCATAATCAGGGTGGTCTAACAACCACCATCTGCCCTGGTTAGTTCTAATCCTGTTGATTAATGACCAAATCTTCCCAGGCTGCAGAGCACAGGGATCTTCTATCAGGAAGCTGTTTGTTAGGAGATTGTTGGACCAGTATTCTTTCCACATGTCAGGGCAGCTGAAGAGATTTCATCCATGGACCAGAGAGGCTTTCTAGATTTTAGGTGAAGATCAGGTAGATTAATGAGTCTGGTGAAGGGGCAGGAGTGGGTTGTTCATTGCTTTATTAAATTCTTTAATTGAGGCTTGTCTTCTCCGTATGTTTGGTGGAGCAATGTTAGATAGGACAGGCAGCCAGGAGAGATGGATGCTTCTCACTGTCCCACTAATTGTGCACATGGCAGAGTTTAGTTGGGTGTCTATAATGTTAGTGTGTGCACACTTCTTTCCCAGACAGGGGCACAATATTCTGCTGCAGAGAATGCGAGGGCTAGTGCAGACAACCTTAGGACTTCTGCACCACAACCCCAGATTGTACCAGCAAGCCTTGAAATGATATTGTTTCTCGTTTTAATTTTGTTGGATAGGTTGGTAGTGTGCCTTTTATAGGTTAGGCTTCTGTCCAGGCTCACTCCAAGGTATTTCAGGTGAGGCCCGTGTTCTACCATTTTTCCACAGAAAGAAAGGTTGAGGTGTCGATTCGCCTCTGCACTGTTCAGGCGAAATGCTGCAGACACAACAGTTGTTGGATTTGGCTTCAAGTACTCTTCCAGGATGTTCAGGTCTGTGTTCAAGGTTGATTCCAGGTTGGCATCAATATATTGATGTAGGATTGCTAGGTCATCAGCATATATATACTTGCTTGAGCTGGTATGTGGTAAGTCGTACACGTAGATGTTAGAAAGTAAAGGAGATAACACAGAGTGAGACCATTGTGAAGGAATCTGGGACTGATCTATTTTTCCACCAATATGGACCAGATCTTTCTGTTGGAGAGAATGAATTCAAAAAGCTGGAAAATTTTTTTGCACCTTATACTTCCTAGCTTTAGGGAGGAGTCCCCTGATCCAGACTGTGTCATAAGCTGATGTTAGGTCCATGAAAGTGGCTCCAGATTTAAGTTTCTTCTGGAAGCGTGCCCAATCTGTGTTGTCTGGGCCAGGACCTGTTCACAGCAACTTCTTCCTGGCCTGAAGCCAGCTTGTTCAGTTGGGAGTGCTCTTTCGATGAGCGGTGAAATTCTTTTAAGGAGAATTCTTTCAAAGAGCTTAAAGGTGAAGCAAAGCAAGGAGATAGGTCGTAGATTTTTCACATCATTTGGATCTTTCCCTGGTTTGGGCACAGCAATTATTTTCGCTTCCCGCCACAGATTTGGTAGTTTACCAGACATTATAATTTCTGAGAAAAGGATGGCCAGCCATGTTTGGCCTTGTTGACCAAGATGTTTTAGAAACTCAGGGAGGATACCATCTGCTCCTGCAGCCTTGCCATTCTTGACAAGTTAAGGCTACCTCTACCTCTTCCCAAGATACTGGGCATACAAGTTCAGGAAGCTCATGTCCAGTCCTCAAGATTTGTCTGATGGAAGATTGCACAGCAATTTTCCTGATAGAGCTGGGATGTATCTTGGAGGTTTTCAATAAATGATTAGCCATTTGATCAGGAGCTCTGTTGTTTTGTGTGTTGTTGGTTCTGCTCCACATAATTTTCTCAGAAGTGACCAGCTTTTTTGGCTAGATGTGATGAAATCGAGTTCATGGATGGTTGAGATCCATCTTTCCTTTCTATTTTTATCCAGGGTTGCTATGAGCTCCTTAGCAACAGTTGGGTCATCAGTTTCCTCATATTTGGCTAAAAGTTCCTTAGTTTCTCTACTCCAGCATGGGATATATTGTTTCCTGTAGCCTCTAAGAATAGAGGCTTTGGCTGCAGTTCTGATTAGTTTAACAAATCTAGGATAGCGATTAGGAGTGGGTGGAATTGCTCTAATGGTTTGCTCGATTTGTTTCTGAAATGCATTCCAGTTGGACCTTTCCTTTCTATTTTTATCCAGGGTTGCTATGAGCTCCTTAGCAACAGTTGGGTCATCAGTTTCCTCATATTTGGCTAAAAGTTCCTTAGTTTCTCTACTCCAGCATGGGATATATTGTTTCCTGTAGCCTCTAAGAATAGAGGCTTTGGCTGCAGTTCTGATTAGTTTAACAAATCTAGGATAGCAATTAGGAGTGGGTGGAATTGCTCTAATGGTTTGCTCGATTTGTTTCTGAAACGCATTCCAGTTGGACCTGTGAACAACACTTTAACAATGTCATATCTTTCCACGAGAGGCAAGTTTCTATATCTATTGCAAGTGCAGCATATGAAGTAATCATGACAATCATAACACACAGATAGAAAATTAAGTTGTTGCAAAATTTGGATAGAAATGGAATACACTGTGCATTATATTATTACATGACACCTCCAGAGTTCCGAGGACTCATCACAGCAGGACACTCTACTATACTAAATACATCTCAACCTCTCCACTGCTATTGTACTTAACACTACTACCATCAACATCATTTACTGCCTATCAGCAGTATTTTTTTTTGTCTGTAAATTGTGTGTTCTGAAGGCCGATTAGATACACTTGTACTCAAGAACTTATTACCCCTTTCTTAAGACATTCACATCTAACAGCAGCTCATTTCACCCACTCAAGAACCTCATTTTTCTTAACCATATCAAATATGAAAGGCAAGACACCTGTAAAGCAATTGTTTACTCAAGCATAAAAAACAAGAAAATGCAAAATATATTAAAAAAAAAAAAAAAAAAGGCACATCTTTCATTCAGACACCAGTAAACATCTCTGTTCCAAGCTTGACAGTTTTAGTCTAAAATGAGCTCTAGATTTAGTCTATTTTACACAATAGTGTTGAAAACACAATTTTGAAGATAAGTTAAAAATGGTTGCAAGTACTTCATTACTAGGTTGGTAAATCCAGGATATTTTGATTGTAGATAGAATCAGCAGTCCAAAATTTTTTTTATGATCAAGCTTTTCAGTGATATGTTTACAGCTAGTTCTACAAGCTCTATCTCATTTAATTAAAGTTTACCTTCATATATATATATATATATATATATATATATATATATATATTATTTCATACATGTAAAAGCATTCTTGATACACTAAAATCCTGTCCCTGGCAATATAAACAATGATGGTCTGAAAAGTTCTCGGCCTTGCCAATAGATGGTGACACTATTGGCAAGTTTTTTTTTTTTTTTTTCTAAGTTAGTACATCTGTGATAAGCATCCATGTAAAACTGTAAGTCATTCTATCAGGAAATTTGTTTTATACAAAAGTGTTGTCTGTATCCCTTGAAATGGATAAAATTGAGTATCGTGTAGTAATAAAATTTTTTGTAAAAGAAGGTTTAACGCCAAAAGAAATTCATTCAAGGTTAATAAAAGTTTATGGGCACACTTCTACTTTGTTTTTCAACAATTAAGAAATGGGCTGCTGAGTTTAAACGTGGCTGTACCAGCCTTGAAGATGATCCATGTGAAGGATGTCCAAAAAGTGTAACAACACCAGAAATCATTGATCAAGTGCACGATATGGTATTGGATGACCGGCGAGTCAAAGTGCATGAAATTGCCGAGACTATAGTAGGCATTTCAGAAGAACAAAACGTGTAGGATATATTTTGCATGAAGAATTGCAAATGAAAAAGCTTGCACAAGATGGGTGCCGCACTTGCTCACAACAGATCAAAAATGCACTTGCATGAAAATGTCTGAACAGTGCTTGGAGCGTTTTAACAAGAAAAAAACTGATTTTGTGCATCGACTTATTACTATGGATGAGACTTGTATTCACCATTAAACACCAGAATCCAAACAGCAGGCAAAACAATGGACAGAAGCCACTTGTTCAGGGGCAAAAAAAAAGTCTGTTCCATCAGCAGGAAAGGTCATGGAATCTGTATTTTGGGATGCTAAATGCATTTTGTTTATTATCTTGAAAAGGGTAAAACAATAACCAGGTAATATTATTCTGATCTTTTAATTCTGCACTTGCTCACAGCAGATCAAAAACACATTTGCATGAAAATAACTGATTTTGTGCATCGACGCATTACTATGGATGAGACTTGGATTCACCATTACACACCAGAATCCAAACAGCAGGCAAAACAGTGGACAGAAGCCAGTTGTTCAGGGGCAAAAAAAGTCTGTTCCATCAGCAGGAAAGATCTGTATTTTGGGATGCTAAACACATTTTGTTTATTAATTATCTTGAAAAGGGTAAAACATAACCAGGTAATATTATTCTGATCTTTTAACTAGATTAGATGAAAAAATTTGTGAGGCAAGACCTGGTTTGCAGAAGAAAACATTATCTTTCATCAAGACAATGCACCTGCCCACAAAGATGTTTTGGCAATGGGAAAATTAAGGGATCTGCACTATGAATTGTTGGAACATCCATCCTATTCCCCAGATTTGGCTCCATCTGACTTCTATCTCTTATTCGTTGGTCAGCATTTTTTCTTTGAATCAAGAGGTGTTTTGTAGATCTTACTGAGAACCACAACAGGGACTGGATAATGCTGCTGGAGAATTGCCGAAATAAATGCATTAGTCTTAAAGGAAATTATGTTGAAAAATAAAAGTTTTTTGAAATTATAAATTCATTTTTTCATTGTTAGGCTGAGAACTTTTCAGACCATCCTCTTATATTTTTAAATGGGTCATATGGCCTCACAGATGCTGTTGAAAGTCTTTGATAATCAGATTGGAAATGCTTTCTCTATTTGTAAGCATGAAATCATTCAGAATTGTGAATTCTGTTAGAGTTCTATTTTTGTGCCTAAACTTGAAGATACATATCAGAAAATTGATTTCATTTTTGTGCAAATTTCTCTTACTTTATAATGAACATTAACACCCCAACCGACCATGACGTCTATATACATCCAGCTCAATCTGGATGGAATTCTGTAACACCTGCTGAATAACATGAATAAGAAGTGCAATTTGATCTCACTATTTCATCACCTCGGCAGGGAGGGAAGTTAAAGATGGCAACACATTTTTTCAGCTTTGCCAGTCGTGCAATACAGGAGAAATCAAGTACACAAGTACACAAAATATTTGCCTTTCTTTATCATGGAGATAGATTTATCTCATCTTGCAATTCAAAGAAATGGGCAAGAACTCTCCATTATGAAGCTGGATGTGTTCGCTACCCATTTCTTCACGATAATTTAAAAAATGATGTATTCAAAGGGTGATCCTTATAGTGGACAATTTTGATTTAACTGACTTAATATGTAATGAAAGTACTTTATTTTTGCCAGTCATTGGTTAATACTTCAAAAGTAGCCACTCCTGTGGTATTAGCAGGCAGGGTTTGGTAGAGAAGGAAATAGCATACTTTCCCTAAAGATATCTGACAAATGCGAGGACATCAGCTTCAACTAAATCAGTGTTTCTCAAAGTCATAAGATTAATGGGTCATGCCAGCTTGCATTGATTATAAAAGCGAATTTTTTTAGTCTGATTAACTGAAATCTTTAAATGATTAAGCTATTTTCGTACTTGTAAACTCAATAGTGACATTGTGGAAATTAGGAACATTTTGTTGTTTTTGCTAATTTTCTTATTAAGTGATTGCAATCAGGTAGTAAGAAAAAAGTTTCAGAATTATCTGACACAAAATATGACACTGGAAAAAAAAAAAAAGTATACGTTATAAAACAATTTGGGTCATAGTGCAAGATGTATTTATAGTGAATTGTCATCAGAAGTTTAAAAAAATAGTGACAGAAGTAATAACAGCCAATAATTCCACATCTTCAGCCATCATATCGTTTGATATTTAATTGAATCATTAGAAAGGAATACTTTTACAATATTGAAAGTTTATTTTTCCTTTTTTTTATGTTAATTTTATGTTAAGTTGGCACACCTTTTGGAAACTCCTATAGGTAAAGATGACCTCGATATTGCTTCTGCCTGCGTCTGGCTCCCACTGAAGAGACCTCAATAAAGGTCGAAACTGGGTAGTGGCCCTTCCCTTAATGAATAACATTATACATATCTGCAAGGAGATGTGTTTTGCATTATGGGAGATGCTGAGATGGGAGTGATGTTAGCTTGGTCCACCTTTGCTACGGGTTGCACTACCCAACCCCAGTCCTGAAGATACTTTCAGGCGCAAACGTTGTTTGCTCACACTTGGATAAAGGATTAAACTAAATTTATTATATTTTTACAATAACGTTTACTTTCCCTATGCATAATTTGCAGCATGTTTGTTTTCTGCCACAGTATGATCTGTTCTTAGCCACCATTGGCAAATACACTCTGTATGAAGCCTCTGAAGCATTTGTATTTTCTCCATCATTAGTGATGAAATGCATAATGTTCTCATTATGGGCTTTGCATTTATTTTGAAATGAATTTGTATTTAGCCTTAAAAAAATCCCAGTTTTAATAAATCAACTTTGTAATTTCTTTACTTTGTTTTTCTTTTTATCATCTCAATCATTATTCATTGCAACGTCAAAAATTTATTCAAAGTCCTCATTTTTACAAATATGTTAGTTATTCGCATTAAGCTGTCCTAATGTTTTTGCAAACTACACTAGATTTACACTTGAAAACACAAGTTTATGTATGCATATATAGCCAGTTAATAGAATTGATAAATAAAATAAAAAAAAGTAAATTATTACAACAGTGAGCATACACAAAATTCTGATTTCTCTCACAAACAGAAAGAGTGCAGTAGCAATAGTGGCTAATTTTATACGCCACTATACAGTTGTGTTGAAATAATGGAATATTATGCATATTATATTGAAATTACACAAGTGGTGTAATTTAACTTGAATAGAACTTTTAATATACCTTATTCTAAACTGGCTCTGAAAATTTACAAACCAAGAAAAAAATTACTAATAAAAATCTCATGGCCCACCACAGACCATATTTTGAAAAAGGCTGCTCTAAAGGATCCTAGTGCTGCATAGCTATCCTTACACATATTTCCTAACCAATCTTTTCATATTTTGATGACCCCCTATTAATAATAGGGAAGGGGAATTAGGAATTATGAGGTTTTGAGGCAAGGAGCTGATGTAGGATCTGATCACAACTTAGTAATAGTCAATGTTAAATTTAAATGGCATTAAAAAAAATTAGAAATCAGGAAGAGCGTAAAATCTTTTCTATTATGATAAAAAAAATACATACAGTTCATATTTTAAAAAATGAGAAGCTAGAATGTGAGAAAGTTGAAAGCCCAAAAGACTTGGATTCCTGTCCAAGATGTAAGGAACCTTTATCTGGTCACAACTAAAGGTGAGTTAGCCAGTCTCACACCAAGGTACGGTCCTCCGTGTGAGACTGCTAAATGAATGTTTTTAAACCAAATGCTTGTGTAAAATTTTATATTTCAGCACTATGTAACAAATGACATAAGCTGACTGTGCAAAAAAGCATCCCAAAAAAGATAGAAATGGATTGGACACATACTGAGAATGAACAGCAGGAAGATTTCTGAAGTGTCTTTGACAATCCCAGAAGGAAAACAAAAGGCATAAATTGACTTAGTGAGTGAATGAGTTAGAATAAATTGACTTAGTGAGTGAACAAAAGGAAAAAAGACTAGTTGGCTGGAAGAGCTGGAGCCAAAAGGGTGGCTCAGGCCAGAGGTATCCAGAAGTGGATACCTCAGCAATATCAGGACTTGCTGACTTTTGCATAGATTCCTTCAGCGCCTCTATGATATCTTATCTAGTCCAACTGCTATACGAGTAAAGCTCTCTTATCAGCTTTAGTACCCATAACTATTTACCTCTATTCTTTCATCTACTTCCCTCCTGGAATCCAAAGAGCTAAAGTGTCTGCCTGAAATGTAACCTTACTAAAGCAAACTTGATGCTATTCTCATGCATTTCATACTTTACCATATACATTCCCTCAAGTTATTTTTCCATGGACACTTCATTTTAGGACAGTGCACCTAAGTTCCCTCAGAATGCTTAAAGGTATTCAAGAGCAAGCATTTCACTTAACTGATGATTTCTCCCTTGCTGCTCCCTCTTAATCACTTCCTTATACACTATTGCTGCACTGCTTTTTCTGTACGGTATTATATCCATGGACACCACTCCACTGAATTGGCCACTACCATTATTATTTATATGGGCACTCGATGGAGTCGAGCCTCATCGCAGAGACCTACTCTATCCATTAACACAATACACCTATTATACATCTCCTTAAACCTATTCACTTTTGGGGCACTTACAACTGCCTCTGGCAATCTATTCCACTCACCCACTTCCAAGAAAAGAACCTAGTCCACACACCCTCATTAACCACACTCTTAGACATCTTCCAAGAATGACCTAGTTTTTCTCCTATTTCCCATGTATTGAAAAATTTGTTCTGTGTCAATCTTATAGTATCCCTTTAGTAACTTAAGTTTCTATCATATCTGCTCTTTTCTGCCTGTCAGCTAAACTCTGCAACCAACACACCCTCAATATTGACATTCCACAGATCTGTCATCAGCTTGGTCACTCATCTGAATCTTCACCACCTCCCAATTCCCAAGGTGACCAAAACCATAGCCTTATAAAGAGGGATAATAACCTCTATCTTTTACTCTTGCGAGACATTTGTGACAAAAAAAAAAATAAATAAACAAATCCTCGTGTTAATGTGTCTATACTCCCTATTAATGTTTTCTCCAACATCCAAAAACCTCTGAGCTATTTTGCTAACTCTTGCAACATGTTCTCTGAATTTCAACTCTCTATCCACCATCACTCCCAAATCCCTAGCCTCATTAATTTCCTGTAAACTACTACCATCAATATGATACAAGGAGTGCAATCTTTTTATTCTGAAGTGCATTACCTTATATTTTATAACACTGAATTGATACCCATTGTCCTTTTCTCACACTGCCAATTCATTTAAATCTTGTAATATATCTACATCACTTTTATCAAATATTGTCTATGATGAAAAACTAGAAAAGCAAACAACTGAATATTCACCTTCAAATCTGCTATATCATTAAGATACAAATTAAATAGTGGTCCTAGTACAGAGCTCTGGGGCCCTCCACTACTCACCCTCATTTGCCTTGATTCCACTCCATCATACACCAACCCCCCTTAGCTATGCTACAAACCTTATATCCATTGCCATTTGCTCTAACTTAGTTTTCCCATGCATGCAGTATTATGTCAAATGAATTTGACAAGTCCAGCAGTATCATGGTGTAGCCATTTTCTTTACCCAATTCTGCTGTCGCCTTATTATCAAAGGCAAATAAATTACAGGACCTACCTTTTACAAAGCCATATTGTCCCTATAAAGCATATTCTTATCCACCCATTCCTGAATTTTACTTTCAACCAACTTTTCAAACACTTGAACAACCACTCAGATACTAATTGGTCTGTAGTGATTTGCTACTTCTGTCTTGGAGTAACTTGTATGTAATGGAACTATTTTACTTTCTTTCCACTCCCTTTGGAACCTTGCCAGAGCTGAGACTTCGATTAAACAAGTTCAGAGGCACTGCCAGTTCACTTGCATATTCTCATAGCACACAAGCAGACATACCATCCAGGTGCACTGCTGTATCACATGATATATTTTTTAATATATTAAGTTACTGTTCATCTACCATAATGCTCACATCAGTAACTGCAAAGTCACCACCTGGATGATACCTTTGCAAAGTGATTGCTTAGTAACTGAAGTATTTCTTCTGTTTCTGTCACTTTCCTACCCATCAGCACTGAGTAAAGTTATCTTTCCATAATCTTTCTTTCTCTTACTTGCTACAAAGCAAAAAACTTTTGGATTTACTTTGGCTTGCTTATCTAATTTTCTCTCAAAATCTTAGTTACCCTTCTTATGCTTTATGCTGCTCATGGGCATGCTAATCATCCTGTTTTATTCCTTCCACCATGCTTTATATCACTAGTCATCTACTTAATCTCTACTTGATTTATTCTCCTGACCCTGAGTATCACTCTGATACTGCCTCATTCAAGCAATCTCTGACCACTTCCCATACACTAATGACATTCATTCCATGTGGTTTCTTATGCCATGGCACTGCTCCAAGTCGCCTCCAAAGGTTGTCATAATCACAGGCATTGTGGTATAAAGGTGCTGAGCTGGAAAATTGGGCTGAGAGAGAAGGACTGAAGCTGATCCACGATCCCAAGTTACGACCATCATTCAATAATGGAAGGTGGAGAAGAGGATATAATCCAGATAACATCTTTATCAGTGAACAAATAGCCATGCAAGTGACGAAGATAGTAGAAGAGCTGATACCAAGAACTCAGCACAGACCTGTTACTTGTGAAGTCAGAGCCATTATCAATCCAGAGATAGTACCTTTTAAGCAAAGGTTTAATTTTAAAAAAGCAAGATGAGACAGATCTGCGAAGGAACTCAATGAGACAGTAAACACTCTTGAAGCGGACCCAAGTAACTATGAAGAGTTCGTGAATACCATCAAAATAGTATCTCGGCGGCACATACCACGAGGGTGCAGAACTCAATATATCGCTGGGCTTAATGAAAACCAGATGGAACAACTAAAAGAATATCAAATCAGATATGACAGGGATCCTTTTGCTGTAGACACAATTGAGGCAGGCGAAAAACTGATGGACAAACTCACGGATGGTAGAAAGAAGAGATGGATGAAGTTATTGCAGGATTTGGATATGAAACAAAACAGCAGACGAGCATGGAAACTGGTGAAGAATTTAAACAACGATCCAACTAAAAACTCCAGTTTACATAACAGAGGTCACGCCAAACCAGATCGCTCACCAGCTATTATTGAATGGCAGGACAGACAAGAAGATACTGAAAACCAATCTTACGCACATTAAAGAAGCTGAGACTAATTCATTAGCCTCACCGTTCTCCGAAGAACTAAGAAAAGCTATATGTCACCTGAAAGAGAATAAAGCTGCTGGTCTAGACGACATTCGGACAGAACAGATAAAGTGTTTCGGTCCAGTAACCATCCAATGGCTGGTGAAATTGATGAATAGGTGTGTAGAATCTCTTCAGTTGCCCAAATTATGGAGGAAAGCTCAAGTGGTAGCTTTACTTAAACCAGGAAAGGAACCTACAGAGTCGAAGAATTTTCGCCCTGTTTCTCTCCTCTGCCACTTGTATAAAGTTTTTGAAAGAATGATTCTGGAAAGAATAGCAGCAAACATTGACGAGAAACTTATACCCGATCAAGCCGGTTTCCACCCCGAAAAGTCCTGCTGTGGCCAAATTCTGAATCTCACGCAGCACATCGAAGATGGTTACGAGAAGAAGCTTGTATCGATCTTTCAGCAGCATATGACACTGTTAATCACAAGAAACTGTTGGTCAAGCTGTACCAAATAACGAAAAATTTTCACCTCATGAATGTAGTTAAAACCATGCTCCAGAATCGACAATTCTACGTAACTTTGCAAGGAAAGAAGAGCAGATGGAGAAATCAGAAGAATGGTTTACCTCAAGGAAGCATATTGGCCCCGTTGCTCTACATTATTTATACTAACGATCAGCCAACCCACCCACAAGTGGGGAGGTTTATCTGTGCCGACGACACAGCTACATGCAGTCAAGCAAGGAGTTGTGAAGAAGTTGAGAAGAGGTGACAGAAGCCTTAGAAATACTCTCCAATTACTATGAGACCAATTGCCTGAAGCCTAACCCAAATAAGACTCAGGTATGCGCTTTCCATCTGTGCAACAGGGAAGCAAAACGCCAGTTAAACATTGTCTGGAGAGGAAAACATCTCTAACACTGCAGCAATCCCAAATATCTCTGAGTTAAGCTGGATCGTGCCTTGTCGTATAAGCTACATTGCTAGGAACTAAAAGGAAAAATCTATGCAAGAAATAACATCATAAGAAAAATGACTGGCACGATGTGGGGAACTCAACCAGAGGTACTTCGCTCGACGGCTTTGGCATTGTGTTTTGCTGCAGGGGAGTATGGTGCCCCAGTGTGGGTGGCATCCACCTGCGAAACACCTGGATGTGGCTTTAAATGATACCATTAGGATTATAACCTGATGCCTAAGACCAACCCCAGTCAACAAGCTGTATCCCTTAGCAAGCATAGTGCCACCAGGCATAAGACGTCACGTGGCCGGTGAGATGGAGGGAAAAAGAAAAAAAAAAAAGAAAAAAAAAAAAAACCGATGACGGACAAAAGACATCCAATGTACGGCCATATCATCACGGCTTCTCGACTTAAATTGAGGCATAGTTTTATGCAAAGAACTAAACCATTGATCCATAAACCTGAGAAGCAACACCTTGTTTTATGGAGGGAATCGGTTCAACTTCAAGAAGCCCCCATTATTAAGGAAGAGTTAACCAAGTGATATCACCTACCCTATAGCACCTGGAGGACTCTGAACCGTCTTAGAGTGGGAGTGTCCAGATGCAGAAGTAACCTGATGAAATGGGGTTATGCAGATGATGACAGCTGTGACTGCAGAGATGTCCAAACTGACGAACATCTTTTATGTTGCCCACATCTAATCGATATGTGCTCCACGGATGACATTCTGACAGTCAATGACAAGGCGATACAAGCCACTGTTTTTTGGATGGAGAGGATATGACTGGTGTTCTGGACTCGGAAAGTCAAGTATCTAATCTCAACTTTCCTCATGATGGCATTCTCCTAGTCTGCTCTTCATAGTGCTTCTAAACATCGTTAGGAGCACTAGAAATGCGAGTAGGTTTTAAATGCAAGTTAAAAAAAAATAAGCTAATGCCTTGTCTAGGTTGTACATCAATTTTTGTTGTATAGTGCAAGACCACTACCCCAATTACCAAAAGCAATACATGCACCAAAAGTACTTTTGGTCTATATAGTTTCTAGATTATCTAATCCTTAACCACAGTTTTAACAACACAAATTAGATAATCTAGTTTCTAGATTATCTAATCCACACACAGTACTTAAAATGGAGTTTACAACCTTTCATGGACTGGAAATATACAGAAACTAACATTTTCAATGACTAAACTATTGCTGAAGATGGCCATTTGATTTAGGACATTTATTTTGTGAATTGGGTGCTATAAGTATCTAAGAATGTCATGCATGAAGTGTGAAAAAAAAGTTCTTTAGAAGCTTATATCAGCCATATATTCTTCTAAAGAACTTTTTGACACATTGGCAGTTCCCCCCCCCCACTTTGGAGACATGATGAAAAAAACTCTGCCATCTTCAGCCAAGAAGCTACTACAGAGGTTCTCCATATTCTAAACAACACTGCACCCAAATCTTTGGGATCAAACCAAATGAGTTACAATAAGCATTAAAAAATAAATTAGTGCTAATTTTTAGTACAATGAATTTTTGCTAGTAAAGGTGAACCCTAACAATCATTGCTTAAGAAAGTAACAAATCTTTCATAGGCAACTAAAGATCTGAGAAATTTCCAAACTTGGTGAAACTGCTAAGAACATGTAAAAAAAAAAAAAAATTTAACACTGATTCCAGAGGCAAAAAACAGGTCTGCATACAGCAATATTGTTGAATATTCAATATATGACCAATATCTACAAAATCTTCAGTGTTAGCTAATATTCTATTAAAAAATGCATTTGAAATTGCAGTCTCCAAAGATCACATTGTTGATGGTTCATGGACTAAAAGGTTCATCTTCTAAATAAGATTCTGCAGTCTTTGCAACCAAGAGTTGTATTAGTGGGAAAATTAAATAGGGCAAAATTTCATATACAGTGGTATCTTGAGATACGAGTGCCCCAACATGAGTTTTTTGAGATACGAGCCTTCACTAGGTCGACGTTTTGCCTTGAGTTACGAGCCTTCTTCGGCGACATCACAACTACCACTCTGCTCAGATTCCCGAGTCTTGCGAGTCTTTCAGTTCGCATGTTTACCTCACCGCAGAAGCATTTCTGCCGTGTTGAGTTGTAATTTTTTTTTTGTAAGTACAGTTATTTAGCTAATTTTTTTCGTATAACCATGAGTCCAAAGAAGGTGAGCGTAAAGAACAGTGGTGAGAAAAGGAAAAAGGTGATATCCATGAAACTAAAGCGTGAGATAACAGACAAACATGAGCAAGGTGTAAGAGTAATAGACTTGGCAACGCAGTACGATCTCACTACTTTTACGCAGAAGGACGCAATAAAGGCTATAACTCCAGCCAAGGACGTTAAAATTATTTCAAAGCTACACAACTCTATCCATGAAAAGATGGAGAACCTGCTGATTTTTTGGTTGACAGAGAAGCAGCTTGCAGGAGACACTGTGACAGAGACTATAATTTGCGACAAGGCACGAGCCATTTACGCAGATTTGCTGCAGCAGACCCCAGATACTTCACAACACAGGAGGCTTCACAACAGCAGTTCAAAGCCAGTCATGGGTGGTTCAAAAATTTCCAAAAAAGGACTGGCATTCACTCTGTTGTCAGGCATGGTGAGGCAGCGAGCTCTGATTTTAAGGCAGCTGAGGAATTTGTAAAAACCTTTGCTGAATTGATCAAAGCCAAAGGATACATCCCCCAACAAGTTTTTAACTGTGATGAGACAGGGCTCATCTGGAAGAAGATTTTTTGGGGACTGGTACGAATTAATCTCATTGTAATTAATTTCAATGGGGAAAATTGATTTGAGATACGAGTATTTTGACTTACGAGCTCGGTCATGGAATGAATTAAACTCTTATCTCAAGGTACCACTGTACTTCATTTCCCATTTTTTTAAACAGAAAATCAAAACAAATAACCACTTCCATTAATATTTTTGCTACTTTAATAGCTTTGTGGAGGAAAGCTGACATTTCTTGGCCTCTTGTCAAAAGATACTCCATACAGAGTACCCATATGGAATCAAAAGACTCAAAGGAGACCCGTATCATTTACACAATACTTATCATACATCTCAAACCTATTCACTATTGGGGCATTTGCAACAACCTCTGGCAATCCATTCTATTCATCATTCTCTAAGTAAAGATTCTAGTCTGCACACCCTTAGACAACTTCCAAGTTAAGCTGTTGTTTTCTGCCTGCTACCCATGCATTGAAAAATTTGCATCAATCTTATACGATTCTTTTAGTAACTTACAAGTTTATCATATCCCCTCTCCGATGCTTGTCAGCTAAACTATTATGTGCCTCAACTAGCATCTACCCGCTGCCTCCCAAATCCAAAACTAGTCTTGATTTCTCCTAGAAAAAGATGCTCACACACATTCAGTTCTGATATTCTATATCAGAAAACAGAAAACTTAAGATCTCCTCCTTGCAATTGTCTCATTCTTTTTTTGCAATCATTTGCCATGTTTACTGCATTCTCTATTGTAAAATAGAGCTCGAAATATTTTGCAACATTTTTCTTTGTGATTAATATTCACAACTTAAAACAGTTCCTCTAACACCAGTGCTTAGCTATAAAGGAGATGCCAGTTTTTTTTTTCTTCTTTTTTTTTTTAAATTACTAATTTAATACAAACTGCCTGTCTACTTGGAGAAAACTACATGATCCTTCCAATGCCCTAGAAGGATTATGTGGTATTCAGGATCTATAGGAAGTTCATCACCAGCTACTCAGTCACATGACCTTTTGATCACAGTACTATAGTTCGCCCACCATTTGTAGGTCTCTGCTTGGCGTCTTGCCAAGAATAGTCGATTCATGGACATACGAATTGGTCGCCAACACACGAAATCACATGCTTTTCAGGTAAAATTTTCCAACTGTTATACAAGCAACATAGTTAACTACAATAATCATAAAAGAGAAGTTAATTTTCTGACCTGTAATAAACAACTCATTTCACAATATGGACTGATTACCCTATCATTGGAATGGATTCTCCTTTTTCTGACATTCGCAGAAGTGTCGAAGGATCTCTAATCGGTGGGCAAACTATAAACGGAATAACCTGATTCCCATTCCTTTCCATGATTTAACTGCCTTATGCACCTAATCGAAACACTGACAATAAAATCTTGCTAGAATGAGCTCCACCATTTCATACCATATTCAAAAATACTTGATCCATTAATAAAAAAAATAAATAAAATAAAATAAAAAAAACACCTTGGTTCTTTAATAAACATGCTGGAGTAGTTCCCATGATAAATTTGCATCTTAAAATATGAAACTCAACTTTGTATTCAACCTGGACTGCAATCTGAGACTTTAAAAGAAATGTGCATCATGACACTAACAAATTCCTGGTACGTACCCTTAAGGAGTATACAGGATCCTATAATAGTACTATGTTAAAAAGTTTAAATTATTCACCTTATAACAATAATTTTTCTCCAAATTTACATCAGGATTCAGTCATATGTTCTATTTCAGAATTCTAAAGTGCTTCAAACTATCAATTTGCCTAGATCTTTGTCTTTCTCTGGGTCTTTTTCTTGCTATCTTGGAATCTAATATTGTTTTGCTATCCTATTCATTCTGTTTAACCTATCTCATTCATTATGTTTAAGTGACCATATCACCAGAGATATTCTGTTCATTCCTTAACGCTAACAATTTAATTTTTGCCAATGATGTCATCTCTTTGCTACTCAAATTTTTCTCTCCATCCATATATGTGGTTTAGTCTGAATTATTTCTAACCCATTCCTCATATGGCTTAAAATGGGTTTGAACACTGAAAAGAGAAACAATACTTAAATTTCAAGCACATGACAATATATGCTACTAACTTCTTATGGCCCTGCAGCTCAAATCAAGCATTGGCCTCCTGGATTTGTTGCCTTCTACACTAACCAGGATTGGAGTAAACAATCTACGATTATTAGAATTCAAAGAAATTTAAATAATTACAATATTATAATAATACAATAGATAAGGCATGGCTAGCTAAACCAGACATCACTCTTGAAGTAAAATATACTCTTGTTCTATAGAAATTTGAGCAGAACAACTTGTCTGCCTATAATAATTTTAATAAAGGCAGCATGAAAACGAGAGATGCTATAAATTCCAGAATGAGGATATTTGTCTTTGCAAGAAGCTAGGAAGGAATTTAGTTTAGGAACTGGGCAAAAAACTTTTAACTCACTGTGGTGAAGAATTCTTGCAATTTTCTCTGAAAGTCCTGAACCAAAAATTTAATATTTGGTTCACTGTGGACTAAATTTAATTTGAGGTTTACTAAATTAATTTTCTCAAGAAATTCATGAAGTTAAAACAAGGAAGAGTTCCATACAGTACAGCAAAAAGATCATTAATAAATCAATACCAAATAGATAGTTTAGGAGATAAAACATTATGGATATGCTATTCAAAATTTGCTAGAGTAGGAGAAATATGAAACCGTTACTAGTACATAAATTTAAAAAAAAATTGTTTTACAGATTTACAGTCAGTATATTATAACAACTAATTTCAATTACACAGAGGTTTTAACCTGATGCTAATATCTAATCACAAAAATGATTAGCCATATCAAAGACATTAGTCGAAAAATAATCACTCAGACAACCAATACACAATAGAATCTTCGAGTTTATTCCATAGATGGAAAGGTATCCCTTGGAAAAAATTGCACTTATTCTAATTGTTCTACACATTTTTGACGGATCGGAAATTTCCTGCTTTCTACCTGCATTCATGAATAGTCTTTTCCAGCAGTTCATTAAACAGGTGTGCTGCTAATATTCATTTCTTCAATCCAATATTTGGCTTTGTTATTGCTATCCATTCCAATTGCATATCACACATTTTTGATTGTGAATATCTTTGTATTAATGCTCTGAAGATGCTAGTTATTATACCACTAGTATAAAATAATTCAAGTGTTATATTCCATTTAACAGATTATTATATAGCCACATCTTACTGCCAGCCCCTTGCTTTTGGAATTCAACACCAGTGAACTTTAATATACAGCATTAATGTTACTGATCACTTTCATGATATAATCCCTTGAAATTTGCTTAAGTAATCTAGAGTTTTATTTTTAAAAAAAATTCAGCTGGAAGACTCCGGACTAGAAATCTCTCTACTAATTCATCTCCATTAGAAGTCTGATGATATGAACAATTCATTTACCCAAACAATATTCAGTTTTCTGATTAATGTGATTAGCTCAACAGGTAACACTAGATTTCTGCACTCAAGTCTCAGTTTTTAAATAAGTTGATCTAGCCAATGGGAGGAAAATTGTAGACAGGAAGTTACTAATGATAAATTTTTCATGTAGTACTATCATATCCTGTACACCCCTTGAGGGTACATGGCAGGAATTTGATGATGATCTAGACAAGTTGATTTTTTATTATGCTTTGCTTTTCTTAAAGCAAAGCATAATAAAAGGGATTAAAATTAAATTCCAAAAAATTCTATAAGGAATTATCTAAACAAGAGTGAAGGAAAAAAATGTCCTAGGTAGCAGTCAAAACAGAACATGCCAATCTTCACACAAATACTCATGCAATCCACAAGTAATAACATTTCTGTAGCTTAATCAAGATACAAAGTATGAAAACTGTGTCAAGTATACTTACTACAAAAGCATATCTTTTCAATACGTCACATTCCACAACAGTACCATATCTCTTAAACAGTACTTCCAAATCTGAAGATTTACATCCACTTGGCAGGTTTCCGACGAATATTTTTCTTCTTTGTAGAGGACTGCAACCAACCTCCTATAATAAACAAGTTCCAAATGAGTATTACTCCTAAAGTTAGAAGCAAGAAAAATATTACCAAAAGAAATTTCTAACAAGAACACCTGGATATTAGCAACCAACCAAAGAAATAGAGAACAATTGACTAGAGTGATAGTGATGACGTGTATGTATGAATGAATACTGATAGTTTGATGTACCCATCAAAATACTTGAATGGGTGGAAACAAATTCTGTGTACTACCAATGAACTGGCACCTTCCAATTTTCCTCTTAACCTATAAAAACAGAAGCAAATGATCAATTCATTCAAATCTAATGAACCTATTTCTACCATCACTAATCATCTCAGCCCTTTGAAAAGATAATTTTTCTCACTAATACACCAACTTTCCTTTTTTTCTCCCCTACAAAATTTAAGATAAACATCAATAAGCTACTACCTTTCTGGTTTAAAATGAAACTAATTCAAAGCTAATTGCAAGTTTATATATTTGTGCACTAATAGTGCATACACTAATATCTAGTACAAATTTGAGTTCAACTTTTGGTTGAACATGCCAAATCAAATGTATATTTTGCAAGACAAACTATTCTAAAATGGTTGCTATAGAAAGGCTTAGGTGCCGAAGATTCATAATGCTTTACGGTATTAACACCACCAAGAGAGAAAAATACAGTTATTAACTCACTAATATTTCGCTGGTTTTTTAACCAGCATCAGAGCACAATTAACTTTTTTTTGTTACAAGGAGTGTTTCAAAAGTAATGCCTGCATGCACACAGCATTGAGTGTAAGTCGCTTGAAACCACAAGCTAAGTCTTGCTTTGTTTTTTCATTCCTCCATTAGTTTTCAGTGTACAAGATGCAACAAAAGAATGAAATACCACAAATGCACCTAAATATTGCAGAAATAGGAACCCCATATAATAATAAAAAAAAAATACCTTGGATGATGAAGTCAGTGTGAATTCAAACAATTATGCATACCAGAAACTGTAGACATTCAAATGCAATATGCTATTCATCACTGAAGCACAAATGACATCCTCTGCAACATCTCACCTCAACTTTTCTCATTACATCTTCGATGATGATGTTTATACAAAATATGGAACTAGCACATCTGTCAGGCTTGATATCCCAAGCCAAAAGGTTATATTGAATCCCCTTTATATAATTGGCTTTGACTGAAGGTTTCCTTGCCTAACTGCCTTTACTGTTCTAACTCTGATGAGTTCACCCACATACTTGACTATTTCTTAAGGTTGATCACATACAGTATCTACCCTGATAGCAAGATAATCATTGGTGATTTAAAATGTCCACAATTCAGACTAGCTTCTGTTTTCTAAATTTACAGACTATGCTGAAAAAGAAGCTGAACTGTTTGATCTCCTCTTGACAAGTTTTACCATAATCTTTTTTTTCTACAGATAATCCATCTCCTAGTCATTCTCAGCCTTACATCCTGTGGCACTGCAATAGTATCCCCTTGATATACACGTCAGGACTTTACCATTGACTTACTGATTACTGCTTCTGATCATAGTACCTGTTCTCATCGAACAACAGAAAACATTCTTGTTGGGATGTGTACTTTTATTCCCGACTACTCAAACCCTGGTCTTTAACTATACCAAAGCAGTCCAAGCCAAAAATTCAGCATATTCTCAATGGCTCCAGTCAAACTCCCTCACTCAGCTTATATTAGTAAAGGGGGGGGTGGGGCAGACTTGATAAATGCCAAATGCACTAAACTTGTTTCTTACCCAAATGACCTACAACATTAAGCCAAATTTCTTCAGACATTTCCAAATTATTCAGATTCACTTTGAATTCAGGTTAGTTTACAAAGAAAGGAAAAACATGTAGAGCACAAGATAACATGGCAATAGGTTCTCTTTCACCCCCACTAGTTAATTTCTGGAAAACCAAAACACTGCAACAACACATAAACCTAAAATTCATATTTGTTAAATTAGGGACACAAAACACACGTGTTGAAAAGATTATTTTACTGATTAATAATAAAATAATAACTTTACGTTTCGACCCCTGTACTTAGGTCATCTTCAGAAGGATACATTCAGAAGTATAAGAACAAGCTACATGTTGTTGCACTCTATACAAGTAAATTACATCTACATTGTTAACTAATCTTTTTTTCTTAGCCTGCCCTCTAGTGGGAAAAAAATTAAAAGCTACAATAAACTCTGCTAAAGTCCTCACGTACTAGGATTCTTCTGGAATTATACAATTATATTACGATTATCTTTTGGATTTGTACAGTACAGGTTGCTATTGAATGTTCAAGAAAAAAAAAAAAAAACACTTCACTAGGTCTTGTATTGAGATTTTTCTTCGTGGTTGCTATGAAGGTTGTAGATGGGTCCTCCACATTCTTGGAATTGTTAGACCATTTTTATTCAGATTCGGATCAGGTTTGAGCATTTCACAAGCTTCCTTGAATTTCCGCTCGAACCAGGTTTTGGTGTGGTGTAGGGACTTGGTACCTTTCCAGTCAATTCTGTGGTATGTTTGGAGTGCATGGTCAGAAAGGCCGGTTTTTCCAAAATGGAGGTATTTTATGTGACGTTTGTGTTTATCCTTTCTGATTGGGATGGTTCGCTCTGTTTCCCCTATGTATGGTATGTTACATGTGCAATCTAATTTGTAAACCCCTTGGTGGGCTAAGTGTGGCAGGGGATCCTTGGAAGAACTGAGTAGGTGTCTTAATTTTGTCGGGGGTTTAAAGGTGGTTTTGATGTATTTGTGTAGTGTTCTGTCTACTTTTTTCTGAAATGCCGCTAACATATGGTATAGCAATAGCATTTTTGAAATCTTTTTTGTTATTAGTGGTATCTTTGTGGAGGATCTTGTGAATGGTTTTTATATTGTATCCATTTTTTATAAAGGTATGTTTGATGGTCTCATATTCATGGTTAAGAGCTTGTTCATTTGAACAAATGGTTTGAGCTCTGTGGTCAGTAAATAAACTAGATATAATATATCATATCGAGAGAGGTTTAAGATTCCTCCCTGCCAATGTAGCTGACAAAATACGGATGGAAACTGCCTATTTACTAAATTCAACCAAAAAATTAAGCAGCAACCTAAACAAAACGGATAAACTGGCCCTCAAATCCCTAAAAAATAACCGTGACATTATTATCACTAAAGCTGATAAAGGGAACGCCACTGTTGTTTTAAATCGGACAACCTACATTGAAAAAATGAGCCATTTGGTATCGGACCACAACACCTACCAAATTACAACCCCACGCAATGTAACAAAAAGAAAATTGCTGAACTACTTAAATCAGTTAACACGTGGCTGGAAGAAACAATCAAAAAATTAATACCACAGTATGCCCACGTGCCCAGAATTTATGGCCTGCCAAAAGTACACAAAACAGACATGCCATTACGCCCAATAGTGGAAGGAATTGACAGTCCGAATTACTACTTAGCCAAAAAATTAGCGGCCACACTCAAGGAATTGGTTGGTCATTTCCCTTCCTACATAAAAAATACACAACAATTCATAAACAAAATTAAAAATATTACACTCAACGACCAAGATCTATTAGTCAGCTTTGACATAACTTCCCTTTTCACCAATGTCCCAATCAGTGATACTATCCTACTCTTACAGAACATATTTCCACACGACATCATGGCCCTCTTTGCCCACGTACTCCGCTCCGGATACTTCGTGTGGCAAAACAATTTTTACCTTCAAAAAGAGGGTACCGCCATGGGCTCTCCACTCTCCCCCCAATAGCGAACTTTTACATAGAAGATTTTGAGCAACGAGCTCTAAAATCGGCATGTCTAAAGTCCAAAATTTGGCTCAGATACGTCGACGATATTTTCGCCATTTGGCCTCACGGCCACCAAGCACTAGATACATTCCTTAGCCACCTGAACAAACAACACAAATGTATCCAATTCACCATTGAAATTGAAAAAAAAAAAAAAAAAAAAAAAACCTCTCTTCCATTCCTAGACACACTTGTCACACGTCTTCCTTCAGGCTGTCTCTCCTTCTCAGTTTACCGTAAACCTACACACACACAGGCCAGTACATACAAAACTTCTTATCACCACCCAACACAAAAACTAGGGGTCATAAACACCCTTAAACACAGAGCTCAAACCATTTGTTCAAATGAACAAGCTCTTAACCATGAATATGAGACCATCAAACATACCTTTATAAAAAATGGATACAATATAAAAACCATTCACAAGATCCTCCACAAAGATACCACTAATAACAAAAAAGATTTCAAAAATGCTATTGCTATACCATATGTTAGAGACATTTCAGAAAAAATAGACAGAATACTACACAAATACAACATCAAAACCACCTTTAAACCCCCGACAAAATTAAGACACCTACTCAGTTCTTCCAAGGATACCTTTATAAAAAATGGATACAATATAAAAACCATTCACAAGATCCTCCACAAAGATACCACTAATAACAAAAAAGATTTCAAAAATGCTATTGCTATACCATATGTTAGAGACATTTCAGAAAAAATAGACAGAATACTACACAAATACAACATCAAAACCACCTTTAAACCCCCGACAAAATTAAGACACCTACTCAGTTCTTCCAAGGATCCCCTGCCACACTTAGCCCACCGAGGGGTTTACAAAATAGATTGCACATGTAACATACCATACATAGGGGAAACAGGGCGAACCATCCCAATCAGAAAGGATGAACACAAACGTCACATAAAATACCTCCATTTTGGAAAAACCGGCCTTTCTGACCACGCACTCCAAACATACCACAGAATTGACTACCAAGTCCCTACACCGCACCAAAACCTGGTTCAAGCGGAAATTCAAGGAAGCTTGTGAAATGCTCAAACCTGATCCGAATCTGAATAAAAATGGTCTAACAATTCCAAGAATGTGGAGGACCCATCTACAACCTTCATAGCAACCACAAAGAAAAATCTCAATACAAGACCTAGTGAAGTGTTTTTTTTTTTTTTCCCATTGAACATTCAATAGCAACCTGTACCGTACAAATCCAAAAGATAATCTTAATATAATTGTATAATTTCAGAAGAATCCTAGTACGTGAGGACTTTAGCAGAGTTTATTGTAGTTTTTAATTTTTTTCCCCCACTAGAGGGCAGGCTAAGAAAAAAAGATTAGTTAACAACGCAGATGTAATTTACTTGTATAGAGTGCAACAACATGTAGCTTGTTCTTATACTTCTCAATGTATCCTTCTGAAGATGACCTCAATACAGGGGTTGAAACGTAAGGTTATTATTAATCAGTAAAATAATCTTTTCAACAATCTTTTTGATCACTGTGTAACCTTAAAAGAAAGAGACATAAACCTAAAAGATAACTGTTCTCCCCTTTCTAGACACTAATGACAACTAAATGGTTCACATTATCTTTCTGTTACAAGTACTTACATAAGCATTCATACCACCACCCATTTCAACAGTATGGTTCTATCAGAAACATAGCTAGGGCTTTCTGTTCAAATGACACAGATCTGGAAATTGATACTTTTTTTTGTACTTCTGAAGCATGTCCCCTTATCCCTCCTGCCACCAATACACATGATCACAGCAAAACTATTCCAATCCCTACAGTTCAAGATCTGAAAAGACGAATAACATCCTTTACAAATATTTTCCCTGGTCCAAAAACCCTGCTCTAGAGAAGTGGTCTCCAAACTTTTTTGATCGCGTACCCCCAATTGATTGAACAAAAATCTATCGTAATAAGTATTATTAAAGATGAAATATGCCTTGTATCATCATATAATAATTAAAAACACTAGATATTTTTACACATTTTTATTATTAACAGCTTACAAACATTTATTACAATATTTAATGTTAACAATGGCCTTGCATTTCTTTCATAATTTCTTGAAATTCTGGTTTGATGGCTTGTGATACTGCGATACGTTGCTTCTTTAAATTATCTGCAATGATTTCTATACGTCTACCAATAGTATTTGCTGATAAGGGAATACATTTTAATTTATTTGCATATTCTTTTCCATGGATCATTTCTACCATTTTTATGGCAGTTGGGAGTACAAGTGTTTATTCAATGATGTGTGGCTTTTGGTCTTTTGCAATTAAGAACGCAACCTCAAGAGATGCCTCCAAATATTTATAGTTAATTTTAGTAAATTTTTTTAAGTTGTTGGATTGAGAATTACGTCTTCAAACATCGTTCAAAGAATTGTAAAGATTTGTGTTCATGTTCAGGATGTTTAGTTTTTAAGAGTATTACTAATAAAAATGGTTTTATACTTCCATTACATAGCGTCTCATGACACAATACGAGGTTCATTGTCGACTATCGTCAATGTAAATCCCCATTTCAAGTAGTCTTCTTGATAATTTCGAACTTTCTTGGGCAAGGTTTTGTTAAGTCATTGATAAAGACTAGTTAGACGAGTTACGTGATAAAGACATTAATCTGAAATTTGTTAATTTCAGATTAATGTCTTTATCACTTAATTTGACTGATAACGAACTTGTTTGAATAGAAGAATCTATCCTATCTTTTCCTTGTTATCCGTCTGATGTAGAAGTACTATCATAATTATCTTCAATTCGTGGTTTCTTTGGAGGAAATTTTTTTAACCATTTATTCATTTTGTGAGGGTTAATTTGTAAAATTTAAATATAATTCATTCACTATTGATAATATCAAACACTTAAAAAATGAAAGCAATTTTGATAATATTAATTCACTGTTTCTACTGTAAACGTAAAAGTAAGCAAAAACACTAGGATGCTCTACAAACAATAGCAATGATAAGTAGTAAGAGATTTACTCCCTATTTTTAGAAAACATGACAGCTTTGCCACGGACAATTATGTGTGCAAAGTCGCCCTACGTGCGCTACTCGCAAATTTAAGTTTACAGGATCTTTATAACGTCTTTGTCTATATTAGATATATGTTTAATTGATGAAAGAAAGTAATATTCTTTATCTTTAATTAATTACTTAATTTTTTCCCTATCAACATAAAACTTTTTTGACGTATCCCCACGTATCGACGCACGTACCCCAGGGGGGTACGTATACCACACTTTGGAGACCACTGCTCTAGAGAACAAACATCTATCTTTTTCAAGCCACTTCAGCCTTCAGATAAGTGGAGGCAATAAAATTCATCTAAAGACCACTTAAAGTCAATTGCATACATCCATGCCCATGGTCAGATTCAGATCTGCAGCCTATTAGCTGGAAATCAGATATACTCAGCCAACCAGCTAACAATATTCAAGCCTGCTGTTTACTTTTCAGTTTATATTCCTGCCACTTTTTTTTGTGTGCACCACTCATGGTTATTTATCTAATTTATTCTCCTAACTCTGGATATGCACCGTAATACTCCAGATATGCAGTATTATGCTACATATCCAGACACCTTCTTCAAACACTCCTTTATGACTTCCATTCACTAATATCCTGATTGTTCATACCATGGCACTGCTCTAAACAGTCCAAATTTAGTCACCACATCACCACCCAGATGAAGACTAATCTTCTCCAATCAGAGGCAAAGTGGCTGTTTTGTTTATGTACAAATTCTCCAATGCTAACACATGATCCAGCTCTTAAACTTTGGGTCCATTCTAAGCAGTGGTTAGATTCAATTCCTCTTACAAACATTCACCAAAAATTCCATATCAAAAGAAAGTTCTCTATAAATATAGATTTAACAGGGGAAAAAAAAGAAAAAAAGTTAAATATATAATTTTAAAATATGACCACAAATAGTCGAGGCTACATTGCGATTAGTCAGTGAATTTATAGCTCATGTAAAATTGGATTTGTCTGCTCCCCCTATTGTATCATGTTATGAATAAACTATGATGATGATACTAAAAATTAAAGATAAAGAAATTATAGAAAGTATAACCAAGTGAAAAAAAAACTTCCAACAATTATCTATAATCCAGAGTATTTTTAATAAGGTGTGACACCTTTTGGCTACTTGTATATGGAAATATGACTTCTGCCTTACTTCAACCTTGATATCACCTCTGTGTCTGGCTCCAACTGATGAGATCTCAATAAAGATCTAAACTGGTCTGGTTAGTGACCCTTCCCATAATGCATAGCATTATACATCTCCATAAGGAGATTTAGTTTGCATTATGGGATACCAAGGCAATTGATGTGAAGTCATTAGTCTCTATATATGAATTGCCCTGTCATGAAGTTACTTCACACACAAACTTTGCTTACACACTGATAAAGGATGAAACCAAGACTATAATTTCTTGGCATCTTTAATCTAAGATAAGTAATCTTGTTTGTAAAAAGAAAGATGTTATTTGGAATGGTGACTATCATAAGACATGCTATCAATAAGTGGGTTATAACTTCAAATTTTCAAGACCAAAAATTCAAAATATATAATCCAAGCAATTCATAAATAAAAATGTGAAGAGACACTCAGCATGGAATATGTCTATTTCGAACTATGATGCAGATACTATTATTTATTCATCATTCCTTTTTTTTTTTATTTTCTGAGAACATTTTAACCTTTATAATATACACACACACAAGGTTAAAATGTATATAAATGGTTGAAATTGATTTTGTTAGATACACGTGGGTACATTTCTGGGTTTTGAGGAGGTGAGCGGTGCAGTTTTTTTTTTTTTTAATATATATATATATATATATATATATATATATATTAAAAAAAAAACTGCACCGCTCACCTCCTCAAAACCCAGAAATGTACCCACGTATATAATCAATCAGTATTCTTAGCTTAATCCTTCCCTTATTAACTGCAATTACTTACCTACAAGGACCATTGTGAGATAAGGGCATATGGTACTTCCTGTCATTCAGGAGAGAGGAAATGAAAGCATTGGAAGAGACAAGAGTGAGAAAGTGAAAATAGTAAGTATATTATCTCAATATGATAAAAATGAATTAAGAAGGGCTATGATGGCAAATAATTCAATCCATAGGTTGTATAGAAGGAATGGATGCAAGTGTTGGGATGTGTGGAGTGAATTTGAAGGAAGATTAGTATTAGACTTGTTATCAGGAGTCTTGCAAAACTAATAACTGGTATGAGATCTAACACACAGTCAGGGAACTAAATTATAATGGGAGGATTGGAGATTTTATGGGTGTTAAGAGTGACAATGTTATATAATTGTGCTAATGAAGGGAATGGGTATTATAGAAATGATTGAGAAGAGAACAATTTCAATTTTGTGTTCGTCTGGTTCGGACTGATCAAGCATGTGCAAAGATGACTACAAATATAAAGCACTACAGAATAAATAGAGATCTGCAAGTTGTCCAACTGCGTCATGGAGACTGCAGACAAGAGTATACAAAAGGACATGCAGGCAGATTATTATATCTATACACAAATACTAGGAGTATCAGAAACAAAAGGGATCGAGTTTGCTACAGTGGTCAATAGGTTGGGACCTGAGATTGTAGAGATTGAGATCTGGTTATCAGAATCAAACATACTAATTGGTATTCAGTGTAGGGTCAAAAGTTGTATAACTCAGAGGAGACCTCAACATAGACTTTAAAGGAATGCGGAGAACTGACCAGGGCTTTGACTGAACGAGGATGGGCTGGCAATTTAGGATTTAGCCGACCAAATTGTATTCTTATTGGTTAAACCAAAATAAAAAATGGTACAACATGACAAAATTTCATGCCGGCTGGGGCATTGCCTGATTAAACAAGGCCTCTGTTGTTTTCACCAAGGAACCAAGGCGAACAGCAAAAAGTCAGCTACTGGAACAAATCTAAAAACAAACCAAAACTCAACATCACCAGAGTTAAAGATCGGTACTATCAACATAAGAAGCCTGAATGGCAAAGAAATGGAGCTAGCTGAGGAATTAGATAACTACCAGATCGACATAATAGGGGTGACTGAAACAAAAAAGACAAAAACTGGCGAGGTCTTTCTGAGCAATAAGTACAAAATGTTATATTCAGGCAATGACAATCAAGGAAAAGGAGTAGCCATAGTATTCAACACAAAATACAAGGCTAATCTTCTTGAATGGCAGTCAGTCTCAAGTAGAGTAATGTGGGCAAATATGAGAATGGGGAAATGGACAATGAGACTTAGTAGAACTGGAGGAATTTTTGAGGCTTTAGAAAAAGGCAACTGACACAATGATAAAGGAAAAGCTGTTACTTGTTGGGGATCTAAATAGCAGAATAGGAAATGATTGTGAGACATACAAAAATATTTTGGGAAAATTTGGAGAAAAGAGCAAAGCTAATAATAATGGCAAATATCTGTTGGATTTCTGCTCAGGACATGGACTGGTTATTATTAACACCATGTTCCAACATAAAAATGTGCACAAATTCACATGGAGAGAAGAGGCAAGGAATAAGAAAAGTCTCATTGACTATGTTATTGTTGATAGTGATGTTTACTCCCTGGTGCAGGACACCAGAGTGTACAGAGGATTTGAAATTGGAAGTGATCACCATTTAGTCTTAAGCAGGATAAAATTGAATTTCATATTGAAAAGAATAACATGTAAGAAAGTTTTAAAGCGAATAAAAGTTGAGCAGCTCTCAGATGTGAACTGTAGACGAAAATACACAAAGATTATTGAAGAAAAAATGAAAGAGTTTGAGAACAGGAATCAAACCTTGGATATTCAGTGGCAAACCTCTGAAGAAAACATTGATTCTGCCAGAGGCATGTGCTGAGGTTGTCTGCAAGGATAAAAAAAATCAACTCCCTGGTGGACACAGGAAGTTAAAGGGGCAGTGAAGGAAAAGAAGCATATCAAAAGTTCCTGGCAAATAAGTCAGCTTGTGCTCTTAGAGAATATACAGATAAATGCAAGAATGCTAAACACAAGTCATGGGAGGACTTTGGCAAGAATATAGAAAATAAATATCAAGAAGGTGGGAAAATATTCTGGAGGTTGTTGAAGATGCTTAGGAATGGAGGAAAGAGTGCTGTAAAAGGAATTAGAGATAATAACAGTGACATGAAAACGTGAGAAAAAGATATCCTTGAAGTATAGATCAATTACTTTGAAAAACTGACAAGCAGTGATGACAGCGGTAAAACACACTGACCAGACATGCAGTCAGGAATACATATCCATACTTGAAGTAGAAAAAGCCATCAAACAATTGAAATGTGGAAAGGCAGCAGGATGTAGATGATATTCGACCAGAAATGCTGAAGTTTTGTGGTATAAGGGTCTTACAGTGGCTGCACAGTTCAGAAAGCCTGGACAGAGGGATGAATTTCTGATGATTGGAGTAGAGCTCTCATAGTACCCATATATAAAAAGGGAAATAAAACTGAATGTGAGAATTACAGAGGTATTTCCCTACTGAGTGTTCCTGGCAAGATCTATTCAAGTATATTTGAGAAACGGTTGAGAAAAATTGTGGAAGAAAAGCTTGGTGAAGAACAAGCTGGATTCAGGCCAAATAAAGGCTGTCAGGATCAGATCTTCACTTTACAACAAATAGTCGAGAAAGCATGGGAATATAACAAAGATATGTATTTAAGTTTCGTCGATTTGGAAAAGGCATATGACAAGGTTCCAAGAGAGAAGCTATTCAATATGCTACAGTTATATGATGTCAATGAGGCATTATATCAGGCAATACTTGGTCTTTATTTGAGTTGTAAGTCAGCAGTTAGAATTGAAGTATAGGAAGATGGTTTAACGTTAAATCTGGTGTGAGACAAGGATGCACATTATCCCCTCTGTTATTCATTATCTATATGGATCACATTATGAAGAAGGAAAGTGATATTAAACATGATATCAAAATTGGAGATGTCAATGTCAGCTCTTTGCTTTATGCAGATGATGTTATACTTCTAAATAAATCCGCTATAAGTCTGCAAGATTCTCTGACTAAATTGAATAGCTGTTGTAATAGATATGGTATGAAGGTCAGCAATAAAAAGACAAAGACAATGAAAATAGGCAGAATCATTGAAAATGTCAACTGTGTTGTGAATGGAGAACATGTGGAACAAGTAAAAAATTTCATCTTCAGTAAAAATCAATTTGATTTTTACTGAAGATGGAGAATTAAATATAGAAATAGACAACAGAATCAGCAAAGCTGGTATGGTGGGAAGTCAACTGAATAAAATTCATATGGAATAAGAGAGAAATTAGTCAGAACACTAAATTAGCCATATACAAGACAGTGTTCAAACCAGTTTTAACTTATGGATCTGAGAGCTGGGTCAGAAGTAAAACACTTGACCAAAGACTAGAGACCACAGATATAATAGTCCTGAGAAAGATTATAGGCATGAACAGATAGCATCAATGGCAATATCATATTAAAAAGGAGGATATTAGGAAAGAACTTGACATTGTCAGCATCCAGGAATGCGTTAGCAGAGCTAATCTCAGGTGGTATGGTCACTTAAACAGAATGGGCGAAGAAAGATTAACAAAACAAGTGTTCTCTGCCAGGTTGGCAGCAAAACAACCCAGAGGAAGACCAAGATATAGGTGGATCGATATGGTACAAAGCCTTAGACAATAGAAATATAAGATCTGATAATGTTGGAGTCTTGACAACAGACTGATTTGGAGGAAAATTGAGAATAGGAAGTTAGTAATGATG